>NW_027507748.1:378270758-378642152 GCF_037356315.1 Lithobates pipiens | reverse complement strand
CGGACAGAAGACACTACTAAAAAAATGTAAAACTACTGACACCACTGCCCCACTCACTGACACCATCCACACAGCTTGCACAGCCCTACTGGCGCCCTCCACTTCGAAGGTAGACTTTTTTTTATATTTTTACAGTGGCATGCCTTTTATTATATTTTTCTGAACACTAGTGATCTTTGATCTCTTTATGTGGTTCAGGCAGATATCCACCTTTCAAAGGTTGCCTATCCCTGCTCTATAGTGTATATGTGTCTCAATAAAGAGCACTAAGTGTAATTTCTGTCGCTGCTTCGTTCCTCTGCTATCTCTTCTGACACCAAGAGAAAAATGGTGGCGGGAGAGATCTCTAGCAGATTGGAAGCCTCAGCTTTGTTCCTGCGTGGTAGGGGTGTGTCCCCCACCACGAGCCGTCATAGCTGTATGTCAGCTCTTTAAGACGCTGTAGCAGGCGCGCACCTGCCCACAGAGCTGATGCACTTGCCTAGCGGGCGTGATGACCGCCGGGCACGCACGATCGCTTGTGACAGAGAAAACCAGGATGTGTGTGTGTAAACACAAATCCCGGTTCTGTCAGGGGAGAGGAGGCAGATCGTGTGTTCCTACTGAGTAGGAACAACGATCTCTCTCTCTCCTCCTCTAGTCAGCCACATTCCCCCAAAGTTAGAATACACAAAGGGAACACAGTTAATACCTTGATCGTTCCCTGCCAGTGACATTTATACAGTAAACAGTGTCTATTGATAGCAGTGATCGCTGTATAAATGTCAATGGTCCCAAAAAAGTGTCTAATTTGTCTGCCGCAATGTTTGAGTCCTGATAAAAACTGCAGATCGCCACCATTACTAGTAAATAAACATGCCATAAATCTATCCCCTATTTTGTAGACACTATAACTTTTGCACAAGCTAATCAATATACGCTTATTGCAATTTTTTTTTTTTATTACCAAAAATATGTAGAAGAATATATATCGGCCTAAATTGATGAAGAAATGTGTGTTTTGTTTTTAAATTGGGATATTTATTATAACAAAAAGTACAAAATATTATTTTTTTTCAAAATTGTTGCCTTTTGTTTAGAGCGCAAAAAATTAAAACCACAGAGGTGGTCAAATACAATCCAAAAGAAATCTTTATTTGTGGGGGAAAAAAAACATACATTCTGTTTGGGTACAACGTTGCACGACCGCACAGTTGTCAGTTAAAGCGACGCAGTGCCGTATCTCAAAAAATGGCCTGGTCATTAATGGGGGGAAATCTTACGGGGCTGAAATGGTTATAGACAAATGACAGCTGGAGTGGGACATTTGTCATTCAGGTAGATGTTATATGATGTCATGGAAAGTGCCTCTGCGCGATCTGTCACCGGCTGTGTCCACTGGACACAGATAATGACAGATCACTGTACTGGGCCACAGCCAGTACCCATGTGATCAATGTGGCCAATCATAGCAGATCACATGAAATTATAAACAATGGATGATGGCTTCCATATATGCATTGTGTACAATTCTGTTGCTAGCTGTGATTGGTCACAGTGATCCCATCTGTACCTTGTAATTAGCTGTTGCTAATGACAGCTAATCACAATACGCCCTGAATGAATCAGTTTCATTCAGTAATAGTGGTTGCTTATAACCGTGAAATTCACAGGCGTAAGCAATCATAATGAGTAAAATAAAAATCCTGATCACTTCTCCAGAGTAGTACAATGGTACTATAGTAACACTGTATTGCTAAAAACAAAAAACATTTTTCTCTTATATTCACCGACCGACACAGCTCCTCTCTTAGCCATTGGGTTGTTTGCCCTATTACTAGGAGATACTAGGCATTAGTTGTAACGCAACACTGAGAACTCTTGGGGGTGGTCGCTTGGGTAACAACCCTCCAGTCTGCCAGACAGACGTCACTTTTATTTTGCCTAGTGAAGGAGAAGGGCCTAAGAACCCTGCGGGCCCATCGGTCCGTGCTTTTTTTTATGCAGAAGCTTGGCTTTTTGATGAATGATCCTGTGATCTGCTATCAACAGCCGGCTGGGTGACAGGCTAGATACCCTTATCCTTGTAGTCTCCCTAGTCCGGCAATTGATCGTGTGCAGGCTGCAGCTATGCGCTCGGCAGACCACAATGAAACCTCAGCTCCAGAGGTGGTCGGTGAGCTTTTATGCTCCGGGGCCCACATATGACCGGGCTACTGATGTCTGCGTCACAGTGGGCCGAGGCCAGCAGCCACCCTGTACTGATCAGTGAGTGGGTCTGTAATGGAATGTCTCCCAGCTCTTCAGGACGGGTAAGTACAGCTCTCCCTGCCTCGGTGGGGCTGAGCAGCTGGGCATTCCCTGGGAAGTCGATTCGGGGGTCCCTCACCTCCCTCTCTTCTCTCCCTGTCCCTATCCCCCCCCCCCTCCCTGGGGAGATGCTGCATGTGGCTGCTGAGCTGTGTGTGTGTGCATATACAGGGGCTTTCTGGTGGGCTCTCACCTGGGATGGGGGGGTGGCTGTCTAGCGGTGTCCCCGGTCCTGTGTTTTATGCCCCTGGAAGGTGCCTGCAAGGGTCTGCTGTTGTCTGGTATGGCGCGGTGTTCTCTGCCATAGTTTTTCTTTCTGTACCTCATGGAGCTGCTGGCGGCCATTTTAGGTGTGGGCGAGGGCAGCATGCCTTCCTGGTCTTCAGCGACCATTTTCCTAGTGCTGTCCTATTCAGGACACTGCCGGCCATTTTTTGGAAGCATGAACACATTTTTCAGTGTTCTCTAGCAGCAGCATGGCTCATGTGCTCTCACAGCCATTTTCCCTGTGTTTTCTGTCTTTGTACTGGATGCTGGGCAACCATTTTATTGAAGCCTGAGCACATTTCAGAGCAGTTTGGCGCTAATTACAGCGTCTGCCACCGACACAGCTTTTATTTCTTATGTACCTGGGAGTACACAGAGACTACAGCCAATACTTGTGGGACAGCGCAGAACTCCTCAGGGTGGTGAGTCCGGCAGGAAATTGCAACCGGGTCACCTGCGGACTGCGCAGTGCCCATTGACACCCTGACGGCGGTCCTCAATTCGTTTGTTGCCAAGGTGCAGGCGGTACATGGGAAGAAAGGTGCGCTAAAGCGGCCCCGGCCCCCCCATCCTCTGGGGAGAGCTCTGACGAGGACTCGGGTCCTGCTGAGGCCGGTGACCCCTGCTCTGTCCTGTCAGATGACGCTGACCAGAACCGTTCGGACAGTGAGGATGAGTTCGGGCGCGGGCACAAATTGCTTGTTGGAGCACTTATCACAGCTGTGCGTGATACCCTGAAGATTCAGGGGCCAGCGGATCCCTCTGCTGATGTACCGGTCTCTTTTGGGTCCCGTAAGCCAGCACGTTCACCTAAGGTGTTCCCATATCTGACTTATTTTGACGAGTTCATTTGCAAGGAATGGGGTCACCCACAATGGACCTTTTTGGTCCCCGAATACATGGCAGTGCGTTACCCTTTTGAGGAGAGCCTTCCCAAAAAATGGTCGGCTCCTCCGGTCCTGGACCCCCCAGTTTTCAGGTTAAATAAAGTAACCACGATCCAGGTTGAGGGGCCTCCTGCATTCAAGGATCCCACGGACAGGAAGGCGGAGGCAGTGGCTCGTTCCCTGTTTATGGTGTCAGCCGTGCGACCAGTACTGGCATCCGCACGTGTGTCTCAGACACTGAGTGGGCAAAACTTTTGCACCGCGAATTGGGAGAGCAACAGGCTTCTCCTGTCTGTGTGGAACTAGCAGACCAACTAGTGCAAGGCCTTAAGTACGTCTGTGACACGGCCCTGGATACTCTCCCTCTGTTATCCAGGGCTTCAGTGTCAGCTGTGGTGCTGAGGCGCCTGATTTGGCTAAAATGCTGGTCTGCTAAACCAGGCATCCAAAAAAGCCCTGACGGATCTTCTCTTCCTTGGCAATCGGCTCTTTGGAGCCTCTTTAGATGACATTATTAAAAATGTCACCGGTGGTAATAGTACATTACTCCCACAGGCCAGGAAGACTAAGGAGCTACACCGTAGGCAAGAGCCCTCTTTTTCCACTCACAAACGTCTTTTTCGTCTGCCTGGAGCTTCATCAAAATGTCCCCAGGCCGACAGGACGTCCACGGACGGTCAAAAACGTCCCTGGAACCGCAAGCCTGCGAATAAAAGTGCTACCGCATGAAGGTTTGCCCCCACCCATGTCTCAGGTGGGGGGTCGCCTTCAAGAGTTTGCAGCTCGGTGGTTCTCTCGGTTATCCGACCAATGGGTCTGCGATCTGATTTCCACAGGCTACAAGATAGAGGTTCTCTCTTGGCTGCCAAACAGATTCTTCCCTTCCAGCATGCCCGTATCCCCGACTCGCCGGGAGGCCCTCTTGGGGGCAGTAAGGGACCTGCTGAATCGCGGTGTGATTGTACCGGTTCCGGAATCGGAATGCTTCCAGGGATTCTACTCAAATCTGTGGTTCCCAAGTAGGAAGGGGTACGTCAATCTTGGACCTAAAAGCCCTCAATCACTTTGTAAAAGTGCAGAGGTTCAGAATGGAATCAGTTCGCTCAGTAGTCGCTGCACTCCATCAAGGGGACTCCCTGCCATCCTTAGATATCCAGGATGCGTACCTGCACAAACCCATATGCCTTCGGCACCAAAAATTTCTGCGGTTTATGGTCGGGGAAGCCCACTACCAGTTTGTGGCTCTTCCTTTTGGTCTGGCATCAGCCCCCTGAGTCTTTACCAAGGTATTGGCTCCGGTTTTGGCGTTGCTACGGCAACGTGGGATCGAGTTCGTGGGATACCTAGACGATCTCCTCCTGAGGGCATCTTCCGCCGCAGAATTAGAGGAGAATGTGGCGATCACCATGCAGAATCTGCAAGAATTTGGGTGGCTGTTGAACCTAAAGAAGTCAGTGATCGTACCGACCCAGCGTCTAGAGTACCTAGGCTTGCGGCTGGACTCCATGGAAGCAAGAGTGGTTCTCCCTTCAGACAAACTGCAGACTCTCAGATCTGTGGTAAAACTGCTTATGAACTGCAAGTGGTCGTCGCTCCGCTTTTGCATGCGAGTACTGGGTCTCATGATGGCCTTCTTCGAGACAGTATCTTATGCCCAGTTCCACACCCGAGTCCTGCAGAAGGAGATTTTGACAAAATGGGACAAATCTCAGTTGTCCCTGGATCGACAGATCCAGGTGAGCCAGTCAGTCAGAAACTCACTGATCTGGTGGTTGAGGTCCCCAGTGATTCAGTCAGGAAAATCGTTCCTACCTCTGAAGTGGACAGTGATCACAACGGATACAAGTCTATCTGGCTGGGGTGGAGTGATAGGGGTTCAGTCGCCTCAGGGCCTCTGGTCGACGGAAGAATCCAAGTTGCCGATCAATCTGCTGGAATTGAGAGCGATCAGGCGTTGTCTCTCCACATGGTCGATGAGACTGCAGGGGCATCCGATCAGGATCCAGTCAGACAACGCCACGGCAGTGGCATACGTCAATCACCAAGGGGAAACAAGAAGCTCAGCCACTGCATGGGAGGTCGCTCACATACTTCGGTTGGCAAAGCGACACATACCGGCCCTGTTGGCCATTTACATCCCGGGAGTGGAGAACTGGCAGGCGGACTATCTGAGTCGACAGATGCTGGACCCAGGAGAATGGAAATTGCATCCGGAAATATTCAGGTTACTGTGCCTGAAGTGGAGCAAACCAGATGTGGATCTTCTGGCCTCCCATCTCAATCAGAAGGTGCCAAGATTCATGTCCAGGACAAGAGATCCATGGGCAGATGCGTCAGCGGCGCTGGTGGCTCTGTGGGATCAGTACCAGCTGATCTACGCCTTTCCTCCACTGAATCTGTTACCACGCCTACTTCAGAGGGGAAGCTGAAGGGATCCCAGTAATACTGGCTGCCCCAGATTGGCCTCAGCGTCCTTGGTACGCAGACCTGTTGCGTCTGGTGGCAGATGCTCCTTGGCGACTGCCGTTGCGAGCAGACCTTCTGTCTCAAGGTCCGATTCTCCATCCTGCTTTACCATCGCTGGTTTTAACCGCAAGGCTATTGAGAGCCAGGTGTTGAGGAACCGGGGGCTGTCAGACTTTGTGATCCCAACTATGTTAAAGGCACAAAATCTTCTTCCCGGAAGATATACCATCGTACCTGGAAGGCCTACATTTCCATGTGTGAGGAGAAAGGATGGCATCTGCGCTCCTTTTCTATATCCAGGATCCTGCTGTTTCTTCAGCAAGGAGTAGACCAGAAATTGGCGTTAACCATTACAGGGCAAATTTCAGCCTTGGCTGTCTTTTTTTCAGCGACCCCTGTCGTGAGTACCTTCGTTCAGGGGGTACGACATGTAGTCCCTCCAGTGTGTCCACCGTTACCCTCATGGGATTTGAACCTGGTGTTGTTGGCGCTTCAAAAACCGCCTTTTGAAAATATCAGGGAGATTCCCCTGTTGACTCTTTCTCAGAAAGTGGTCTTTCTAGTGGCCATCACATCGGCCAGGAGGGTTTCGGAACTGGTGGCCTTGTCCTGCAAGTCGCCCTATCTGGTTATCCACAAGGATAAGGTGGTGTTGCATCCGCAACCGTCTTTCCTACCAAAAGGGGTCTTGGCTTTTCATATCAATGAGGACATTGTATTACCATCTCTGTGTCCTAAGCCGAAGCACCCTACCCTACGCTCTGGACATGGTTCAGGCTCTGAAGGTGTATTTGTCTGCCACGGCTCCCTTTCAGAAGTCCTACTCACTGTTTGTTTCGGTGGCTGGTCCAAAGAAAGGCATGGTGGTCTCATCGGCCACCATTTCCAGGTGGATCAGACAGATTTTAGTGCAAGCCCTTCGCCTTGAAGGGGCAGGTGCCCCCCTTTCCGGACACGCCCACTCCACAATGGTAATCGGAGCGTCTTGGGCCTTCTGACTCCAAGCGTCTGTCGCTCAGGTGTGTAAAGCGGCGACCTGGTTGTCTGTCCACATGTTTACCAAGTTCTACAAGGTAGACGTCAATGCATCGGCTGATGCCTGTTTTGGCCGCAACGTTTTTCAGCCGGCCGTATAGTTGTAATTGAATATGCAATATATATTTCCTGTTTTTCGATTAAAAACACAGTACTGTTAAGTTAATGCGCTGTTGCATTACTTTCGCAGTTTTTGGTGCGGTTTTGGGTAATCACTCCTGTTGAGGGTACCCTGGTTTTTGTGGTGGTTTTTCCATGCACTGTTTTTTATGGGTAAAGTTTCACTAGTTCCCACTTGCCATGGTGGATGAAGTTGCTATGCTGTTTTTTCCCACCCCTCATTTGGCACTGCTTGGGGACATCCCAATGGGTAAGAGAGGAGCTGTGTCGGTCCGTGAATATAAGAGAAAATAGGATTTTTTGTACTCACCTTAAAATCCTTTTCTCTGTAATTTACTGACCGACACAGCACCCGCCCCTCCTTTTTATCTTTACATTATACTGCTTGTTGACGTACTGAGGTCTGTCTGGCAGACTGGAGGGTTATTACCCAAGCGACCGCCCCCCTGGCCGGAACTAAGAGTTGCGAGTGTTGTGTTACAACTAATGCCTAGTATCTCCTAGTAATAAGGCAAACAACCCAATGGCTAAGAGAGGAGCTGTGTCGGTCGGTGAATTACAGAGAAAAGGATTTTACAGTGAGTACAAAAAAATCTTATTTTTTTTTTTTTTTTACATACTGTCACCAGTCAGTGTCCCTGATCACCACTACACCAGTTATATGATGATGCTGTACTGCACTGGTGACAGTATGTTAAAAAAAAAAAAAAAAAAAAAGTTTTACATTTTTTTTTTTTATTTCTCTTTTAAAAAACTACAACTTCCAAACGTTTGCCATGCCTCTTACTAAATACTTTGGGGCACGTTTTCGGGCCTCAGGAAATGGCTGTGAGTACATCAGGATTGATCATTTTTCAGATATACTGTGTGTGTGTGTGTGGGGGGGTATATGTGTGTGTGTGTGTGTGTGTGTGTGTGTGTGTATATATATATATATATACACTGTATATATATCATAGTTTGTGGAATCCATAACTTTCCTACAGACTAAATAATAACCCCTTAGTGCCGACTGTATGCACATTTGCAGCCTCGGCTTTAAGGGGTTATACCAGGATGATGCCTGCAGCTGTAGGCATCATCCCGGTCCTGTTTCTTAGAGCGGGCGGTCAGCTCTTTAGGGATAACAGCCAATGTGGCTAAAAGCTGCTCGGCTATTATCCCAAAGGGGTGGGACGTCCTGCCGCCTCCCTGAGCCACGATCCGGTACTTCTGCTGGCTAGAGTGAGACTGGAGGGAAGCCAAAATCAGCTTAGATCCCCACGTGCTCATGCAGAAAAGAAAACGCAATTGAGAAAACGCTGGTCCGACATAAAATTGAGGGAGCCGGATCAGTACCTCAAAATCAAGAAGGCGCTCCGAAAAAGTAAGTACCTGTCATACGTTCCCATTATACATAGCGACGTGTATGAATTCGTATACCGTTCGTATATTTACACTAAATTCGTAAACCGTTCGTATGGTGTTCATTAGCGCATACGATGTTATTAGCTGATCCAGGGTTATGACTGTTTTGGTCTGGATCATTTGACGTAATGAGTAAAGTTCATAACGTTATTGTTTAGCTGTCTTTGAAATGTATTTCAGTATGGTTAAAAGGGAAATTTCATTGTCTTCAACTTGGATCTCTTCATTAACAGAAAATTGTACAACACCTCAAAGCAATGTTTCATATCTGTGTGCTAAAGTATACCTTTTGTTTGATTCTCATAGGGGATAAAAGACTCAGACACCAACCCCGCCAGGACCCCCAACCCCGCCGGGACCCCCAACCTCACCGGAAAGCCCAACCCTGCCAGGACCCCCAACCCCGCCGGGACCCCCAACCCCACCAGGACCCCCAACCCCACCAGCCTGAATGGCAGAGAAATCAAGAGGAGGTGGAGGAAAGAGAGGTGGAGGAAGTGAACACACCAGGTGAGTGTCTGACATAGGGTTGCCACCTGTCCAGGATTCACCCGGACAGTTCGGGTTTGGAATCTTGTGTCCAGGTTTCAGTCTGCCTGAAACCCGGACACATTATTTAGACTGGGCTCTGGCTCCCCAAGTAACTGAGATACAGTGGAACCTTGGATTAGGAGCATAATCCGCTCCAGGAGAATGCTTGTATTTTAAAGTGAGTCAATGGAAATAAAGATAATTCATTCTGCATTGACTTCTATTGCATGCAATACCGCATGCGGCCCAAGGTGGGGGGCACCGAAAATACTCTGGGATAGCTCGGCTGAACTCGGAAAGCCTTCGGGAAGGCTCAAACACTCAGGAACTGAGCATTTCCGAGTGATTCTGAGTATTTCCAAACTGCTCCGAATGTTTCCGAACTGTTCCAAGTGTCACTGGTGCCCCCGCACCTCTGGCGAAATGCGGTACTGCACACCCCATTATCTTGAATTCTCCTAGTTTTAAAAGACAACGCTAACAAACCGAGTCAGAATTGAAAAAAAAAAGTTGCTTGTCTTTCAAAATGCTTGTTAACTGCATTACTTGTTAACTGCATTACTTGTTAACCGAGATTCCACTGTAGTCACACAAAAATCTGTTGCCATTCGGGAGCTGCAGATCGCTGTCGGGGGGGGGGGGCAGGTTTGGCATCACTGGGGGGGACCAGGATGTCAGAGCAGTTTGGCCACACCCACTGTTTGCCGCAGCGAGCTGCATTACCACCACTCTCCTTGGGGCACCCAAAGGTGTCCCAGGTCTTTTATAACCCTATTGTGTATACCACAAAAACAAATATACCCTGTGCCGCTAAAGTGTTCGGGTTTGGCTTGAAGAAAAGGTGGCAACCCTAGTCTGACACCCCAGCTTCACGTAATCTATGTCTATGTATATATGCATATTTCTAAATACATGTTTTTTATCCCATTTTTAGATGATGTGCTGTTTGTGGAACAACAACCTGAAGCATTCAGTACAGACAGTGCACAGAGGCTCATCGGCCAGATCATGGCATGGAATGGGGAGATTGATGCCATGCGCAATCGCCTCAATGTCATGCAGCAGGAAATGAAGAATATGATAGATATTTTGGGAAGAATCTAATCCCTTTTTCAAAAAATAATAATTTTCTTCATTTCCTGCTGCATGGTGTTGAGGCGATGCCCCCATTCCAATGTTATTGTTATTTTAAAAATGTTTTAAGAAAAAAAAAAAATAATCTATATTTTGATTTTAATAAAAAAATGATCCAAAAAAAACCCCAAAAAAATTTGATTTAAAAAAAAATGATCAAAAACAAAAAAGATATTTTGATTTAAAAAAAAAGGATCAAAAACAACAAAAAAATATATTTTGATTTTAAAAAAAAATGATAAAAAAAAAAAAGATATTTTGATTTAAAAAAAAAAAATGATCAAAAAAATAAAAAAATAAAAGATATTTTGATTTAAAAAAAAAAATGATCAAAAAAATATATTTTGAGTTTAAAAAAAAATGATCACAAAAAAAAAAAATTTTGATTTTAATCAAAAATGTGGCACAGATTAAAAAAGTTAAACTAAAAACGATGTGTGGCTTCTTATTTCAATGCTCAATACCAGTATATTTGTTCAGTTGTTGTAGTTACATTGACCATGTACTCTAAAATGTGTGTAGCTGAGATACAGCACAATATAAAAGTTAGCTCAAAGAGAGATTGTCACCTCATGTTGCACATCAGGTTGGTTTAAACTAGTGGCAAAAAGGACAAAGATCCTGGCTATTTGCAAACATAAGAAACACAGACAACAGTAGTTGAACAGAAATATTATTTTATGAATAAGTAATATATTTACAAGTTAGTAAACACATTTTGCTGCCAAGGCACTGCCCCTCTACCAACAAAGTAGTCCATATATTGTTCACGGACAAGACGGCCATTCTGGGAGCCCAAACCAGCACGTGCACCTTCCAGAGCTGGCATCACAGCCTCTTCAGCTGGTCCGGAAAAAGCATCATCTGTTTGCCCTGAGGCAATATAGCTGGAAGCATTCCTCCTTAAAAAATTATGGAGGATGCAGCAGCATAACACTACATGATTTAATTTATATTCTGCCAAGTTTATGGCAGTTAAAAAGAGACAAAATCTGCTTGAAAGAATGCCAAAGGCATTTTCAACTACCCTTTGGGCATGAGACAGACGATAATTGAAAACCCTTTGTTCTGGGGTTAGGTTCCTCATTGGAAAGGGTTTGAGAATATGTTCCCCCAAAGAAAAGGCATCATCTGCCACAAACACGAAATTTAGTCCCTCAATATTTTCCTGAGCAGGTGGCAAATGTAAGGTCCCTTTCTGCAGCCGGTCATAAAATTCAGTATGCATCAGCACACCTCCATCAGAGTGACGGCCATTCATCCCAACATCAACATACAAAAAATCATATTTGGCTGACACCACAGCCAGCAGAACTATGCTGCAAAATCCTTTATAATTAAAATAATACGATCCCGAGTTTGGCGGTGGAACTATCCTCACATGCTTGCCATCAATGGCACCTCCACAGTTGGGAAAATTCCATAAATTGGCAAACTGTGCCGCCACATCCTGCCATTGCTGGGTGGTTGAAGGAAACTGTGGAATCAAACAAATAAAAAAATATTAATACCCGAGTACATAAAATTGCAAACATAGTTGACACAAACATTGTGGGGCAACATAATATTAGAACATTTAAATGTTTTTTCCAATAAAATGATAAGTTACAATTATATGTTCCCTCACCCTCTCTGGTGGCACATTCCAAAAAACTTGGGGGGGGGGGGGGGGGGAGTTGTGTATGATGGTTTGGACAAGTCAACACTTCCATGAGAACTAAATGCATTAAAATGTAAGTTTAATTTGGCCAACACATCCATCTTTCCAAGATTGTCAGGCCAGTGGATAGGTAAGAAGTGGTATAAAACAAAAAGAAGAATGCACATTGTCCAAATCTACACACATTTTGACATACATCATAAACCCAAAAAAATGTTAATTATGAGTAATCGATATGACGAAGTTAAAAAGCCAGGAAGCTGGGACAGCATAGGGATGGTGGGAGCCATTCATAATGATAAGTTAATCCTAACCAAAGTATAATTTGTACATTTTGAAGGTAATCAGGCAGGCCCTTGCACTACATTATTTTAAGTATTTAGGCAGCAATCTTAACTCCAAAAATAAGAAGTAGATAGAGTAGTTGTATTGGTTTACTCTGCATTTTTTATTATTGTTTTCTTTAGTTTTTGTTTTTTTCTAGATTTTTTTGGGGTGTTAAAATAAGTGTGTGAAACACAAAAAAGGGACTCTTGCACTCTGCATAAATTTAAGGGCAGGAATAAGATTGACACACATTTTAGGTGGTGTTTAGGGTAAGGAATGAAGCATTATAAATAAAGTGTGAAGTACTAGGTAGGGATGCACCGAAATTTCGGCCAAAGAAATATATTGGCTGAGAATGGCCCTTTCGGCAAGAAGCCGAAAGAGAATTTTCGCCAATCCTGGTGCGAACATGGGGCGGGGGCTTCTGGCCTTGGTCCCGCCCCTGATGCCACCCATCACGGGGGTGTAATTCCATTTTTACTCTCTCCTCCTCTCCTCCCTCCTCACCCATGCTGCAGGCAGCCTGTGGGGTCTCAGTGTAAAGTCTCCTTCTCCACAGCGGTGGCTCCTCAGCCGATGTGGAAATCAGCTGTGGAGGAGCTCGAACACGCCGTTTACTATGAAAGTGAACGCAAAGGAGAGGCATCTAGCAGTGTGTGCTGTGCTCTCTGCCTCCCCCTACAGTGCAGTACCCAGCATGGAGATTAAAGTACAGAGCTGCAGCTCCCAATTTTAAAAGGACTGTCTATATCTATATATATATATATATATATATATATATATCTATATCTATATATATATATATATATATATATATATACACACACATATATATATATATATATATATATATATATATATTTATTTGTATGCCTCTCTGTGTGTATGTGTGTGTGTATGTTTATTTATGTGTTTGTGTTTTTATATATGTATGTTTATATGCACTGGTGAGGCACAGGCAGGCTATATGATGGCCACTGGTAGGCTGCTGGGGACAGTGAGGCTGCATATGATGTGCACTGATGAGGCTGCATTGATCTCCTGTAGCATGTACCCAGTCTCTGACCATCTCCTGTAGCATGTACCCAGTCTCTGACCATCTCCTGTATAAAAATATTTTAAAAAAATAGTCAATTTCGGTATCGGTGCTGTTTCAGTATCGGCTTCAGCAACCAAAAAACCCATTCGGTGCATCCCTAGCACTAGGCTAGGTGTGTATGGGCCCAGGGTGACATGCTGGGGAGGTTAGTGAGGGGAAATATGCACGTAGGCCACAAAAGAGGTTACAGTATGCATGAGGACAAAGAGGACATTCATTCACAGCATATAAAAAAAATGGGAAGGATGGAATACAAAAAATATAAATTGAGTTGGAAAACAGGAAGGTGATATTAAAGCAAAAAACTTACACGCATATAGTCCTTCTGCAGGACTTGGATGATGGCACAACATGTTTCAGGAATAATGACTCCCAGAGCCTGCGGAGAGATACCAGTGGTAAACTTAATATCCTGGAGACTCCTCCCTGTCGCCAAATAACGCAAGGTGGCTATTAGTCTTTGTTCTGCTGGAATAGAAGCTCTCATGCAGGTGTCCTGCTTCATGATATAGGGGGACAGCAAGGACAATAGTTGCTGAAAGCAGGAGTCCGTCATCCGGAGATAATTACGAAAATCATTTGGATTATTCTCCTGCAGCTCACGCAATAAGGGCATATGGCTAAATTGGTCTCGATTAAGTAGCCAAGTTTTGGCCCAAATACTCCTCACCCTACTACTCCGATTATTCCTAGACCGGGCTAAAGTCACAGCAACAACTCCAAGCCCATAAATAGCACGCTCTCTCCTAGGATCGCGCAACATAGCTAGTTGGTCAAATCGGTCGGAAACTAACAAGAAACGCACGGAACGAAAAACCGCGAATTAGCACCGACCAAATGTCTACTAACTCGAGAATAGCAGACGGAGCCCGAAGGGTGACGGCAGAGAATTGAACGTCCTCTTTTGAAGCGTCGTCAGTATGTTGTGACGTCACTACGTTCGTGTTTGTTGTCAAAAAGTCCGATCGTGTGTATGCAATACAAACTTGTGGACCACGCCCTTTGTACAAAAGTCCACGGGAAAGTTTGTACAAAGTCCGACCGTGTGTATGGGGCTTCAGAATGACAGAGTACACTTACTTAGCAGCTGACCAGCTGCTGATTAATTGATCTCAGCTGACATTTCACCTGCCTTGCAGCCACTGAAGAATAGTTTTCCTGGGCAGTGGAGTGTTGGTGCAAAAATACTCGGATCTGCAGGAATTCCAGATTTGTATCAAAATCTGGGGAAATCCTGCAGAATCCAAAAATGTTGGGGGGTATGTAAGTCTAGATGTTCAGCTCTAACAGTACTTTTCAGTAATTTTTCCAAACACAGCAGAAGCCACGTGGGGCAGGCAGTACCGTAGTTTGTATTTATATAGCAAATGTAGAAAAAGCATTTTTTCCCCAGAGTTCAGCTTTAATTAATGTGGAATCTTCTGCTGGAGCACAGGCCACAGACATCATGGAATTTAAAGTGGTTGTAAACCCTTACAAACCACTTTGACCTACAGGTAAGCCTAGATTAAGGCTTACCTGTAGGTCCAAGAAATATCTCCTAAACTTACACGGTTTAGGAGATATTTACCCAAAGACAGCCACCGCTGTCTACGGCGCATGCGCCGTAGACAGCGGCGCCCAGGCGCACTGGGCAGGCCGCAGATCGCGGCGATATGCCACGAGTGTCGGCTCCCGTGCGCATGCGCGGGAGTGACGTCATCGCGGCTCCGGCAAATCACAGCGCCGGAGCGGCGAGACCCACCAAGAAGATGGACGCTCGGAACTACAGGGGACAGCGGTGACATCGCTGGCTCCAGTGTCAGGTAAGTGACACATAATGGACTACTATGCGATGCATAGTAGTCCATTATGCTTTACCTTTGCAGGGAATCAAAGAGGAAGTAAACCCATCAGGGTTTACTTCCTCTTTAAATATATGTTTTACAGCATGGATGTCACACCACTTCCTTAAACTAAATCTCTCTAAAACTGAGCTATTAATATAACCCCCCTGCCCGTGCCCCCCTCCCCGACTTTTCCATCAAAATCAACAATGCAACTATCAGTTCCTCCCCTCGCACCAGAGTACTAGGTATAATCCTAGACTCTGACTTGTCATTTCAGCCCCAAGTTCAAACGTTGTGAAAAGGTTGTAGAATTCACCTCCGTAACATCTCTAAAATTCGCCCCTTTTTAACAAATGAAACCACCAAGCTCCTCATTCACTTAGTTATCTCTCGCCTTGACTATTGCAATTCTCTTTTCATTGGCCTGCCTCTCCATGGGCTATCCCCTCTTCAGTCTATCCAGAATGCTGCTGCCAGACTTATCCACCTTACCAACCGCGCAGTGTCTGCCAACCCTCTCCTAAAATCATTACACCGGCCCCCAATCACCCAGCAAATTAAATTCAAGATACTAACCACAACATACAAAGCCATTCACAACTCTGCCCTGAGCTACATCATCAATCTTGTCTCCAAATATCACCCAAATCGTCCTCTCCGCTCTTCTCAAGCTCTCTCGTCTCTTCCTCCCATGCTCATCTCATTTCTCCAGAGCCTCTCCCATCCTCTGGAGTTTGCTACCTCAACCGGTCCGGCTATCCCCTACTCTTGCTACCTTCAGGCGATCCCTGAAAACTCTTCAGGGAAGCATATCATGTTTCCAACTAATCTTTTACCACTTCCATCAGATCATTTCCCACAAACTTTTGTACCACCTGTCCCACCCTATTAGAGTGTAAGCTCTTCTGAGCAGGGCCCTCTTAATCCTCTTGTATTTTATTGTATTATAACTGTATTGTCTGCTTTTTATATTGTAAAGCGATGAGTAAACTGTTGGCGCTATATAAATCCTGTACAATAATAATAATGTTTTCTAAAGTAGGACTTCACAGCCTACTCTCATTATATCTACCTCAATATATTGAGAAAAATATATATACTTGTTGTGTTTAGGGTTATGTAGATACATGCATAATAGTGTATTATAATTGCATCAACACAACAAGTATATATATTTTTCACAATATATTGAGGTAGTTTGGGACTCCTGCCTGTGTTGCAATTCATACACTAATAACTGCAGTATCTCACAAAAGTAAGTACACCCCTCACATTTTTGAAAATATTTTATTCTATCTTTTCATGTGAAAACACTGAAGAAATGACACTTTGCTACAATGTAAAGTAGTGAGTATACAGCTTGTATAACAGTGAAAATTTGCCGTCCACTCAAAATAACTCAACACAGCCATTAATGTCTAAACCGATGGGCAACAAAAGTGAGTACACCCCTAAGTGAAAATGTCCAAATTGTTCCCAATTGGCCATTTTCCCTCCCCAATGTCATGTGACTCGTTAGTGTTACAAAGCCTCAGGTGTGAATGGGGAGCAGGTGTGTTACATTTGATGTTATCGCTTTCACTCTCTCATACTGGTCACTGGAAGTTCAACATTTCACCTCATGGCAAAGAACTCTCTGAGGATCTGAAAAAAAAAAACTGTTGCTCTACATAAAGTTGGCCTAGGCTATCAGAAGATTGCCAAGACCCCGAAACTGAGTTGTAGCACGGTGGCCAAGACCATACAGCAGTTCAACAGAACAGGTAGAACAGTAGAACAGGTTCTACTCAGAACAGGCCTCGTCAAGGTCGACCAAAGAAGAGTGCACGTGCTCAGAGTCATATCCAGAGGTTGTCATTGGGAAATAGACGTATGAGTGCTGCCCGCATTGCTGCAGAGGTTGAAGGGTTCGAAAGATCAGCCTGTCAGTGCTCAGACCAGACTCCGCACAATGCATCAAATTGGTCTGCATGGCTATTGTCCCACAAGAAAGCCTCTTCTAAAGATAATGTGCAAGAAAGCCCGCAACCAGTTTGCTGAAGACAAGCAGACTAAGGACATGGATTACTGGAACCATGTCCTGTGGCCTGGTGAGACCAAGTTAAACTTATTTGATTCAGATGGTATGAGGAGTACAAAGACAAGTGTGTCTTGTCTACAGTCAAGCATGGCGGTGAGAGTGTCATGGTCTGGGGCTGCATGAGTGCTGCCAGCACTGGGGAGCTACAGTGCAGAGGGAACCATGAATGCCAACATGTACTGTGACATACTGAAGCAGAGCATGATCCCCTCCCTTCAGAGACTGGGCCGCAGGCAGTATTCCAACATGAAAAGGACCCCAAACAAACCTCCAGGACAACCACTGCCTTGCTAAAGAAGCTGAGGGTACAGGTGAATGGACTGGCCAAGCATGTCTAGAGAACTAAACCTTATTGAGCATCTGTGGGGAATCCTCAAACGAAAGGTGAAGGAGCGCAAGGTCTCTAACATCCACCAACTCCGTGATGTTGTCATGGAGGAGTAGAAGAGAACTCCAGTGTCAACCTGTGAAGCTCTGATGAACTCCATGCCCAAGAGGATTAAGACAGTGCTGGAAAATAATGGTTGCCACCCAAAATATTGACACTTTGGGCTCAATTTGGACATTTTCACTTAGGGGTGTACTCAGTTTTGTTGCCAGTGGTTTAGACATTAATATCTGTGTGTTGAGTTATTTTGAGTGGACAGAAAATTTACACTGTTATACAAGTTGTACACTCACTACTTTACATTGTAGCAAAGTTTCATTTCTTCAATGTTGTCACATGAAAAGAATAAAATATTTACAAAAATGTGAGAGGTGTACTCACTTTTGTGAGATACTGTATGTGGCCGTTTATGGAGCTGATTGGTTGATGTAAACTGCTGTAGTAGCAGAGGCCAATTGCAAGTGCTGCTTTTACATTGCAAGCATTGCTCCCCATCCTATTCTTATGTTCTTTATATTTATACTTGTAAACTGTCATCCTGAACTTAATTTCTTCATAAATGTATAATATGAATGAAGTACCCTAGGAAGAACATGTAATACAGGCCAGGAAAACCTGCTTGAAAACTGGCATACAAAGGGTGATCTACACTCACAGCTGGTTTTGCATTCCAAGGACATGCGCTGGAGACCTCAACATCCTTTTTTTTTCCATAGCAACAGCAGTAGTTGTGACATAATCATTCCATCCACACTAGCACCAAGGATTGGTAAAGCTGCTTCCTTATGTCAGAAGCATTATTCACAGGACTGCAGTCTTTTCTAGGAGAGGATGCACGGTAACCTTTTGCATTGTACGCAGAGAAGCACAGCTCCAATGATGCACATACATTCCTTATAGTTTAATTCTTTGCCATGTATGATAATGCCTTGATGTGTTTGAACGGGCATTGAAAATATTCCTTAAATACTAAAGGGATCCTGGATAATCTATATGGTAGGAGCAATTTAAAGGCTTTCAAAATATTAGTGTTTCATAAATAATTATATAGCTGCAGACTGTACTTTTGCAGAGGTAATCCTTAATATTTTAATCAATATTTTAGCATGCATCTGTTTTTGGATAGCTCTTTGTATGCAGCTCTTATAAAAGTGTGTGTGTGTGTGTGTGTATATATATATATATATATATATATATATATATGTGAACACCCATGCGATCTGATTCTGGTGCAGACCAAAAAAGGGTCCTGTGTGATGTGATATCAGCCATACTATCTGTATGGCTGAAATCGCATTGCACAGACATCGCATGTGATTTGCACTGCAGTGCAGTGTGAATCAAATGCGATCTCGCAGAGCACTCTAGTATGAACCAGCACTTAGGCTCGATTCACATCTATGCATGTTGCTTTTGAGTGTTTCTGCAGTGCTTTTTGCGATGCTTGCTGCGTTTTTGGAGATGCTGTTTTACCGCGATTTACGTTTTGCTTTTTTTTTTTTTTTTACACTGTATCTAGCTAGTTGCTAAGGAGAGGGCCGGAAAGCCGGCCGCTGCGTCCTTAGCCACCGATGAGTCATCAGCTGTCAGCCGCCTTCCCACTGAATGTAGAAAAAAAATGCCGGCTATAAAATTGAGAAAAAAATGACCCCCCCCCCCCAGGTCGATACCAGGCCCATACCAGGCCCTTGGGTCTAGTATGGATTCGGCGGGGACCCCCACACCAAAATTTTTTTTTAAATGGCATGGAGGTACCCCCAAAATCCATACCAGACCCTTATCCGAGTATGCAGACCGGCAGGTCTGGAAAGGGAGGGGACGAGCAAGCACCCCCCCTCCTGAACCACACCAGGCCCCATGCCCTCAACATGGGGGGATGGGTGCTTTGGGGCAGGGGGGGCTCTGCGCCCCCCACCCCAAAGCACCTTGTCCCCATGTTGATGAGGACAAGGGCCTCTTCCCGACAACCCTTGCCCGGTGGTTGTCGGGGTCCTCAGGCGGGGGCTTATTTAATAAGGGGGCCCCCAGATCCCGGCCCCCCACTCCATGTGAATGAGTACAGGGTACATCGTACCCCTACCCATTCACCTGGAAAAAAGTAGTGTAGTGTTATACAGTAGACAGTTTTTGACAAGTCTTTTATAAAAAATCTTCTTCGCCGCTTCTTCCTCCATCTTCTCCCGCATCTTCAGCCTTCTTCCGTCTTCTCCTTCTTCCGTCTTCTCCTTCTTCCGCTCTTCTCTCTCCAGTGTTCTTCCTCTGCCACTGCCGACGCCACTGCTCCCGCCGACGATCCTCCTCCGATGATGCGTCCCGCTGATCTGTCAGCGCTGATGTCATGCATTCCGTACATAACGAGGGGGCGTGGCAATTGGATTACGTCAATCAGAGGCCACGCCCCCTTGTGATGTCACCGCCCAGGGCATGATGGGTCCGTGACATCACAAGGGGGCATGGCCTCCAGGTAACGTAATCCGATTGCCACGCTCCCTCATTATTTAAGGAATGCAGGACATCGGCAACGACAGATCAGCGGGACGCATCATCGGAGGAGAATAATCGGGCGGCGGCAGAGGAAGAAAAACACCGGAGACAGAAGAGCGGAAGAAAGAGAAGACCGGAGGATGAAGATGCGGGAGAAGAAGCGGCGAAAAAGATTTTTAATAAAAGACTTGTCAAAAACTGTCTACTGTATTTTTTAACACTACACTACACTACTTTTTTTCCAGGTGAATGGGTAGGGGTACCATGTACCCCATACTCATTCACAAAGGGAGGAGCAGGATCTGAGGGCCCCCTTATTAAAGGGGGCTCCCAGATTCCGATAAGCCCCCCCCCCGCAGACCCCGACAACCAATGGCCAGGGTTGTCGGAAAGAGGCCCTTGTCCTCATCAACATGGGGACAAGGTGCTTTGGGGTGGGGGGCGCAGAGCCCCCCTGCCCCAAAGCACCCATCCCCCCATGTTGAGGGCATGTGGCCTGGCATGGTACAAGAGAGGGGGGGGGGGCGCTCGCTCGGCCCCTCCCTTTCCTTACCTGCTGGGCTGCATGCTCTGGTATGGATTTTGGGGGGACCCCCACACCATTTTTTTTTAATTTTGGCGTGGGGGTCCCCTCCGAATCCATACTAGACCCAAGAGCCTGGGGGGGACCCCGCGCCATTTATTTTTAGCCGGTATTTATTTATTTTTTTTACATTCAGTGGGAAGTCAGCTGATGACTCATCAGTTCCCAAGGACGCGGCGTCTGGCATCACGTTGGCCCTCTCCTTAGCAACCAGCTATATACAGTGTAAAAAAAGAAAAAAAAAGAAAATCGCGGTAAAAACGCGGTACTTGCGTTTTGGATGCGGGTCCATTGAATTCCATTAAATGCAAAACACTGCATTTTGCAGGAAAAAAAGTCCCCAACCCTTTCCAAAAATGCAGAGGCACTAAAATGCATTGATGTAAACATGTTCCATAGGAACCCATGTTAAAAAATGTTCCTGCATTTCTGCAAAATGCATCAAAAAACACATTATTGTGAATCAAGAGAATATCTGTAAAGATATGATGAACCAAAATCCCTCCTGAGGTGTGTGCAAACCTGGTCACCGACTACAAGAAAAGTCTTTCCTCGGTGCTTGCCAACATGGGTTTCTCCACTAAGTACTAAGTCATGCTTTGCTTGGGGATCAAATACTTATTTCACTCACTGAACTGCAACTCAATTTATAACATTTGTAGCATGTTTTTTTCTGGATTTTTTGTTCATATTCATCTCTATCATTTAAAATATACCTATGATAAAACATTTTAGACCCTTCATTTCATTTTAAGTGGGCAAACTTACAAAATCTGCAGGGAATCAAATAATTATTTTCCCCACTGTATAATAAATATGTACAGTATCATGTTTTATACATCTGTATAACGTAGCATTGATGAGTTCAAATATTGTGACATGTAGCACATATTTTTAATGTTCAACCATTTTTGTAACATGTGAGGAGAGCCATGAGAGGGGGTAAACATAGGGATTTTTTTACTAAAGGCAAAATGCAGTTATACTCTGTAAGTGCAGGTTCTCCAGAGCTTAGTAAATGAACAGAAGCTCTGCTGATTTCCATCATTTTCATGTGCAAGCAAAAGTGCATTTTTCTTTTGTTCATTGACAGACACAGTGCTTCCTTATTCAGAACCATACTGTTATATCGCCCCCTACAGGAGTAGGACACTAGGCAGAAAAAAGACTTGGCTATGCCTATAGGCAGTCCTAGGTGGTATACAACCCCCCTTCTGCTATAGGCCTTCAGTTTTTTTCTGCCTAGTCAGGACTAAGGACTTCGTTCCCTGCTGGGATCTCTAGTCTTGGCAAATTGTATTTTTTTTTTTTTGTTTGTCGTTTTTCTTTTTTTGCTGGAATTTTTCTGGTGAAACCTACAATCAACTGCCGGCCTGGACGCTTGATCCAGTGGTCTCCCGTGTCTGGCCAGCGACCGCAGCTATGCGCTCATTCGCGCTAGGTCAGCCGTGACATAGGCTGGCCCTGCTAGTTAAACTCTTGCTAGGTCACATACGACCAGGTCTCGGCCTGAGTTGCAGTGTCCCTTATGGCCGACAGCCCCCTCACTTCAGTGGCGAGGAGGTTTTGTCTGGAGTGGTGCCGCCCACTTCCTGGTATGGTGAGTACATGTCCCCCCTCTCTCCTTGGTGAGTTTGTGGAGGATGCGGGCCCCTCCCCAGGTCGGTTGGTTCTGGGGGTTCCTCTCCTTCCTGCACCCTCTCTCCCTGGGGTGGATGGTCCCTGTAGGTCCTCTGGTAGCCCCCCTCCTTATGGGGTAGTGTGGTGCCGTGGTTGATCCTGGGGGATGGTGTTGAGTACTGGTGGGCAGGGGGTGCACATCGCCAGGCACTGTGCTTACCAGGGGGGAAGGAAGGCGCTGGGCCCCCCCCCAGATCCCCTCTTCTTTCTTAGTGGGCTACAGGGATCCCTCCTGGGTCCTTGGTAGCCTCGTGAGCGTGGCCGGTGGCCATTTTGCTGTAGCTCAGCGGCCATTTTGCCCTAGTGCCTGCTGACTTCCTATGGCCGGCGGCCATGTTTGTGTAGTCTGGCAGCCATGATACGATGGATACTGTGCTTACACAGCTATTGCTGTGTAGCCCAGGATGACGTATTTAGCAGGCAGGAGCTCCTCCTTTTACCCTGCTGCTGTCTTGTAGGTCATCTTCTCCCTCGCACTATATATGAGTGTGTGCTGGACTACATCTGAGGCAGCAAGCAGCTGGTGGTGAGTAGGGATGAGCTTCGTGTTCGAGTTAAACATACGTTCGACTCGAACATCGGCTGTTCGTCCGTTCGGCGAATACCGAACGTTATGGGCCATTCGTGCCAAATTTATGTGGCGCTCACGCCCCACAATGCACTGCGCCATCGCAGTGCATTGCTGGCTCATGATTGGCCAAGCATGCACTGTGACCCCGCATGCTTGGCCAATCACAGCGCCGGCAGTGAGGAGAGCCATGATTGGCCATAGGCAGGATGCCTGTGGCCAATCATAGCTCAGGCTGTGTAGTACACGCCCCACACTATATAAGGCCACCAGCGCGGCGGCCTTGTGTAGTGTGTTGGCGTCTGTAGGAGTTAGTGGGTGTTCTGTGTACCTTCAACACAGTATACACTGTTCATTATCGGCCGATTTTGCGTTCTTGCTCTTCTGTAGTGGTTGTTGTCTGTGTGCCCTGACCGCAGTATACACCGTTATATCCACCTATATAGCTAGCTATCTTGCTCTTTTTAAATAGAGCTTGCAGTCAGTTGTAGGAGATTGTGCGTGCTGTCTGCGTGCCCTGACCGCAAAATACGCGTTATATCCACCTATATAGCTAGCTATCTTGCTCTTTTTAAATAAAGCTTGCAGTCAGTTGTATGAGATTGTGCGTGGTGTCTGCGTGCCCTGACCGCAGAATACACCGTTATATCCACCTATATAGCTAGCTATCTTGCTCTTTTTAAATAGAGCTTGCAGTCAGCTGTAGGAGATTGTGCGTGCTGTCTGCGTGCCCTGACCGCAGAATACACCGTTATATCCACCTATATAGCTAGCTATCTTGCTCTTTTTAAATAGAGCTTGCAGTCAGTTGTAGGAGATTGTGCGTGCTGTCTGCATGCCCTGACCACAGTATACACCGTTATATCCACCTACATAGCTCTTCTCTAATTGAGCCATCTGCCATCCGCAGGAGTTAGTGGGTGTTGTGTGTGCCTCCAGCACAATATACACTACCCAATTGCTGGTTTTCCCATCTCCCTTCAGGCCATTACCATGTCTGGAAGGCCAGCAAGGAGAGGCAGACAGGCGCAAGCCGATAAAAGAGGGCAAGCAGGCTCTGTGTCTAGAGACAACAGTGCTGGTCGTGGACGCGGTGCATTGTCATCATCAGCACGTGGCCATGGGACACGCTTGTCCTTCTTTTCGGCAGCTTGACATGTTGAGCCGCAATATGCCGAAGACTTGGTAGAGTGGATGACCAAGCCCTCTTCATCCTCCTCATCCTCTCTCACCCAGGCTCAGGGTACTAGCAAAGCAGCTGCCAATACATCGTCTTCCCTCCTCTCAATGTCATCAGTGACTCCTTCCCTAGACCCACCACGTCCTCCGGAGGAGTCTCCTGAACTCTTTGAGCACAGTGTTGGGTACATGCTCCAGGAGGATGCCCAGTGTTTTGTAAGCTCTGATGATGATACTCAGCTAGAGGAAGGCAGTAGCGTGAGCGCAGAGAGAGGGGATGCTCAAGAAGGACAGCAATCTGGCAGTCATGTTCCACAAGCTGCAGCATACTGCCAGGTTTGCTACAGTGATGAAGAGGGAGGGGATGATGAGGGCACTGACTCCACGTGGGTGCCTGGTAGGAGAGAGGAGGAGGAGGAGGAGGAGGAGGCACTTGTCCAACGAGGCAGGATGCCCTCCGGGGGCCAGCTTAGGGGCAGCACACTGACAGAATCACACCGCAGAGCTCCGCCTGTGCAGGGCGCTGCCTCTGCGCGTTATTCTAAAAGTTCTTTGGTGTGGGCCTTTTTTGAGACAAGTGCATCAGATCGCACCGCTGCTATTTGCAACATATGTCTCAAGCGTATCTCGCGTGGACAAAACATCAGCCGCTTGGGCACCACATGCTTGACCAGACATATGTTGACCTGCCATGCAGCTCGTTGGCAAGAGTACCCCAAAGACCCACACCAAAGAACAAAGCGGACCTCTCCTTGCTCCTCATCAGCTGGGATCTCCAACCCCACTAGACCTTCAGTCCTCTCTGAAACCTGCTCTGAGAGGAATGAAGGTGTAGAATTAGGTGTGTCACAGCCAAGTGCTTCCGGGCACTCTGCTAGCAGTACACCCACGTCCGATTATAGCAGGCAAATGTCCCTGCCCCAGCTGCTGGACCGCCGAAAGAAGTTCACTCCCAGCCATCCACATGCCCAGTGGTTGAATGCTAGCTTGGCTAAATTGCTAGCACTTCAACTGCTGCCTTTTCAGTTGGTAGACTCGGCCCCCTTCCGTGAGTTTGTACAATGTGCGGTTCCTCAGTGGCAGGTCCCCAAACGCCACTTTTTCTCATGGAAGGCGATTCCGGCTCTCTACCGGCATGTGGAAGACAATGTCCTTGCCTCGCTGGACAGGGCGGTCAGCGGTAAGGTGCATATTACCGCTGACTCATGGTCCAGCAGGCATGGACAGGGACGTTACCTGTCTTTCACAGCCCATTGGGTCACTCTTCTGGCAGCTGGGAGGGATGCAGGACAAGGTGCAGTAGTGTTGGAGGTTGTTCCGCCACCACGCCTCCAAAATGCTACTATTGGTTGTGACACACCTCTCTCCTCCACCCCTCCTCTTCTTTTTCCTCCATGGCCTCTTCCAGTGCTCTGTCCTCAGAACCAGCGGTGCTCCATAGGCGTTCCAGGGGCTACGCAAGTACGCAGGCAAAACGATGCCATGCCGTGCTTGGGCTGGTTTGTTTGGGGGACAGGAGCCACACTGGGGCAGATGTTTTGTCAGCTCTGCAGGGGCAGGCCGAGAGGTGGTTGACGCCACGCCAGCTTAAGCCAGGAATGGTGGTTTGCGACAATGGCACCAACCTCCTCTCCGCCCTCCGACAGGGACAACTGACCCATGTGCCCTGTGTGGCTCATGTCCTTAACCTGGTGGTGCAGCGGTTCTTGGGCAGGTACCCGGGCTTACAGGATGTCCTGAAGCAGGCCAGGAAAGTCTGTGTGCATTTCCGCCGATCATTTAATGCCTGTGCTCAGCTGGCTGAGCTCCAAAAGGAGTTGAACCTGCCCAAGAACCGCCTTATATGTGACATGCCCACCAGGTGGAACTCAACATTGGCCATGCTGCAGCGGCTGCACACGCAGCAGAGGGCCATCAATGAGTACCTGTGCGACTACGGCACCAGGACAGGGTCAAGGGAGCTTGGTTTTTTCTCACCACGCCAGTGGGGCATGATCAGGGATGCATGCACTGTCCTGTCACTGTTTGAGGAGGCCACAAGGATGGTGAGCAGTGACAGTGCATGCATCAGTGACACTGTGCCTCTTGTCGCGTAGAATAATAGACAGGGCACTTGAGGCAGGAAGAGGAGGACTTCCTTGCCTCTCAAGGCCCCCTTTATCCAGACAGTGTTCCTGCTGTGCCACTCATCACACAGGAAGAGGATGATTGTGTCAGCATGGAGGTGGAGGCTGGCACTCAGCATCAGCAGCAGTCTTGTAGGGATGATTTACAGTCCCAAGAAACCCGTGGACTTGGCTCGGAGGAGGTAGCTGCGGATCATGTTGTCCTTAGTGACCCAGAGGACTACGGACTGAATGCCTCAGCTAACCTACGCTGCATGGCCTCCCTGATCCTGCAAAGCCTGCGAAAGGATCCTCGTATTCTTCGGATCAAGGAGAGGGACCGTTCAGACAATTTTTTAGTCCGCAGCCCCAAGATATGATCGGTTCCAGCAACCATCGCCAGCGTCTGATTTACATGGTGCAGGAATACCTAGGGGCAAGGTCAGACTTGCACACCTTTCCCACCGAAAATCCTCTGGCTTACTGGGTCTTGAGGATGGATCACTGGCCAGAGCTTGCACAGTATGCAATTGAGCTACTGGCCTGTCCTGCATCCAGCATTCTTTCGGAACTGCTGCTGGTGGCTTTGTTACCGATCACAGGTTGCGCCTGTCCACCGACTCAGTTGATCGACTGACCTTCATCAAGATGAATCAGTCTTGGATAACCCACAGCTGCCAAGCACCTGAAGCTGATGTAACCGAATAATTTTTTTGAAATATCACATCCCTTCAAGACTGCCTATGCTGATGCTGAGTGACTGTCCTGTTATGTTGATTGTCTATCCTCTTCCTCCTCCGCTGATATGTTGGAAGAACATTTTTGGTTCTGGGTGATGCCACCAGCCCAATTTTTCAGCCCCTGTTTAACAGGGGCGTTTAATTAAAATTTTTGATGCAATGCTTTGCAGCAGGGCTCATTCCTGCACCACAACTAGAGTATATGGGAGAGGTTGCAGTGTCGTGGCACCAGCACCAGTGCCTAAGTCCCAATTTTTCTGCCCCTGCTTAACAGGGGCTTTTAATTACAATTTATTAAGAATAAGGTACTAGTGCGCCCAACCCAAGATAAAGCAGACCTCAACTAAACTACCTAAGACAAAAGACGCTGCTAACATAAATAATGATCTTCACACTATCCAGTAAAATATAAAAAAAGGTTATGTAGCGCTGCCTCTTTTAAAATACCTACTAAATAACATGAATCAAGATCTATACATATAAATAAATGTGCAAATCTCAAAAAACATGTGCAACAATGCATGTGCAAATACAAGCGTGCAAAAAATTTAACACATTACTAAAAGTGCAAAATCACATGAAACGTGAATGGACAATCCAATATTAAAATTGTGCAAATATAGCAAAAAATGGGACAAAATCACAGTGCAACAATGGCAAAAAAGAAAACCAAAAGAAAGTCCATGGGCAATATAAAGTGTTCAGAAATATTCCTGTGCTGTCCAATAACTGAATATCCAGTGGTGACAGTTCAATAATAATGCAATGTTGTCACAAGTGTAAACATGCTCCACAAATAAAACGCTCCACCTTCAGTGCTCAAACAGTGCACCCCCCGTTTCCCCCAGCCTCTCACCTCAATCTGAGACATCATAAATTACAATTTATGATGCAATGCTTTGCAGCAGGGCTCATTCCTGCACCACAACTAAAGTATATGGGAGAGGTTGCAGTGTCCTGGCACCAGCACCAGTGCCTAAGGCCCAATTTTTCAGCCCCTGTTTAACAGGGGCATGTAATTACAATTCTTGATATAATAGTTCACAGGAGGACCCGTTCCTGTGCCCACCCAGAGTAACTGTGAGGACTTATAGTGTTGTGGCACCAGCACCACAACCACCAAAGGTCAATTTTTCTACCACTGTTCAACAATGGCATGTAATTACAATTCTTGATATAATCGTTCACAGCAGGGCGCTCCAGCATTTTGTGCAGGGACTGTTCTAAACACGGGAAACACGTGGCACTTCACAGGCATACTATAGACACCCCCCAGGCACGATATTTAAAGGAATATTTCACTTTTTTCTTTTTCACTTTAATCGTCATTAAAATCAGTGCTCCCGCCAAAACGGCCATTTTTAAAAACATTTTAGGCATTGACCCATGTCCCCTGGGGCAGGAGCCAGGTCCCCAAACAGTATCTTGCATATTAGCCATTAAAATTAGCACTTTTTATTTCGAACGTTCGAGTCCCATAGACTTCAATGGGGTTCTAAAGTTCGTACGAATTTTCGGTCCGTTCGAAAGTTCTGGTGCGAACCGAACCGGGGGGTGTTCGGCTCATCCCTAGTGGTGAGTCTGGCGGGGTCCCCTCCTCTCTCTGCTGCAGGCTGTGGGGTGTCCTGATGATCTGTTGCCGCTTCTGGCGTGGGGCAGAGCCCCATAGCAGTGGTCGATCTTGGTGTAGTGGGGCCCCTTCTTCCCCTAGGGAGTCTCAGAAACATGTTTCCCCACCTGACCCCCTCTCAGAGGCAGCAGGTCCCTCTGGGTCCCAGCCATCTGTTGACACACTCCTGACGGCAGTCCTTTGTGTTCTGGGTGGAGTTGGCTCTTGGGCAGCGGACTGGTAAGAAGTGTCTCTCACCTTCCCCTGCTTCATCTGTCTCGTCAGATCCTGAATCTGATTCGACCTTCATGGAAGGGCCCACCCTGCGGGGTTTTCGGTCATGTGCCTGCATTTTTTAGAGAGTGAGGATTATTCCTCTGCCCCAGTGGCTGTGCACGAGAAGGAGCTGGTGGACGCACTGATTGCATCTGTGCAGGAAACTTTAAAAAATGGAGGATGCAGCTTTGGCTGCGGTGATGGTGCCGGTCGCTTTTGGTACTCTCAAGCCATCTTGCATGGCGAAAGTGTTTCCTTATCCCTCCTATTTTGAAAAGTTTGTCTATAAAGGATGGGAGCGTCCAAAACGTCCCTTTGCGGTCCCAAAGCGATTCGCTGTGCGTTATCCCTTTAAGGAGAGTTTTCTCAAGAATGGTGGATCCCCCGTTTTCTCGATTGAACAAAACCACCATGATTCGGGATGAAGACTCTCCAGCCTTTAAAGATCCAGCTGACAATAAGGCAGAGTCTCTGAGTGGCACTATGTTCACAGTTGCAGGTTCGGTGCTTCGGCCAGACTTAGCCATTGCCCTAGTGTTTCAAACGCTGACGGAATGATCTGGAGGGTGATCAGTTCCCTCCTGCCTTCACTGAATTAATGGACCAGTTGGTCCGGGTCTGCAGTTTGTCTGCGATGCCTCTTTGGACGCAGCTCCCTTGCTTTCTAAGCTGTTTGTTTCAGTGGTGGTGCTTCGGCGTGTATTGTGGCTGGAGTGTTGGGCTGTGGACCAGGCCTCTAAAAAAGCTGTAACTGATCTGCCTTTTCAAGGTGAACGTTCGTTTGGGGCCACTCTGGATTATATCATTAAGAGTGTCACAGGGGGGAAGAGTACCCTTCTTCCACAGTCCAAAAAGGGGAAGGAGCCACGTCGCAACAGTGGTCCTTCCTTCTCGGGGCACAACGTTTTTTTGTCCCTCAGGGTCCACTGACAAGGGCTCAAGGTCTTTCAAGCCCCCCTCAGGAGGTTCCAAGCGAGCCTGGTCAGGCAAACTGAGAGCGGGTTTCTCCAGACTCCCAGGTAAGGCCCCTTCGCCATGAAGGGGCTCCCTTGTCATCCCGAGTGGGGGGGGACGTCTTTGCTGGTTTCTGGACCAGTGGACCACTCTGACAAACAACGTGATTCTGTCTGGTTACAAGATCGAGTTCCAGACTTGCCCCAAGATGATTTTTTCCTTCCAATCTGCATCTCCGGACCATTTGTTAGCCCTCTGGGGCGCGGTACAAGACCTGCTGCTTCAGGGGGTGATTGTCCCCGTTCCGGTGTCTTAATGTTTTCAGGGCTTTTATTCAATCCTGTTTATGGTCCCCAAAAAAGAGGGTACGGTACGTCCAATTCTGCACTTCAAGGCCCTGAATCGCTTTGTGCGAGTGCAGAAGTTCAGAAAGTCCATTCGCTCTATGGTGGCATGCCTTCATCAGGGGGCTTTCTTGCCTCCATTAACATCAAGGATGCCTACCTGCACATTTCAATTTGTGCACGACACCAGCGATTCCTCTGCTTTGCTGTGGGAGAGAAGCATTATCAGTTCTTGGCATTACTCTTTTGGTCTTGCCTACTGATGTGGAAAATTTTAGATGTATTTTTATATGTATTGTCATAAGAGTCCCTTTGTGTTCATTCTCCCCTAGCCCGCTGTAAAAGAGCTGACTGGGGCAGACTGACGCTGGTTGAGATCCGTTAGGTAGTGGATAACTTCCTGGGATTGGAAAGAGGTGTTTGCGGAGTGGGGGTATGTCCGCCAGCGAAAGGGCCCCTGTGCATTATACAGACGATCGTCTGGGGGCATATGCTTGCTCTCCAAGAATTGGTTGTAGGCGGATGTGCGCTCATTGTCTCTGCAGTGTCTGATCACCACATGTGGAGATCGCAGCATGCATCTGTGGATAACCTTCCATCCACAAGGAGGCGTACAATGATCCAGGTATACATTGTTCTCTGGAACAATGTATATTAAGGATTTCTATCAATGGAATTGTAGTCATCGTTCATTGGTTTTGTATGGTTCCCATCATTGAAAGCATTTAGTCAGTTGCGTCACTATTTGAATGTATACATGTTTGTGATTGGTTCTTTTGGTAGGAAAACAAATGTCTGATTGGCTGTCTGTGAAGACACCACTTTCTTCTGTATTGTATTGCAATGTATTGTTCTTATATGGTCTTTCACATCCTGTGTTGCTGCTGTGAGGTCACAAGCTTTGTAGGAGGCGTTTAGCTGGTTGAAGGCAAACCCTCCAGGGCGTGGCTTCCTGTTGATATGTAAATAAAAGCAGATTGCTCAGGTCAGAGGACACAGATGCTGACCAATTGGAGAATGTAAGAATGCTGGTGATGTCTCTTTAATATGGAACCAGAGGGGCCTGATGGAGGAGTAGCCAGGCTGAGATGAGGATGTAGGAATGCGGGTGATGTCTGAATACTTGGATGAGTGGGTTGGAAGGTAAGCTAAAGTATTATATCATTAAGACGGAAATGTTATTATTAGAAACAGGAGATTTGGCTGTGTGCTCTGCATACAGCCAAAATTCCCAGGACATCAATGGCTGGCCATGTTTAGGAGTAAACAGAACCTCCTTTTGCAATTGGATCATTAAGCTATGTGATGTGCTAGGGAGGTTCTGCTTTGCAAAAAGGACACATTTTTCATCTTTTTGAGATAATGCTGGAAGTTTGATTGTGTGTGTGTATGTGTGTGAGAATGTGTGTGTGATTTGGATCAGCTTGAGTGTATGTGTATGGAAACTGCATGCTGTGTAAAAAGTTATGTAAGTAACTGAATGAGAAATGGATGAATTTAGATTTTTACCTATGTATGGGACAAGTAGATTGCATGAGTTTTGTAGAGCAGTTTGTAACTGCATGTTTGTGTGCCATGTCCCTCGGGGGAGGGGCAGCCAGGATGGCTATCCCATGTTTGTTACAATAGGAAAATGTTTTGTGTTGAACGGGCTACGCCCTGTGGGAAGGGAACTTATGTTCTAAGCAAACATCACTGTATGTCTCAATGGCTTGTTATGGAAGCTGATGCCACAGTGAGTATATGAACTTTAGGTGGGGACAAGATTGTATGTTTAAGTTGTGCTCTTCATGTAACTAACACTTTTAAATGTGAGTTAGCCTAAAGTGTTTGTCTATGTGTTAAATGTGATGTCCCATTTTTGTCAGTTTGTGTGGGGAGAAGGTTTGGCTAGTTGGGAAACTGTGCTGGTTTTGGCGGGAAAATCACCATTTTGTTGTGGCCTGGCTTTTCTTGTAGGCAACATGTGGCCATGTCTTGATTTAATTTGTCCCAGCTGCCATTTTGTGTCCACTGTGTTGTTGGTGGAATTGCTAATTTGGTTCATAGAGGAGCAGTTTAAGGCATCATTTTCCTTTTCTGTGTTTGTATTTTTTTTATCAACTTTTCAGTATATGAGTGGATTTTGGTTTTGGTGGGAAAATCACCATTTTGTCATAGCCTAGCTTTTGTTGTCTGCCATGTGACCAGGATCGGTGGCCATTTTGAGGATCTCTGAATCTTCCAATAGGGGAAGGTGCAGACACCATTCCCTTGTGTGTGAAACCATGTGACATGAGACACCATCTTGTTCCTAGGCCATGTGGTCTGGGCTGTCACCTTCTCTCTAGGCACCATTTCCTTTTAACTGAATTCTAATTTTGTACTTTTTACATGATTTTTCAGTTAAGCTATTGTATTTTCTGTATTGAATTTTGGTTTTCAGTGGAAATCTCTACTTTGTACTGGGCTTCATTGGATAGTGAAACTAGCTTTAACTGAGTTTTTGTACACAGCGGTGTGTGTTATTTTTATTTTACAAATGTATGGGAGTTTCTCAGAGGGAAATTCATTGTTTTTTTTAGGCTTGTATTGTATAGCCTGCATATGGGGCTAGGCTCCCCCTCCCCCTCCCTTTTCCTGTAACATTGATATGTAAATGAACCAGTTTGATGGGTTCTGGCTGCAACATAAACATTTTGATGTATCCACAGGAAGTTGGTGGGAGGAGCCGGGGGTCTTCTGACTCATGTTTGGAAGGACAATGGGAAAACACTGACGTTTGAAAGAGTGTTTTAAATTTTTAGTTTTATACTGTAATACAGTTTTGGGTAGAGAGCAAACAGGAGGCATCCATGTTTGTTGTAATATCTAGGTACAGAGAGAAGCCACATTGTTCTGTAGAGTAAGCGGGCATAATTGTGTTTTCTGTGCGGCTTAATCTGGCGACGCAGTGTATGGGCGTACAATGGAAACACTGGTGTATGCATACACTGTGAGGGGTAGAGACTTAATTCGGCGGGTGATAACACCTCGCATGGGGTTTCTAGTTGGGGGACTAGCTGTAGTCTGTCGATCCACCGCAGAAGATGACACCTGGCGGTGCTCCCCAAAATAGGTGCAATGGTTTCCCTGGACACAGGGGTGAGACGATAAGCCAATTCAAATCGCCATGGGCACTAGGAGGTCCATGCAAGGGAAGGATTGGAGGCTTTCCACAGTCAGACTGCTGCACAGTACATAAAGAGCCTAGTTTTGGGGCTAAGGCCATTAGACCCCTTTAAAGATTGACATAGGCGGTCCAAGGATACTATTTTGGGTATCCCTCTGGAGTTGATGTTGCGAGACTGCGGCTTCAGAAATCTGTAATGGTGAGTGCGTTGATGGATGTGTAGTACTTGCTTTTGTGATTCTCAGAGGAGGAACTGTGGTTAAAATTATCATGCCCATTTTAGAACTTTGTGTGGCTGGTCCATACAATATTCTGAGATGTTCTCGTGTCTTTCCCATTGTATGTATTTTTTTTTTTTATATCGCTAAGAGTGAAGGCAGCATTTCATTTGGTTGATTTAATTTTTCATTTTTGATTGGGAACTATGAAATATCTCCCCCACATTGGTATCTAAGTGTTTGTCTCAGTTTTTAGTATTCTCATTGTTTGTATGTAGTAACAAGAAGATGTCTGAACCCACCGCGGCAGCCCTTTTACGTGTCGCAGGTGTTGCATTTTCATGTGTGCTGGTGAATCTTGTCCCAGCATCTTATGTCGTGGCCGATTATGAGGATCTGATGGCGCAAGAGAAGGTAAGAATGTCAGGGACTGCTGAAAGGGAATTGCTTGTACACGGTGGGGGGCTTGAGCTTATGAAACGATTGAACAATTTCTCATCCATTGAGGATGGGATGTTTTCATGTAACTGTTGAAGCTACAAGGAAGTTCCCACAATCCAAGGGTGGTTCCTGGGATTTCATAAGTAAAGTTCAGCCCCATATGGATAAGGCTAAGAAACCTAAAAGGCAAAGCCAGAGCTATAGCTAGTGAAGGTTGGAATCCTCTTAAGGGTCTGGGAATCTGGGGGCATTTAATTTAAATTTTTGCAGCGGATCATAGTTGAAGGAAGTAGGGGTATATTTACTCATGTTGTTTTTGTTTCTATTCCTTCTATATACCGTGATGAGGTGCTCCTGTTGCCTGATTGGACGCGTGACCAGAGCCGGAGCAGATGAGCACATCTTCCTCAATGAGACGCCCAAGAAGCCCGACCAGGAACAAGACACAGAGGATCCCAGACAGACCAGCAACTACTACAGCTCACCATGTCATCTCTCCTGAGGAAAATATTCTACATGGCAAGCCGTGTTTTCCTTTTTATGGACTCATATGGACTGTAAGGCCAGGTGTAAGAAGAAGATCAAAAGTCATCGAGGGACACATGGGATCATATGACAAAGAGGAGGAGCTGTTGTGGAAAATTTTAGATGTATTTTTATATGTATTGTCATAAGAGTCCCCCTGTGTTCATTCTCCCCTAGCCCGCTCTAAAAGAGCTGACTGGGGCACACTGACACTTGTTGAGATCCATTAGGTAGTGGATAACTTCCTGGGATTGGAAAGAGGTGTTTGCGGAGTGGGGGTATGTCCGCCAGCGAGCGAAAGGGCCCCTGTACATTATACAGATGATCGTCTGGGGGCATATGCTTGCTCTGCAAGGATTGGTTGTAGGCAGATGTGCGCTCATTGTCTCTGCAGTGTCTGATCACCACATGTGGAGATCGCAGCGTGCATCTGTGGATAACATTCCATCAACAAGGAGGCGTAGAATAATCCAGGTATACATTGTTCTCTGGAACATTCTCCAATCGGTCAGCATCTGTGTCCTTTGACCTGAGCAATCTTCTTTTATTTACATATCAACAGGAAGCCACGCTGGTTGGAGGCAAACCCTCCAGGGCGTGGCTTCCTGTTGATATGTAAATAAAAGCAGATTGCTCAGGTCAGAGCACACAGATGCTGACCGATTGGAGAATGTAAGAATGCTGGTGATGTCTCTTTAATATGGAACCAGAGGGGCCTGATGGAGGAGTAGCCAGGCTGAGATGAAGATGTAGGAATGCGGGTGATGTCTGAATACTTGGATGAGTGGGTTGGAAGGTAAGCTAAAGTATTATATCATTAAGACGGAAAAGTTATTATTAGAAACAGGAGATTTGGCTGTGTGCTCTGCATACGGCCAAAATTTCCAGGACACTACGCTCCTCGGGTCTTCACAAAAGTGTTGGCCCCGGTTCTGGCATTGTCAAAAGTATAGTGTAAGCGCTCAACTTATATATATTTCTTATAGTGCTACAAAATGATATGTGCTCAAATGTGTCAAAATATATATAAAATTACCCCGAAGAAACGGGGATAATGCTCTGTTATAGAAAATGAGAAAAATATATAAAGATATACAAGGTGACTTATACATATATATATAAACCAAAAATAGGTGACTGTGTGAATATTTTATCCCAAAGGAGAAAAAAGTGACTGTAAATTTATATGAAAATAATCACAGTGATGAAGTCCATAAAATGGATGTATAGTCCAAAAAACGTGCAGGGTGTCAATCTGAACGTGTTGTAATAACAGCCAGGATTCTGTGATGTTGTGACCGAAGAAGACAATATTTCACCCTGTGACGATCCCACCACCATATAGGGTACAGGCTTACCGGATCTATATGACCCTAGCAGACATACGCCTCAGGGGTCAATCAAAGCTTGTGATCCCAGCCAAAATGGTCTCAAGGATTAGATGTATCAGTCATGGCATATACGGTCCCAACAAACGACTAGATGTAGTCACTATTCCTCATGTGCATATACAAATCCGACAACGACTCAGGCATGGAAGATGAAGAAACAAAGCCGACATGGCATAATAACGTTTTTTTTAAAAAAAATTTTAATAAAAATTTTTTGCTAAAACTCACATTTCCAAGATGGACAATAAAGCATGTCAGAGAGAAAGAAGTGGCAGTAGCGGAGTCCTCCCGACGTGTTTCGACCAACCGGTCATCATCTGGGGTGGGCTCACACTACTGACATACTGCCATATATAGGTACTCACACAATGAAGTGATGCCATTCCCCCATGTGTCGCAATTATGCCCACTTCCGCCTCGCAACAGGTGCGTTCCACCCATTAGTATTGGTGTATAGAAAAAAGGAGGATGTGGAAGCGGACCTGCTTCGTGTGATGAATTTCCAGAGGGGACCGACCTATATGGGTCTTTAACTATTTGAGCTTACAAATGGACATAAAAAGATGTCCAAAACACTTTGGCAAATGGTGACCAGGAACCGGAAGTATGCATCTACGAACACACCAGAACCGGAAGTGAGTAAACATCACTTCCGGTACGGGGTGGGAATGAGAACGAGGCCTGAGTACAAGGAGAACATTGTCTCTTCTCTAGTACTCATACAAAGGTGGCGCTAATGACACCTAGTAGCCACTAATGAAATTAAAACTTGGTAGTACAACAACAACACAAACAATATATCACATTGTACCTAATATAAATCACATACTGTGAAATAGTGACTATATGATCTGAATGACTATCTTACCATAAAACATGAAGATAAATGAGTGTGTATATATACACAATAAATGAGAGGTCATTAAAATAAAATAAAAATATAAAGTAAAAAATAAATAAAAACTACTCAATGAATTGTACCCACAGATAAACATGTATAATGCCAGACTGCACATTGCTAATATTACGAGAGGGTCCTATGAATCGTCTATAAAAGCATTAATGTCCCACTCCACATTCATACCAAATGGGGAGTGGGACTGAAGCTCATATATCCAAAAAGTCTCAAGCCTGGAGACACCACGAGTGAGGGGCCCCCCTCTCCATGGTGGAGTGTATTTATCTATCGCGACAAACTGAGTGCCACGTAGATCATTATTGTGGCATTCCCTATAATGTTTCGGCACCGTGTGCTTGGATAATTTACTTCTGATCAGGGAAATGTGTTCGCCGACCCTCGTGGAAAAAGGTCTGGTGGTACGGCCAACATATTGCTTCCCACAGGGGCAGGTTATTAGATAAACCACATATTTAGTTTTACAGGTGCAGAAACATTTAATTGAATATCTTCTTCCAGTTACTGTAGATGTAAATTCTGAAATTTTTCGTTGTGTCAGTGCATTATGTTGACATACACTGCATTTTTTGCACGGGAAATAACCTACCATGTTGTGAAAAAAAGTAGGCTGTGTTGGGGGATTAATGATGTTGGGGGCGATTTTGCTTTGCAAAGTAGGAGCCCCTCTAAATAAGACATTTGCTCTTTCAGGGAGATTAGGACCAAGCACAGGATCTTTTCTCAAAACATCCCAATGTTTACTAAAAATCTTTTTTACTTGCCTATATTGCATATTGAAGGTGGTTATAAAAGACCACTTGAATTTATCACTGTCATTCCGAGGGATTTTAACCTGCAGGAGAGTGTCCCTGTTTATATTTGAGACTTCCTGTAGTTGTTTTTCCAGAGTGGGTGCATGATACCCCTTATCTAAGAACCGTTGTTTTAGACAATTTGCCTGATCCACAAAAGTGTGATCATCAGTGCAGTTACGACGCAGTCTAATAAATTGACTGCGAGGAACAGAGGTGAGCCAGCTTATATGGTGGCAGCTATCGATGGCAATATAGCTGTTGCGGTCGGTAGACTTGAAGTGGGTTTTGAAACTGAAACCCGCTGATGTAATTCCAATCTCCAAATCTAGAAATTGGAGATTGGAATTACATCAGCGGGTTTCAGTTTCAAAACCCACTTCAAGTCTACCGACCGCAACAGCTATATTGCCATCGATAGCTGCCACCATATAAGCTGGCTCACCTCTGTTCCTCGCAGTCAATTTATTAGACTGCGTCGTAACTGCACTGATGATCACACTTTTGTGGATCAGGCAAATTGTCTAAAACAACGGTTCTTAGATAAGGGGTATCATGCACCCACTCTGGAAAAACAACTACAGGAAGTCTCAAATATAAACAGGGACACTCTCCTGCAGGTAAAAATCCCTCGGAATGACAGTGATAAATTCAAGTGGTCTTTTATAACCACCTTCAATATGCAATATAGGCAAGTAAAAAAGATTTTTAGTAAACATTGGGATGTTTTGAGAAAAGATCCTGTGCTTGGTCCTAATCTCCCTGAAAGAGCAAATGTCTTATTTAGAGGGGCTCCTACTTTGCAAAGCAAAATCGCCCCCAACATCATTAATCCCCCAACACAGCCTACTTTTTTTCACAACATGGTAGGTTATTTCCCGTGCAAAAAATGCAGTGTATGTCAACATAATGCACTGACACAACGAAAAATTTCAGAATTTACATCTACAGTAACTGGAAGAAGATATTCAATTAAATGTTTCTGCACCTGTAAAACTAAATATGTGGTTTATCTAATAACCTGCCCCTGTGGGAAGCAATATGTTGGCCGTACCACCAGACCTTTTTCCACGAGGGTCGGCGAACACATTTCCCTGATCAGAAGTAAATTATCCAAGCACACGGTGCCGAAACATTATAGGGAATGCCACAATAATGATCTACGTGGCACTCAGTTTGTCGCGATAGATAAATACACTCCACCATGGAGAGGGGGGCCCCTCACTCGTGGTGTCTCCAGGCTTGAGACTTTTTGGATATATGAGCTTCAGTCCCACTCCCCATTTGGTATGAATGTGGAGTGGGACATTAATGCTTTTATAGACGATTCATAGGACCCTCTCGTAATATTAGCAATGTGCAGTCTGGCATTATACATGTTTATCTGTGGGTACAATTCATTGAGTAGTTTTTATTTATTTTTTACTTTATATTTTTATTTTATTTTAATGACCTCTCATTTATTGTGTATATATACACACTCATTTATCTTCATGTTTTATGGTAAGATAGTCATTCAGATCATATAGTCACTATTTCACAGTATGTGATTTATATTAGGTACAATGTGATATATTGTTTGTGTTGTTGTTGTACTACCAAGTTTTAATTTCATTAGTGGCCACTAGGTGTCATTAGCGCCACCTTTGTATGAGTACTAGAGAAGAGACAATGTTCTCCTTGTACTCAGGCCTCGTTCTCATTCCCACCCCGTACCGGAAGTGATGTTTACTCACTTCCGGTTCTGGTGTGTTCGTAGATGCATACTTCCGGTTCCTGGTCACCATTTGCCAAAGTGTTTTGGACATCTTTTTATGTCCATTTGTAAGCTCAAATAGTTAAAGACCCATATAGGTCGGTCCCCTCTGGAAATTCATCACACGAAGCAGGTCCGCTTCCACATCCTCCTTTTTTCTATACACCAATACTAATGGGTGGAACGCACCTGTTGCGAGGCGTGGAACGCACGCCAGGCCGCCATTTCTTATACCGGAAGTGGAATTATTACCACTTCCAACCATGATTTTTAGGCTCAAATTGGTTTGGACACATGGGTGGAACGCATAATAACCGAGGCGTGGAACGCACGCCCGTCCGCCATCTTGGATATACCGGAAGTGGGCATAATTGCGACACATGGGGGAATGGCATCACTTCATTGTGTGAGTACCTATATATGGCAGTATGTCAGTAGTGTGAGCCCACCCCAGATGATGACCGGTTGGTCGAAACGCGTTGGGAGGACTCCGCTACTGCCACTTCTTTCTCTCTGACATGCTTTATTGTCCATCTTGGAAATGTGAGTTTTAGCAAAAAATTTTTATTAAAGTTTTTTTTAAAAAAAACGTTATTATGCCATGTCGGCTTTGTTTCTTCATCTTCCATGCCTGAGTCGTTGTCGGATTTGTATATGCACATGAGGAATAGTGACTACATCTAGTCGTTTGTTGGGACCGTATATGCCATGACTGATACATCTAATCCTTGAGACCATTTTGGCTGGGATCACAAGCTTTGATTGACCCCTGAGGCGTATGTCTGCTAGGGTCATATAGATCCGGTAAGCCTGTACCCTATATGGTGGTGGGATCGTCACAGGGTGAAATATTGTCTTCTTCGGTCACAACATCACAGAATCCTGGCTGTTATTACAACACGTTCAGATTGACACCCTGCACGTTTTTTGGACTATACATCCATTTTATGGACTTCATCACTGTGATTATTTTCATATAAATTTACAGTCACTTTTTTCTCCTTTGGGATAAAATATTCACACAGTCACCTATTTTTGGTTTATATATATATGTATAAGTCACCTTGTATATCTTTATATATTTTTCTCATTTTCTATAACAGAGCATTATCCCCGTTTCTTCGGGGTAATTTTATATATATTTTGACACATTTGAGCACATATCATTTTGTAGCACTATAAGAAATATATATAAGTTGAGCGCTTACACTATACTTTTGACATGTTTTCCAGCTAAAAAATCCCTAATTTTAGCGTGTTAGCAGCTCATCACTTATATATTCCTACATTTTTTGATTTTTCTTTAAATTTTGTTTGCGCAATATTGTTGGTGTATAACTTTTTCCCGGTTCTGGCATTGCTGCACCAGCTGGGAATTGCTGTTCTGGGCTACCTGGTCGACCTTCTTCTGCGAGCAGTATATAAGAGAGTACCCCCCAGTACTGCAGGACTTTAACCACTTGCCGACCGCCGCACGACGATATACGTCGGCAGAATGGCACGGGCAGGCATATGGGCGTATATATAAGTCCCTGCCTGCCCGCGGGTGGGGGGCCCGATCGGGCCCCCCCCCGGTGCCTGCGGCGGTCGGCATTCCTTCGAGAGCGATCCGGGATGAGGGGGCGGCCATTCATTCATGGCCACCCCCTCGCGATCGCTCTCGACGAATGGAAATCCCCGGTGACATCACTTCCTCTCCTGTAATGTAAACACAGGAGAGGAAGTGATGTATTCTCTCCTCCGTGTCGGTATTTTTCGTTCCGACACGGAGGAGAGCGGATCGGTGAGTTGCACCAACACTCTACACACACAGTAGAACATGCCAGGCACACTCACACCCCCCCTTTACCCCCCGATCACCCCCCCAATTACCCCTGCCCCCCAGTCACAGTGACACCAATGTCATTTTTTTTTTTTTTTTTTTTTTTTGCATTGGTGTCATTTGTGACTGTAATAACTGTTAGGGCAGTTAGAGTTAGCCCCCTTTAGTTCTAATGTGCCCCCCTAACCCCCCCCAATAAAGGTTTAACCCCGTGATCACCCCCCGTCGCCAGTGTCACTAAGGCTGGGTTCACATTGCAGCGGTTTATGAGAACGAATGTGATTCGCACCGCACTGCAGTGCAAATCACATCCGATCTCTGTGCGATTCGAGTTCAGCCATTCGCCGCACCCGCCACACCCGCCGCACCCGCCGCAAATTCGCACGGGACCCTTTTTTTGGTCCGCAGCAGAATCGGATCGCATGGGTGTTCACACCATGCGATCCGAGTTTGCAGATCGCACTGCGATATGCGAACTGATCTGGGGGTGTCAGTAACATTTCACTGACACTCCCAGCAGTTCGCATAGGGCAGTGTGAACTGCCGCCGGGAGGCATGCGATGCGGGAACCCGCCGCGGATTCGCGGCGTTTCCGCATCGCTCCAGTGTGAACCCAGCCTAATAAGCGATCATTTTTCTGATCGCCGTATTAGTGTCACAGGTGACGCTAGTTAGGCAGGTAGGTATTTAGGTTCGCCGCAGCTTTTTATAGCGCCAGGGACCCCCATATACTACCGCATAAAGCCCCCTGATTGCCCCCTAGTTAACCCTTTCACCTGTGATCACCATATAACTGTTACAGGTGACGCTGGTTGGTTAGTTATTTTTTTATAGTTTCAGGGCACCCGCCATTTATTACCTAATAAAGGTTTAACCCCCTGATCACCCGGCGGGTGTCATTTGTGACTAATAACTGTTAGGGCAGTTAGGGTTAGCCCCCTTTAGTTCTAAGGTACCCCCCTAACCCCCCCAATAAAGGTTTAACCCCGTGATCACCCCCCGTCGCCAGTGTCACTAAGGCTGGGTTCACATTGCAGCGGTTTGAGAACGGATGTGATTCGCACCGCACTGCAGTGCAAATCACATCCGATCTCTGTGCGATTCGAGTTCAGCCATTCGCCGCACCCGCCGCAAATTCGCACGGGACCCTTTTTTTGGCCCGCAGCAGAATCGGATCGCATGGGTGTTCACACCATGCGATCCGAGTTTGCAGATCGCACTGCGATATGCGAACTGATCTGGGGGTGTCAGTAACATTTCACTGACACTCCCAGCAGTTCGCATAGGGCAGTGTGAACTGCCGCCGGGAGGCATGCGATGCGGGAACCCGCCGCGCATTCGTGGCGTTCCCGCATCGCTCCAGTGTGAACCCAGCCTAATAAGCGATCGTTTTTCTGATCGCTGTATTAGTGTCACAGGTGACGCTAGTTAGGCAGGTAGGTATTTAGGTTCGCCGCAGCTTTTTATAGCGCCAGGGACCCCCATATACTACCGCATAAAGCCCCCTGATTGCCCCCTAGTTAACCCTTTCACCAGTGATCACCATATAACTGTTACAGGTGACGCTGGTTGGTTAGTTATTTTTTTATAGTTTCAGGGCACCCGCCATTTATTACCTAGTCTCACTAGTGTACCCCTAAATTTAGGGGTGTCTACTTTCCAAAATGGGGTCATTTGGGGGGGGTTTGTGCCATCTTGGCATTTTATGGCCTTCAAAACTGTAACGCCCTTAGAAAGCCTGAAGGCGGTGCTTGGTTTTCGGGGCCCCGTACGCGGCTAGGCTCCCAAAAAGTCCCACATATGTGGTATCCCCGTACTCAGGAGAAGCAGCAGAATTTATTTTGGGGTGTCATTTCACATATGCCCATGGCATGTGTGAGCAATATATCATTTAGTGACAACTTTGTGAAAAAAAAAAAAAAAAAAAAGTTTGTAATTTTCCCGCAACTTGTGGCAAAATATAAAATATTCCATGAACTCAACATGCCTCTCAGCAAATAGCTTGGGGTGTCTACTTTCTAAAATGGGGTCATTTGTGGGGGTTTTGTGCCATCTTGGCATTTTATGGCCTTCAAAACTGTAATAGGTAGTGAGAAGTGAACTCAAAAATTTACGCCCTTAGAAAGCCTGAAGGCGGTGCTTGGTTTTCGGGGCCCCGTACGCGGCTAGGCTCCCAAAAAGTCCCACATATGTGGTATCCCCGTACTCAGGAGAAGCAGCAGAATTTATTTTGGGGTGTCATTTCACATACGCCCATAGCATGTGTGAGCAATATATCATTTAGTGACAACTTTGTGTAAAAAAAAATAAAAAAATTTTTTTTGTCATTATTCAATCGCTTGAGGCAAAAAAATAAAATATTCAATGGGCTCAACATGCCTCTTATCAATTTCCTTAGGGGGTCTACTTTCCAAAATGGGGTCATTTGGGGGGGTTTTGTACTGCCCTGCCATTTTAGCACCTCAAGAAATGAGATAGGCAGTCGTAAACTAAAAGCTGCGTAAATTCCAGAAAACGTACCTTAGTTTGTAGATGTGACAACTTTTGCGCAAACCAATAAATATACAATTATTGACTTTTTTTTTACCAAAGACATGTGGCTGAATACATTTTGGCCTAAATGTATGACTAAAATTGAGTTTATTGGATTTTTCTAATAACAAAAAGTAGAAAATATCATTTTTTTTCAAAATTTGCGGTCTTTTTACGTTTATATCGCAAAAAATAAAAATCGCAGAGGCAATCAAATACCATCAAAAGAAAGCTCTATTTGTGGGAAGAAAAGGACGCAAATTTTGTTTGGGTACAACATTGCATGACCGCGCAATTACCAGTTAAAGCAGCGCAGTGCCAAAGTGTAAAAAGACCTCTGGTCATTTACCAGCAAAATGGTCCGGTCTGAAAGTGGTTAAGGGCAAACTCTTATGGACACTATATAGTAAAACACAGAAATTTTTTTATTTAAAGATTAAAAACGTAGTGATGCAAAACATCACCATAATGACATACAGTACATCATATACATAGAGTACCATGCTCTTAAAGAGCTAGAGGAAATTTGAGAAGAAAACATATGTAGCCTCGATGCGTTTCAGGAATCTTGGAGTATATTTCTTCTTCAGGGACATAGGTAAAACAGAAGTGGTTGGTATAGAGGTACCCTAAAACAAGAGAAACAAAATATACAGTTCAAAAGGTAAACAGAGCAAGCATTGTGCCAACATGTGGAACACAACAAATGTGAAAGCGCGCACATACCAGTATTGTGTCATAAAATCAAGCAAGGATCGACAACTACAAGCATTCTTTTTTTATATGTGAAATTCGGAAAATTCAGGAATCTTGAGACAATGGAGGCGAGGGAAGGTCAGGGTAGGCAAAGAAGAGGGTGCAGGAGATGATCACCAGCACCAGCACCGTGATATACAGCACTGACACCTGCACCATGATAGAGTGCACTGACACCAGCACCGAGATAGAGAGCACTGACATCAGCAGCGTGACATAAAGCACTGACACCAGCACCATGATATACAACACTGACACCAGCACCGTGATAGAGAGCACTGACATCAGCAGCGTGACATACAGCAATGACACCTGCACCGTGATAGAGAGCACTGACATCAGCAGCCTGGCATAAAGCACTGACACCAGCACCGTGATATACAGCACTGACACCAGCACCGTGATATACAGCACTGACACCTGCACCGTAAGCAGCCCCAGGAGGAAGTCAGCATAGCACCGGGATGGTGGGAGCCCCTCATAATGAGAATAGCACAGGGATGGTGGGAGCCCCTCATAATATGCACAGCAGAGGTACAGCCCCAGGAGGAAGTCAGCACAGCACAGGGATGGTGAACTTTACAAACCTACAGGTCATATTTGCAGCCACAAAATAATTACTAGCTGTGCACACATAGTCCCACCACATGGCCAAACATAACACATGTATGAGGTGAATCTGGGATCGACAACTACAAGCATTCTTTTTTTATAAGTAAAGTTCTGACAATTCAGGACTCTTGGACAATGGAGGCGAGGGAAGGTCAGGGTAGGCAAAGAAGAGGGTGCAGGAGATGATCACCAGCACCGTGATATAGAGCACTGACACCTGCACCGTGATAGAGTGATCTGACACCAGCACCGTGACCTAACACATGTATGAAGTGAATCTGGGATCGACAACTACAAGCATTCTTTTTTTATATGTGAAATTCTGACAATTCAGGAATCTTGAGACAATGGAGGCGAGGGAAGGTCAGGGTAGGCAAAGAAGCGGGTGCAGGAGATGATCACCAGCACCGTGATATACAGCACTGACACCTGCACCGTGATAGAGTGATCTGACACCAGCACCGTGACCTAACACATGTATGAGGTGAATCTGGGATCGACAACTACAAGCATTCTTTTTTTATATGTGAAATTCTGAAAATGCAGGAATCTTGAGACAATGGAGGCGAGGGAAGGTCAGGGTAGGCAAAGAAGAGGGTGCAGGAGATGATCACCAGCACCAGCACCGTGATATACAGCACTGACACCTGCACCGTGATAAAGTGCACTGACACCAGCACCGAGATAGAGAGCACTAACAGCAGCACTGATACCAGCAACTTGCTGCTGGGCCCCAAAAATATGACACCGCTCAACCTCTTCAAACAGGAGGGTACGGGCATATAGTACGATGTGCTTTTTAGGTTGTGATTAGCAGACTGTACCTCACTCAACCCTATATACTGTAGTACACTATACCTTACCAGTCCTTATAAGGACCTTTGTGGAAATAGTAGGTTGTGATTAGCAGACTGTACCTCAGTCCCTATACTGATAAAGGACTGCTGCAGAATAGGGCAGCAGTCAGCAGTAGTGCACCTCAACCCTATATATTGTGGACCTATACCAGTCCTTAAGGAATAGCAGACTGTACCTCACTCAACCCTATGTACTGTAGTACCCTATACCTTACCAGTCCTTATAAGGGCCTTTGTGGAACTAGTAGGTTGTGAATGATTAGCAGACTGTACCTCAGTCCCTATACTGATAAAGGACTGCTGCAGTATAGGGCAGCAGTCAGCAGTAGTGCACCTCAACCCTATATATTGTGGACCTATACCAGTCCTTAAGGAATAGCAGACTGTACCTCACTCAACCCTATGTACTGTAGTACCCTAGACCTTACCAGTCCTTATAAGGACCTTTGTGGAACTAGTAGGTTGGGAATGATTAGCAGACTGTACCTCAGTCCCTATACTGATAAAGGACTACTGCAGCAGTAGGGCAGCAGTCAGCAGTAGTGCACCTCAACCCTATATATTGTGGACCTATACCAGTCCTTAAGGAATAGCAGACTGTACCTCACTCAACCCTATGTACTGTAGTACCCTAGACCTTACCAGTCCTTAGAAGGACCTTTGTGAAACTAGTAGGTTGTGATTAGCAGACTGTACCTCAGTCCCTATACTCAGCAGAAGGGCAGCAGTCAAGTATAATATTCTTTCTATATTTGGAAGAAAGAATATTATACGTGTACAAGCCTATTACCATACCAGTCCTGAAAAGAACCTTTGTGGACCTAATAGTAACAGCTACTGATTAAACTGACTGTCCCTCACTGCCACACACAGCTTCCTGCCTGTCCCTATTTAAACTGACAAAACACAGGCTGCTGGAACAATAACTTGAATAACACTCAAAACTATATCCTGTACTACTTTATCATACCAGTCCTGAAAAGGACTTTTGTGGACCTAATAGTAACAGCTAATGATTAAACTGACTGTCCCTGCTGCACACAGCGTCCTGTCCCTTTCTCTACACTGACAAAAGACAGGCTGCTGCAACAATCACTAGCACAGCAGTGCCTCAAACCTATATCCTGAACTACACCTAACACCTATACCATGATACCAGTCCTTAAAAGAACTTTTGTGGTCCTAATAGCTAGCGATTTGGGTCACTGAAGTCTCTCCCTGCTCCACACAGCAACCTCTCTCTATAGTGACATACGAAAGAATGTAAAATGGCCGCCGGATCGGGTCTATTTATAAGTTAGGGGGAATGTCCAAGTGTCCATGTGCTGTAATGTCTCAATTGGCTGTCCTGTACCCCATGATGGATGTGTCATCATAGGTCAAAGTTCTTTTACACAGTAAACACGGAAGTCCGCCAGGCGAACGGCGGCAATAGTCCGCGAAACGACCGCCGGGCGAACCGTTCGGCCATCCCTAGTCTCCACAGCCAACCCAAAAGGCACGATACATGGTTGGTACGATGAAATAATTAGTCCTGAGAGAAAGAAAATATATAGGCATAGTAATAGCGCATATGAATCAATCAAAAAAGGGAAGCATTGGTATTATAATCAAAAGGATACATAACAGGCCAAAAAATAAATAAACAATGATGGGTTTTGATATTATCTGAGCTAACCCTCTGCATATGAGAGTGTGGGGGCTCAGTAGCGTGGCTGCTATTTGTTTGAGACCGCCCAGTGAAAGGGAAGGGAAGAACCCTCAGCCTAATCCTACAATCAGTATGCTGATTAAAGGGCATTATAATGAGGATCCAGTCGGACAATGCCACGACGGTGGCTTATGTGTCAGGTTACCCCGAGGCGAGGTGACAGATGCACACCGTAGGGATCAGGAGTGCACCGCAAGGTTGTGGACCCTACGGCTGACTGCTGCGGACGGGAGACAGGTCCCACCGGGGTTAGAGCGTAAGATTCCCTGGGGCGCGGAGTCTAGAGCCAGCAGGTGTTCACCAGAGCCTCGAGTGGTGAGGATGGACTTGGCTGCAACTGGCTCCAGGTCGCGACCCCAAGGGTCCCCCAGCTCACACCCACAGTAGGCAACAGGAGGATAGGGATGGTGAGGGACAAAGCCAAGGTCGGGGCCACAAGCAGACAGCAATAGTCAGGGACACGCCAAAAGGTCAGGATCACAGGCAAACAGGGATAGTCAAAGACACGCCAAAGTCGGTAACGGAACAACAGAAGAGCACACGGCAGGAAAACAGGAAGCTAAACACACAACGGAATACACAATGGTTGATCAGCACTGATGGCCTGCAGTGCACAGGTTAATATAGGGCTCCCTGATAGGGCCTGGGGTGGAGCCATGCTTAGAGGAGAGGTTATAAAAACCACCAGGTGGAAGTGGCTGGCCTCTTAGTCTGAACACATGAGGGGAGGTAATTAAACACAGGAAGATCACTGCATAACCATGACACTATGTCAACCACCAGGGAGGAACAAGCGGGCCTGGAAGTAGTTGGCATTCTCCGGTGGGCAGAGCGAACCGTCCCGGCCATCTCCACCATTAGGGATGAGCTTCGAGTTTGAGTCGAACTCATGTTCGACTCGAACATTGCCTGTTCGCCTGTTCAGCGAACAGTGAACAATTTGGGCTGTTCGCAGCAAATTCGAAAAGCCGGAACACCCTATACAAGTCTATGGGAGAAATCTAAAGTGCTCATTTTAAAGGGTAATATGCAGGTTACTGTCCTAAAAAGTGTTTGGGGACCCGGGTCCTGCCCCAGGGGACATGGATCAATGCAAAAAAAAGTTTTAAAAACTGCAGTTTTTTCAGGAGCAGTGATTTTAATAATGATTAAAGTGAAACAATAAAAGTGTAATATTCCTTTAAATTTCGTAGCTGGGGGGTATCTATAGTATGCCTGTGAAGGGGCGCATGTTTCTGGTGCTTAGAACTGTCCCTGCACAAAGTGTCATTTGTGCAGGAAAAAAAGTCTTTTAAAATCACTTGCGGCTAAATTGTCGGCTCCCCGTAATACAGAGAACACTCAATGAGTGTTCTCTGTATTAGCCGACAATTCATTCATTCATTGATTAAAAAAAAAAAAAAAAAAGCGTGGGGGTTCCCCTAAATTCAATTACCAGGCCCTTCAGGTCTGACATGGATATTAAGGGGAACCTCGTGTCAAATAAAAAAAAAAATTTACGTGGGGGTCCCCCTAAATATCCATACCAGACCCTTCAGGTCTGATATGGATATTAAGGGGAACCCCGCATCAAATTAAAAAAAAAATTGACGTGGGGGTCCCCCTAAAAATCCATACCAGACCCTTTATCCGAGCACGCAACCTGGCAGGCCGCAGGAAAAGAGGGGGGGACGAGAGAGCAGCCCCCCCTCCTGAACCGTATCAGGCCACATACCCTCAACATTGGGAGGATGCTTTGGGGATCTGTGACCCCTCAAAGCACCTTGTCCCCATGTTGATGAGGACAAGGGCTTCATCCTCACAACCCTGGCCGGTGGTTGTGAGGGTCTGCGGGCGGGGGGCTTATCAGAATCTGGGAGCCCCCTTTAACAAGGGGACCCCCAGATCCCGCCCCCCCCCTGTTTGAAATGGTAAGGGGGTACAAAAGTACTGTGAGACGACACAATATGGAAAACTTATATTCTGAATAAAGTATAATAAAGCCAATTAAAATTTAGATATTAAGAATATAACAAGTACCCCTACCATTTCACAAAGAAAGTGTCAAAATGGTTAAATAAGACAAACACACTTTTGAAGAATTCCTTTATTAAAAAAAAAAAAAAATATTCCAGCGGTGCTAATCCACTCTTGCTATCCAGCGACGGATCTCCGGGGTCCAGCGATGGATGATCATCATATCCAGCGACGAGGGATCTCTCAGTCCAGCGCTGTCCATACATCCTTCTTCTGTCTCCACTGCGGAGATCCCAGCGCTGACGTTTCTTATATTAGGAGGGCGGGGCCACCCGTCACCTGACCCCGCCCCTCTGACGCTGGAGAGGGAAGCCAGGGGTTCCCCAGTGATGTGTGGGTGACCCCGCCCCCTCTGATGTAACGCAGGTTTCCGTTACATCAGAGGGGGCGGGGTCACCCACACGTCACTGGGGAACCCCTGGCTCCCTTCACCAGCGTCAGAGGGGGCGGGGTCAGGTGACGAGTGGCCCCGCCCTCCTAATATAAGAAACGTCAGCGCTGGGATCTCCGCAGTGTCTCCGCAATGGAGACAGAAGAAGAATGTATGGACAGCGCTGAACTGAGAGATCCCCCGTCGCTGGATATGATCATCCATCGCTGGACATGATCATCCATCGCTGGACCCCGGAGATTCGTCGCTGGATAGCAAGAGTGGATTAGCAACGCTGGAATCTTTTTTTTTTTTAATAAAGGAATTTTTCAAAAGTGTGTTTGTCTTATTTAACCATTTTGACACTTTCTTTGTGAAATGGTAGGGGTACTTTTGTACCCCCTTACCATTTCAAACAGGGGGGGGGGCGGGATCTGGGGGTCCCCTTGTTAAAGGGGGCTTCCAGATTCTGATAAGCCCCCCGCCCGCAGACCCTCACAACCACCAGCCAGGGTTGTGAGGATGAGGCCCTTGTCCTCATCAACATGGGGACAAGGTGCTTTGAGGGGTCACAAACCCCCAAAGCATCCTCCCAATGTTGAGGGTATGTGGCCTGGTACGGTTCAGGAGGGAGGGGGGGCTGCTCTCTCATCCCCCCCTCTTTTCCTGTGGCCTGCCAGGTTGCGTGCTCGGATAAAGGGTCTGGTATGGATTTTTAGGGGGACCCCACGTCAATTTTTTTTTTAAATTTGATGCGGGGTTCCCCTTAATATCCATATCAGACCTGAAGGGTCTGGTATGGATATTTAGGGGGACCCCCACGTCAATTTTTTTTAAAATTTGACACGGGGTTCCCCTTAATATCCATGTCAGACCTGAAGGGCCTGGCAATTGAATTTAGGGGAACCCCCACGCTTTTTTTTTTTTAATCAATGAATGAATGAATTGTCGGCTAATACAGAGAACACTCATTGAGTGTTCTCTGTATTACGGGGAGCCGACAATTTAGCCGCAAGTGATTTTAAAAGACTTTTTTTCCTGCACAAATGACACTTTGTGCAGGGACAGTTCTAAGCACCAGAAACATGCGCCCCTTCACAGGCATACTATAGATACCCCCCAGCTACGAAATTTAAAGAAATATTACACTTTTATTGTTTCACTTTAATCATTATTAAAATCACTGCTCCTGAAAAAACAGCAGTTTTTAAAACTTTTTTTTGCATTGATCCATGTCCCCTGGGGCAGGACTCGGGTCCCCAAACACTTTTTAGGACAGTAACTTGCATATTACCCTTTAAAATGAGCACTTTAGATTGTGAACGTTCGAGTCCCATAGACTTTAATAGGGTTCTAAAGTTCACACGAAGTTTAGGTCTGTTCGCAGGTTCTGGTGCGAACCGAACAGGGGGGTGTTCAGCTCATCCCTATCCGCCATCCACATTTCAGGGTGGAAAACTGGCAGGCAGATTACCTCAGTCAACAAGTGATGGGCCAAAGGGAGTGGTCCCTTCATCAGGATGTTTTTCAATAGATATGCCTGCGCTGGGGCACTCCAGAGGTAGATCTGTTGGCATCCTGGATCAGCAGAAAGATGCAGCGGTTTGTGGCCAGATCTCAGGATCCTCTGGCGGATGCCACGGATGCTCTGGTGGCCCTGTGGGGCCAGCATCATCTGATCTACGCCTTTCCTCCTCTCAAGCTTCTGTCACAGCTGTTACGCAGGATCGAGGCCAGAGGAATTCTAGTTACTCTAGTGGCCTCGGACTGGCCTCGTTGGACCTGGTGCGCCTGGTTGTAGATGTCGTAGATGTCCCCTGGCGGCTGCCTCTCAGATAGGATCTGCTATCCCAAGGGCCTATCTTCCGCCCTGCTTTACCGTCCCTGGCTTTAACTGCTTGGCTGTTGAAAGCCAGGTGGTGAAGGATAGAGGCTTACCTGTGTCGGTGAGTCAGACACTACTCTACTACAACTAATGCTAGGAAGTCTACTTCCAGGAAGATATATTTCACCCACATTCCTTTTTCGGTGGCTCGGATTTTGACTTTTCTTCAACGAGGAGTTGAAAAGAATTTGGCCTTGAGTACTATCAAGGGCCAGGTGTCGGCTTTGGAAGTTTTCTTTCAATGTCCCCTGACTTCGCATTCCCTGATACATACCTTTAGGGGGTTCGACATATGACTCCACCAGTGTTATCCCCTTTGCCACCGTGGGACTTGAACCCGGTGCTTTCGGTTCTACAGAAACCTCCTTTTGAGAATATTCGAGAAATTCCCCTGCTCTGTCACAGAAGGTGGCTTTCTTGGTGGCTATCACTTCTGCTTGCAGGGAGTCGGAATTGGAGGCGCTATCCTGTCATATGCCCTACCTGGTGATTCACAAAGACAAGGTGGTTCGTCCTTGTCCTTTGTTCCTTCCAAAGGTTGTTTCTGATTTTCATTTGAATGGGGAAATTGTGTTGCCTTCCCTGTGTCCCAGGCCACAACATCTGAGACAATTTGCCTTGCATGCCCTGGATATGGTTCAGGTGATCAGGGTGTATTTGGCTGCCACTGAGTCCTTTGGGAGGTCAGACTCCCTGTTCGTGAAAGGGCTGTCTGCTTCCTTTGTGACCATTTCTAGATGGATAGACAGACAGTGACTCAAGCCTATTCTATCGGGGGTCAGGTTCCTCCATTCCCAGTGAAGGCGCACTCTACTCGGGTGCTGAGTGCCTCCTGGGCCTTCCGTCATCAGGCGTCAGTGACGCGAGTTTGCAAGGTGACCACCTGGTCGTCGGTGCACACTTTCACAAAATGTTACAAAGTGGATGTGCTGGCATCTGAGAATGCCTCATTTGGCTGCAAGGTTCTGTAGGCTGAGGTCTAGGGGGTCTATCCCTCTTAAGGGGATTTCTTGCTGTTCAGGTTGGGCTCCAGTTGTTCTCGTTGAGCTCCGGTTATCTTGTTGGCCTGTTATTTGTTGGCTGCCCCACCCCTCATGTTTGGCACTGCTTTAGGATATCCCTATGGTTCTGAAGTAAGCGCTGTGTCTATCAATGAATGAAAAAAATAATGGATTTTTGACTTACTGTAAAATCCATTTCTCTGAGTTCATTGACAGACACAGCACCCACCCCTCTATGGAGTTTAATGCTTCTGACACTACTTGTTACAAAACTGAAGGCCTATAGCAGAGAGAGGGGTGTATTGGATACTATTTAAAAAGTAAAGCTTTACCTCTATTACTAAGCTCTGGAGCAACTGCAGTCTTTTTGCCTTTAGTAAAACAACCCCATAGAGTGTGACACATTTAATATATTGTACTAGTAGCAACTGGGCAGCGAAAAGTAAATACCATATTTATCGGCGTATAACACTCACTTTTTTCCCCTTAAAATCGGAGGTGCGTGTTATACGCCGATCCCCCGCCGCTCCTAACCTTCTCTGCCGCTTTTTGCGGCTTTCAGGAATTTTTGGCCGTTCTTGGGTATATTCTGCCGCTCTCGACGAGCGCCACCGAGATACACAGGACATCCTCTCTGTATCTCGGCGGCGTCATTTTTAAAATGGCAAAGGCACTGACAAGCCTGCAAATAACTGACAAGGCTGCAAACGACTGACAAGGCTGCAAACGACTGACAAGGCTGCAATGGAAGGCTGCAAACGACCGACAAGGCTGCAATGCAAGGCTGCAAATGACTGACAAGGCTGCAATGGAAGGCTGCAATGGAAGGCTGCAATGCAGTGCTGCAAATGACTGACAAGGCTGCAAGGCAAGGCTGCAAATGACAATAATAAGGCTGCATTTATGGGCATTTAAATGTAAGTTTTTTTCCTTAAACTTCCCTCCTAAAAGTTTTTTTCTTTTAAATTCCTTCATAAACTTGGGGTGCGTGTTATACACCAACACGTGTTATATGCAGATAAACATGGTACATGCATTTCCTACTACTTGCTGCCCAAGCCAATTCTGAAACTTCTCACATTCATGTAAAAATCAACAATTTTTTTACTAGAAAATTACTTAGAACCCCCAAACATCATATATTTTCTGAAATCTAAGGCTTTGGAGAATAAAATGGTGGTTGTTGCAATTTTTTTAAGTCACATAATATGTGCGCAGTGCTTTATCAAACAGATTTTCAGCAAAAAATACACTTTTACTTTAAAATTTTAGTGCATGCAAACACAATATAATAGCCAATTTTGTTGGGAAAATATAAAAGATGATGTTACGCAGAGTAAATAGAAACCAAACATGTTACACTCTAAAATTGCACATGCCCCAAGGAATGGCAGCAAATTATGGTACAATAAATTATCCCTAGGCAACCCTGTAAAAGCCTTTACAGGTTAACAGTTTAGAATTAAACAGGAGGTCTGTCCCTAGAATTCTTGCTCTCACATAGGGATGAGCTTCGTGTTCGAGTCGAACATACGTTCGACACGAACATCGGCTGTTCGCCCGTTCGGTGAATTCCGAACAATATGGGCCGTTCGCGCCAAATTCGTGTGGCGCTCACGGCCCACAATGCACTGCGATGGCGCAGTGCATTGCTGGCTCATGATTGGCCAAGCATGCACTGTGACCCTGCATGCTTGGCCAATCACAGCGCCGGCAGCGAGGAGAGCCATGATTGGCCACAGGCAGGATGCCTGTAGCCAATCATAGCTCAGGCTGTGTAGTACACGCCCCACACTATATAAGGCCGCCAGCGTGGCGGCCTTGTGTAGTGTGTTGGCGTCTGAAGCAGTTAGTGGGTGTTCTGTGTACCTTCAATACAGTATACACTGATCGTTATCGGCTGATTTTTCGATCTTGCTCTTCTGTAGTGGTTGTTGTCTGCGTGGCCTGACCGCAGTATACACCGCTATATTCACCTCACCTATATAGCTAGCGATATATCTATCTTTTATAATAGAGCTTGCAGTTAGTGTTAGGAGCTTGTGCGTGCTGTCTGCGTGCTCTGTACCCAGTACACACCGCTATATCCACCTACATAGCTCTTCTCTATTTGAGCCATCTGCCATCTGCAGGAGTTATTGGAAGTTGTGTGTGCCTCCAGCACAGCACAGTATACATCTGTATTTACCCTTTATTGCTGGTGTTCTATAATAAAGGCATCTGCAGGAGTTAGTGGGTGTTGTGTGCCTCCACCTATCTACCCTTTATTGCTGTTCTGTAATAGAGCCATCTGCAGGGCTTAGTGGGTGTTGTGTGCCTCCAGTACAGTATACCCCTTTATCTACCCTTTATTGCTGGTGTTCTATAATAAAGGCATCTGCAGGAGTTAGTGGGTGTTGTGTGCCTCCAGCACAATATACACCTGTATCTACCCTTTATTGCTGTTCTGTAATAGAGCCATCTGCAGGGCTTAGTGGATGTTGTGTGCCTCCAGTACAGTATACCCCTTTATCTACCCTTTATTACTGGTGTTCTATAATAAAGGCATCTGCAGGAGTTAGTGGGTGTTGTGTGCCTCCAGCACAATATACACTACCCAATTGCTGTTTTACCCAACTCCCTTCAGGCCATTACCATGTCTGGAAGGCCAGCAAGGAGAGGCAGACAGGCGCGAGCCGATAAAAGAGGGCAAGCAGGCTCTGTGTCTAGAGACAACAGTGTTGGTCGTGGACGCGGTGCATCGTCATCATCAGCACGTGGCCATGGGACACGCTTGTCCTTCTTTTCGGCAGCTGGACATGTTGAGCCGCAACATGCCAACGACTTGGAAGAGTGGATGACCAAGCCCTCTTCATCCTCCTCATCCTCTCTCACCCAGTCTCAGGGTACTAGCAAAGCAGCTGCCAATGCATCGTCTTCCCTCATCTCAATGTCATCATCAGTGACTCCTTTCCTAGACCCACCACGTCCTCCTGAGGAGTCTCCTGAACTCTTTGAACACAGTGTTGGGTACATGCTCCAGGAGGATGCCCAGTGTTTTGTAGGCTCTGATGATGATACTCAGCTAGAGGAAGGCAGTAGCGTGAATGCAGAGAGAGGGGAATGCTCAAAAAGGACAGCAATCTGGCAGTCATGTTCCACAAGCTGCAGCATACTGCCAGGTTTGCTACAGTGATGAAGAGGGAGGGGATGATGAGGGCACTGACTCCACGTGGGTGCCTGGTAGGAGAGAGGAGGAGGAGGAGGAGGCACATGTCCAACGAGGCAGGATGCCCTCCGGGGGCCAGCTTAGGGGCAGCACACCGACTGAATCACACCGCAGAGCTCCGCCTGTGCAGGGAGCTGCCTTTGCGTGTTATTCTAAAAGTTCTTTGGTGTGGGCCTTTTTTGAGACGAGTGCATCAGATCGCACCGCTGCTATTTGCAACATATGTCTCAAGCGTATCTCGCGTGGCCAAAACATCAGCCGCTTGGGCACCACATGCTTGACCAGACATATGTTGACCTGCCATGCAGCTCGTTGGCAAGCGTACCTCAAAGACCCACACCAAAGAACAAAGCAGGACCTCTCCTTGCTCCTCATCAGCTGGCATCTCCAACCCCACTAGACCTTCAGTCCTCTCTGAAACCTGCTCTGAGAGGAATGAAGGTGTAGAATTAGGTGTGTCACAGCCAAGTGCTTCCGGGCACTCTGCTAGCAGTACACCCACGTCCGATTATAGCAGGCAAATGTCCCTGCCCCAGCTGCTGGACCGCCGAAAGAAGTTCACTCCCAGCCATCCACATGCCCAGCGGTTGAATGCTAGCTTGGCTAAATTGCTAGCACTTCAAATGTTGTCTTTTCAGTTGGTAGACTCGGCCCCCTTCTGTGAGTTTGTACAATGTGCGGTTCCTCAGTGGCAGGTCCCCAAACGCCATTTTTTCTCACGGAAGGCGATTCCGGCTCTCTACCGGCATGTGGAAGGCAATGTCCTTGCCTCGCTGGACAGGGCGGTCAGTGGTAAGGTGCATATTACCGCTGACTCATGGTCCAGCAGGCATGGACAGGGACGTTACCTGTCTTTCACGGCCCATTGGGTCACTCTTCTGGCAGCTGGGAAGGATGCAGGACAAGGTGCAGTAGTGTTGGAGGTTGTTCCGCCACCACGCCTCCAAAATGCTACTATTGGTTGTGACACACCTCTCTCCTCCACCCCCTCCTCTTCTTCTTCCTCCATGGCCTCTTCCAGTGCTCTGTCCTCAGAACCAGCGGTGCTCCGTAGGCGTTCCAGGGGCTACGCAAGTACGCAGGCAAAACGATGCCATGCCGTGCTTGCGCTGGTTTATTTGGGGGACAGGAGCCACACTGGGGCGGATGTTTTGTCAGCTCTGCAGGGGCAGGCCGAGAGGTGGTTGACGCCACGCCAGCTTAAGCCAGGAATGGTGGCTTGCAACAATGGCACCAACCTCCTCTCCGCCCTCCGACAGGGGCAACTGACCCATGTGCCCTGTGTAGCTCACGTCCTTAACCTGGTGGTGCAGCGGTTCTTGGGCAGGTACCCGGGCTTACAGGATGTCCTGAAGCAGGCCAGGAAAGTCTGTGTGCATTTCCGCCGATCATTTAATGCCTGTGCTCGGCTGGCTGAGCTCCAAAAGGAGTTGAACCTGCCCAAGAACCACCTTATATGTGACATGCCCACCAGGTGGAACTCAACGTTGGCCATGCTGCAGCGGCTGCACACGCAGCAGAGGGCCATCAATGAGTACCTGTGTTACTACGGCACCAGGACAGGGTCAGGGGAGGGCACTTGAGGCAGAACAGAGGCAGGAAGAGGAGGACTTCCTTGCCTCTCAAGGCCCCCTTTATCCAGACAGTGTTCCTGCTGTGCCACCCATCACACAGGAAGAGGATGAGGAGGAGGAAGAGGAGGAGGAGGAGGATGATTGTGTCAGCATGGAGGTGGAGGCTGGCACTCGGTATCAGCAGCAGCAGTCTTGTAGGGATGATTTACAGTCCCAAGAAACCCGTGGACTTGTACGTGGCTGGGAGGAGGTAGCTGCGGATCATGTTGTCCTTAGTGACCCAGAGGACTCCGGACCGAATGCCTCAGTTAACCTACGCTGTATGGCCTCCCTGATCCTGCAAAGCCTGCGGAAGGATCCTCGTATTCTTGGAAACAAGGAGAGGGACCATTACTGGCTGGCCACTCTCCTTGATTCACGGTACAAGGGTAAGGTTGCCGACCTTATCTTGCCATCGCAGAGGGAGCAGAGGATGAGACATCTCCGGGAGGCCTTGCAGAAAGGTCTGCGCAAACGCGTTCCCAGAGACTGGGAGGTTACAAACTCCTGGTCCTGGACAACGTGTTGCTGAGGCATCGATCAGAAGGAGCGGTGGAGAAGGTGGCCATCTGACTGATGCTTTCAGACAATTTTTTAGTCCGCAGCCCCAAGGTATGATCGGTTCCAGCAACCATCGCCAGCGTCTGATTTACATGGTGCAGGAATACCTAGGGGCAAGGTCAGACTTGGACACCTTTCCCACCGAAAATCCTCTGGCTTACTGGGTCTTGAGGATGGATCACTGGCCAGAGCTTGCACAGTATGCAATTGAGCTACTGGCCTGTCCTGCATCAGGCGTTCTTTCGGAACGCACCTTCAGTGCTGCTGGTGGCTTTGTTACCGATCACAGAGTGCGCCTGTCCACCGAATCAGTTGATCGACTGACCTTCATCAAGATGAATCAGTCTTGGATAACCCACAGCTACCAAGCACCTGAAGCTGATGTAACCGAATAATTTTTTTTGAAATCTCACGTCCCTTCAAGACTGCCTATGCTGATGCTGAGTGACTGTCCTGTTATGTTGATTGTCTATCCTCTTCCTCCTCCGCTGATATGTTGGAAGAACATTTCTGGTTCTGGGTGATGCCATCAGCCCAATTTTTCTGCCCCTGTTTAACAGGGGCATTTAATTACAATTTTTGATGTAATGCTCTGCAGCAGGGCTATTTCCTGCAATAAAACTAGAGTATATGGGAGAGGTTGCAGTGTCATGGCACCAGTACCAGTGCCTAAGGCCCAATTTTTCTGCCCATGTCTAACAGGGGCATTTAATTACAATTTTTGATGCAATGCTTTGCAGCAGGGCTAATTCCTGCAATAAAACTAGAGTATATGGGAGAGGTTGCAGTGTCGTGGCACCAGTACCAGTGCCTAAGGCCCAATTTTTCTGCCCCTGTTTAACAGGGGCATTTAATTACAATTTTTGATGCAATGCTTTGCAGCAGGGCTAATTCCTGCAATAAAACTAGAGTATATGGGAGAGGTTGCAGTGTCGTGGCACCAGTACCAATGCCTAAGGCCCAATTTTTCTGCCCCTGTTTAACAGGGGCATTTAATTACAATTTTTGATGCAATGCTTTGCAGCAGGGCTAATTCCTGCAATAAAACTAGAGTATATGGGAGAGGTTGCAGTGTCGTGGCACCAGCACCAGTGCCTAAGGCCCAATTTTTCTGCCCCTGTTTAACAGGGTGTTTAATTACAATTTTTGATGCAATGCTTTGCAGCAGGGCTAATTCCTGCAATAAAACTAGAGTATATGGGAGAGGTTGCAGTGTCGTGGCACCAGTACCAGTGCCTAAGGCCCAATTTTTCTGCCCCTGTTTAACAGGGGCATTTAATTACAATTTTTGATGCTATGCTTTGCAGCAGGGCTAATTCCTGCAATAAATATAGAGTATATGGGAGAGGTTGCAGTGTCGTGGCCCCAGCACCAGTGCCTAAGGCCCAATTTTTCTGCCCCTGTTTAACAGGGACATGTAATTACAATTCTTGATATAATATTTCACAGAAGGGCCCGTTCCTGTGCCCACCCAGAGTAACTGTGAGGACTTATAGTGTTGTGGCACCAGCACCACAACCACCAAAGGTCAATTTTTCTACCACTGTTCAACAATGGCATGTAAATACAATTCTTGATATAATCGTTCACAGCAGGGCGCTCCAGCGCCCACCAAGAGTCACTTTGAGGGCTTACAATGTTGTGGCAAAACCAACACCTTGTTCCGTTATTTCTGCAGAGCATATAGGGCAGGCCCCTACTTTCAAACATCCAACTTACAAACATCTCCTACTTGCAAACGGAAGGAGACAACAGCAAGTGAGAGGAAAAAAGATGGACGACAAAACAAATTATACAGGGGTGATAACCCTTCCCTATGTTTTCCAAAAAAAAGCTTAAAAATAGTTTTTTTGACTGGAGCTACACTTTAAAAATGTACCAGTTGAACATTACAAACAGATTCAACTTAACACAACAAACCTACACAGTCCCTGTCTTGTTTGCACCGCCTGTATACTGCTGTTCTGAGTATATAGGGCCTGGGGGCCACACGCATTTCCTTTTTTTAATATGGGTACGGGGTTCCCCTTAATATGCGTACAAGACCCAAAGGGGCTGGTAATGGGCAGGGAGGGCTACCCATGTCATTTTTCTCAATGATTTTCAACCATATTGCAGGAACCAGATATAACATTAAAACCGCAAGCAGTTTTAAATGATGTTATTTCCGTTTAATGTCATTTTGTGCAGGGACTGTTCTAAACACGGGAAACACGTGGCACTTCACAGGCATACTACAGACACCCCCCAGGCACGATATTTAAAGGAATATTTCACTTTTTTTTCACTTTAATCGTCATTAAAATCAGTGCTCCCGCCAAAACGGCCATGTTTAAAAACATTGACCCATGTCCCCTGGGGCAGGAGCCAGGTCTCCAAACCCTTTTTAGGACAGCATCTTGCATATTAGCCGTTAAAATTAGCACTTTTAATTTCGAACGTTCGAGTCCCATAGACTTCAATGGGGTTCTAACGTTCGTACGAATTTGGGGTCCTGTTAGAAGTTTTTGAGTTGATTAATATCTTAAGTGATAAAAGTTTCTGAAAATATATGTAAGTTATATGTACGGTAATAAGTGATGGTTTCTAAAGGTCACAGAACAACACAGTATAGAGAGGAGTGGTTTTGCTGAGTAGGTATTTCTATTTTTGAGTTAGTCAGGACAATGGGTGGAGTTATGCTACTTATCTATAGACTGAACCATATTGGGTATATATGCAAATGTGGGAGTTATTAGGATATGCTGACATAACATCATGAAACAGTATAAGAATGGAGTAAGATTATGAGAGGAAGGAAAAGATCGGTGGGAAGAGAAGGAACGCTATACTTTGAAAATGTAACACCAGAAGTACCACCTTAGAAGCCATCACCATGCCATATGTTACCAGATGTCAATCTTGTCTTAGCTTATCTTTCTGAACAATAAACCAACTATTGAACAGACAAAGGATTCTTCAATTTCTACTCCTGAAAGTACGTTTGAAATGCCATGGAAGAAGACATACATATCTCCGCTACACACTCTTTAGGAGAAGGGATACTGATTCACATATTACACAAAGACTTTGCTATTCATTAAGAAACGCCCCTGTGAGTATGTAGAGTTTCCACTACATTTACGTTTCTACTACTCTACTTTTTACAGGTCCGTTCGAAAGTTCTGGTGCAAACCGAACCGGGGGTGTTCGGCTCATCCCTACTCTCACACATTGGAGCGTAAGCACAGGGGTATTGCGGGGACACTACATTTTTTTTAAATTCATTTTTTATTTATTTAAATTAATTGTTTTGTTACACTGGCTACCTTTTATTGAGAGATCTGTGTTCATTAGAGCTCAGATTAGAGCTTGCCTTAAATAAATGTATTCTCTGCAGTTCTTGGAGAAACGCAAAAGGTAATATCTTTAAGCTATATATACATCTTATGGATTTATTGATGAAGCTAAAGTGTTGTAAAACAGCACTTAAACTTGACTAAAAACTGAAAGTACCTTGAAAAGTACAATTACATGCAGTCAAAGTTTGGAGTAGGTATTACTATTATGTTGTAGGAGTCCAAATAACAATGTAAATTCAGTGTCAAGGTTAGACCAAAGGTCATACCCAGCTAGCTTAAAACCTGGTCAGAGTACTGTAGGCAAAGGTCATTGCTATGGGTAACCAGGAATAAGCATTAAAACTAGAGCAAGAAAATAACATGGGGCCAACAAAAGCAAGGATCGGGGCAGGTGGAGTTTAAGCAAAGTCAGGCCAACTAAGATTTACTTAAAAAATAGTGAAGAATAGCACTAACCAACTAGAAAACATTAGGTTAAAGTTAATGCTTATATAGGTGTATGTAAAGGTGTTTGTTGTGCGGGAGCAGACAGCAGGACGAGGTGAAAAGTAGCAATACCTCCTGTACCAGAGGACACCTGAACAAAGGAAGCCATGAAGGAAACATCCACATGACAAGGATAGTATAGACCGATGAACAGCTAACCTTAACACTGAAGAACACTCCATATGAGTGACCGTGACACAGACAACCTGACCAAATGTATGATGTAGCATTTTTTTGTGATGTTTCAGCCCAACAGAAGCCTGCAATCAAATCTCACAAAGCACTATTGTTCTCTAAGATATCCTATGTTGCCCTGTGTCTTTGGCTCGACTTTCCCCATAGTTTGCAAAACTATGATAAACGACGCCAACGTACACATAATTGCACCCTCTAGTTATTGATGAGAATTTTGGTTAATTTTATCTAGTATTACATACTGTATATGTTTTATATAAGTAAAGTATACCAGAAAGGCAATGTTATCATTGAATCAGAAATACAAATAAATGAAAGTATTAATACTGAAGCAGTTTTCTTGAAAGAAAGCAGGAAGATGGTAACGTGAAGGCTTTTCGTTTTTACTTAATGGAGATGTATTTGGCATGTAGCATAAGCATGCAGGCTTAGACCTGAGCAGACATTGTCTGGTAGAAATGTGCACAGTAGTCTGGGAGACAAAGAGAACGAGGATAGACAGCAAACAAAAATGCAAACAGCAAACTCGCGCAAGACAGTCAAGCACAATCTAGTCACTGATAGGCATCAGAAAATAATAAAAGATTATAGTTCAAAGCAACCTAGTTTGAATTGTAATTTCCCGACAGTTAAATATGCTATGCATCTACTGCTTTTACTGTTGTCTTCAAATAATATTTGGTGTTTCTGTAACAAGTCCACCAATAATTTCACAGACAAGACATCTGCATCATTTAGCATTATCCGCACCAGTTTGCTATGATAAAAGTATGCTTTTTATATTTTGTAAATTATCTTCTTCAGCTATGTAGCTCACATTTGTGACTGAAAGCAATAACAGAACAGAAAGGGGCCAAACAAGAACAGATTTCTGCACAGCAAATGGAAGCCACAGCCAAGGGTGGTAGGTGCATCAATCCAAACATCATGTTACTTGACCTCAGTAATACACAATATGTGTATTTTGATTGGTGGAACATTATACCGTGTACTGCAAGGCCTCTTGTACACTGCAACTTGAAAATACTCAGTACAGTTTTTTTTTATGATTTAAAATGCAACCCCTTGTTTACAATGAGGTTTTGCCTGTAATGCGGCCTCCAAGTGCTGGAGCTGAAGTGAAATCCTGGACACCACAGTGCTAAGGAATTCCTGCAGGGTTCTGTACAGATCCAAGGGAGTGGACCCTAAACATGAAAAGGGTACCCAGTCCTTGAAGGTCCTCAAGTGACAGGAACCCGCTGTGATGGGTGAAGATTGAGCTCTTAGTTTACTAAGCTGCCCTGGATGGGTATAAAGGGGTTATACTTACCCTGGACGGGTAAGTATAACCTCTTTATTTACTTATTGTGGTGTGTCCCAGTGATTGTAACAATCAGTCAAGCTAGCTAGAGGCTGGACACCTGTGGGCGGTGACCATACAGGGTGTTTTGAGCTAGCTGTGGGTGTTTGCAAAGTATACCTATTTTACTTGTGTCTGGCTGTTCTTTACCTGTATCATGGAGCATGTGCATATTGCACTGTGCTCAGCAGTTTATTTGTTTGGCGACCATGGCGCATGCAGCTTCGCTGCACATGCGCCGTAGCCTTTATCTGAGCTCACAAGATTTGCGTCATACGCAAATACAGCCATGCCTATTCGCCAGGACCACGCACGTGTGTGCGCACGCATGCATAGAACATTCCAGTGCACAGCCAGTTTATTTAAGCTGTGTATGCCAAGAATGCGGTGCTTCCAAATGGCATCTGTGGGACACAGAGCAGGCTCTGAACCAGGCATTTCCAGCGGTTTATTTCTCCTTATCCGGGTCAAGTGAGTCACCAGGTGTTGCTTGGCAGGCTAAAGGTGCTTAGCAGGATTGTTGCATAGGGGCTTGGTGAGCCTTATCAAAGGGTCTCCCTTCTGAGGTGTGTTAATACTACACTCAGGTACTCTTATTTTGTGGATAGTAAATGTCTTAAAAAAAATAGGAGCGGGACTAAAGCCTCATACACACGATTGGACTTTGTACAAACTTTCCTGTGGACTTTTGTACAAAGAACGTTGACCAAAAATTTGTATTGCATACACACGATCAGACTTTTTAGGCAGCAAACACGAACGTAGTGACGTTTCAATGTACTGATGACACTTTAAAAGAGGACATTCAATTACTCCGGCGCCACCCTTTGGTCAACTTCTGTATTGTTGTCTGATCTTTTGCACAAATGTCCGATGGTTTTGTGTACACACAATCGGACATTGCTCCATCGGTCTTATGTTGTCAAAAAGTTTGTCCGTTTGTACAGCCAACAAAAGTCCGATGAAAACCAAAAAAGTTTGTCCAATGGAGCATTCACACAGTCGGATGTTGCCTTAAAACAGCTAATTTGCATGTTTGTTGTCAAAAAGTCAGATTGTGAGTACGGGCCTTAACACTACAGGGAAGGGCACACCTATGTCTTCAGTAGTTCCTGATGTCGTATCGTGTCGTATAGTCGTATCCCTAGTGTTGTATCCCCTGAAAGACCAGAGGATTCTGGGCAATCTGAGCCACTGCGCCTATCTGGTATTGTGCCTACAGTCAAAGCTGCTTTTTCACCCTTTATCACCAAGGATGAACTGTCCTCGGCCATAGCCGGGTTAGAGCACAGGATTGCTGGCATGATTGCCTCCATCCCACAGGGTGGCAAGCAGCATGACAGATCCCCCTCCCATTCCATCCTAGTTTGGGTTGAAGATGAGGAAGAGCTAAAAGCTCAGGATTCTGTGGAGGGCCTGATGGATGAGTCTGCTTCCAAACAATCTAGACAAGAAGATATCCAGTTGGTGTCTGCCTCTCAGTCGCAGAGGCTTTTGATCCTGACTCTTACTGAGATGGCTTGTTCTGCCTTTAAGTTGCCTCTTGCATAGGTTACTAAGCCCCCCTGGTCCTCTTTGGGGTCCCCGAGACCTCTTCAGGCTACACAGGCTTTCCCCTTACACCCTCTGTTGGAACAGGTGGTGTATGCTGATTGGGAACATCCTGACAGGATTTTTGTTCCTCCTAAGAGGTTTTCCCTTTTATATGCCATGGATGAAAAGTTCATTAAAAGTGGAGCATGCCAGCCATAGATGCAACAGTCTGTTCATTAAACAAGGCTTAACTTGTCCAGTAGATAATGCACGGGGCTTGAAAGACCCTGTTGACAAGAAATTTGAGTCATTATTAAAAGCTTCCTTTTCTTTGGCCAGTTCAGCTATTTAGCCAGCTGTTGCAGCAATTAGTATCTGCCAGTTCATAAAGGATCAGGTCAGACGGCCTGACAGTGTTATTGGCAGGTTTCCCCTTTCATGGGGAACGTTTATTTGGTGATAATTTGGACATATCCAAAAGATTTCCAGAGGGAAGAGTTCTTCCTTCTTCCTGTGAAGAAAAGCACAAGTCATCCCTTGTTCAAAACCTCAGGGTTGCTTCCTCAAGTGTCTCAGCGCCAAGGCAGTTCCGCTGCCAACAGGGTGCTAGAGCCAGGGACAAGGAGCAAGGCCAAGGCCAGAAAAAGCCCTGGGTCCAAAACTCTTCTAAACCTAGCACCAAGCCCTTCTTTTGAGGGGATGCCCCCACTCTATTGGGTGGTATATCTTGTATCTTAAAGGAGTGCAGTACCTGTATCTTAAAGGAGTGCAGGGTTTTACTCAAACCTGTTTACGGTTGAAAAACCAAACGGGTACACAAGGCCCATTTTGGACCTAAGATCCCTGAACCAGTATCTACTCATCCAGTCCTTTTGTATGGAGTTTGTCCGCTCAGTAGTAGCCTCACTCCAGATGGGAGCCTTTTTAGCCTTCATCGATATATGAAAGACGCGTATTTACACGTACCTATCTTTCAGCCTCATCATAGGTTTCTGCGATATGCAGTAAAGGAACGTCATTTTAAGTTTGTGGCTCTACCCTTTGGGCTTGTTACAGCTCCCTGGGTGTTCACAAAGGTCTTAGCACCAATACTGGGTCTTTTAAGGGCCCAAGAGATATTGGTGCTCGGGTATGTGGACGACCTCCTTTTCAGAGATCCCTCACTACAGGCTCTAGAAGAGAGCATAACATGCACAATGTGATATTTGGAAAGCTTAGGCTGGATCATAAATACCGAAAGGTCAACCTTCAGACCAGCTCAAAGTCTAAAGTATTAAGGTCTGATCTTAGATATGATCTAAGCAAAGGTATTTTTGCCACCCATAAGGATCAGGTGTGTCAGATAAGGGGCACCAGACAACCCTCCATTGGGCTCTGTATGAGTCTTCTAGGGAGGATGGTGTCCTCCTTAGAAGCAGTGCCCTATGCCCAGTTCCATTCCAGGCCTTTACAGCAAGAGATCTTTGGCTTGGAACAGAAGAGGAAAAGCCCTGTATTATCCAATTCTTATCTCTTAAGCCTAAACTGATGATTGCAGGATCAGAAACTGCAAAAGGGAAAGTCCTTCCTCCCAGTAACTTGGAGATTACTCACTACAGATGGCAGTCTCTCAGGCTGGGGAGCAACCCTAGAGGGGCTCACAGCACAGGGGAAATGGTCATGGACAGAACAGATCCTGCCCATCAATGTCCTAGAATTAAGCACAGTACGCCTGGCCCTACGGTCCTAGATGGTGGAGCTTCAGGACTGTGCTATCAGGGTTTAGTCCAACAGTGCCACTGCAGTGGCCTATATAAACCACCAAGGCAGTACCAGGAGTCGTTTAGCTCTGAAGGAGGGGAACCAAATACTATCTTTGGCAGAGGGACATGTGCTGATTCTATCGGCAGTCCATATCCAGGGAGTAGAGAACTGAAAGGCAGATTATCTCAGCTGCCAGCAGATCTGCCCAGGGTAATGGTCCCTACACCCAGGGATGTTCCAGGAAATTTGCCAGCGTTGGGGATAGCCAGAGGTCAACCTACTGGCATCCAGGTTCAACAACAAGTTACAGCAGTTTGTGTCCTGAACAAGAGATCCTCTGACAATCAGAGTTGATGCTCTGGTAGTTCCATTGAGCCAATACTCCCTGGTTTATGCTTTCCCTCCAACCCCTCTCCTTCCACATTTGTTGCACAGGATTTGGAGAGAGGGGGTTCCAGTCATTCTGGTGGCACCAGCCTGGCCCAGAAGGCCCTGGTTCCTGGAGATGTGAGACTTACAATAGATGGGCCATGGACGCTTCCACGTCGCCCCAATCTACTGTCTCAAGGTCCTATATTCCACCCCAATTTACAGGCTCTAAATTTGATGGCAAAGACCCCGGCATCTCGGGACTAGTGGTCTACCCTAGTGAATGCTACAAAAGGGGTCACTAGGGAGATCTATGATAAGGTCTGGAAGACTTATATTCTTGGTGTGAAGCCACAAAATGGCATCCTCGGAAATATGCGATTGGGAGAATTCTCTCTTTTCTACAGTCAGCTGTGGAAATCAGATTGGCTTTGAGTACATTCACAGGTCAGATTTCGGCCCTGTCAGTATTCTTCCAAAAGGCCTTCCATTCGCCGGTCTGAACCTTTATGCACAGGGCAATTAATTTGCTTCGCCCCATTAGGTCATCTAAGTGTCCTTGGGACTTGAACTTGATGCTGTTTGTGTTACAGAAACAACCATTTGAACCTATAAAGGAAATTCCATTAGACTTGCTGTCACGCAAGCTACACTTCCTGATGGCCATTACCTCGGCTAGAAGGGCGTCGGAGTTGGCGGCCCTTTCGTGTAGGGAACCATACCTGATCCTTCACCACGACAGGGTCGTGTTATGACCTGTTCCATCCTTTATGCCAAAGAAGGTGTCAGCATTTCATTTAAATCAGGACATTATTTTGCTGCCTTTTTTCTCTCAGCCTCGTTCGTCAGAAGAGAGACGACTGCATTATTTGGATGTTGTCCAAGCAGTCAAGGTTTATTTGTCTAGATCTGCGGAGATCTAAGGATCAGACTCCTTTTTTGTTTTACCAAAAGGACCCTAGAAGGGGCAGGCAGCTTCCAAAGCTTCAATTGCCAATTGGGTCCGCCAATTGGTCATTCAGGCCTATGGTCTGAAACATAAAGCTCCTCCCTTCAGGGTGAGAGCTCATTCTACAAAGGGGTGTAGGAACCTACTGGGCTTTTCACCATCAGGTATCTGTGGCTCAGATTTGTAAGGCTGCTACCTGGTCTTCAGTGCATACGTTCACAAAATTTTATCAGGTGGATGTTTGAGCAGCCAAGGATTCGGCTTTCGGCCATAGTGTAGTGTGGGCTGTCGTATAAGGTCTGATGGCTATTGTTTGGCAGGTGTCTCCCTTTCCTCAAGGCTATTGCTTTGAGATGTCCCAGTAGGTAATACATATTAGCCTAACTAATTTTGTGTCCCATGATGTATGAAAAATAAAATAGGATTTTTTTGTCATACTTACCTGTAAAATCCTTTTCTTTGAGTACATCATGAGACACAGAGGTCCCTCCCCTCTTTTGAGGATTCAGTGCTTGCTACAAAACTGGAATACTTCCTGTATGGGAGGGATTATATAGGAGATCGCTTCCTGTCTAAAGGCCTTTGGTCTACCAGTGTCCATTCACCTGGAGATGAAGTATAACCCAGTAGATAACGAATATTAGCCTAACTCTGTGTCCCATGATGTACTCAAAGAAGAGAATTATACAAGTAAGTATGATGAAAAAATCCAATTTTTTAATTATTAAAATAACAAACATGTTATACTTACTTGCTCTGTGCAGTGGTTTTGCACAAAGCAGCCCTGATCCTTCGCTTCTTAGGTTCCTTGCCGGTGATCCTTGCTCCTCACCCCCAACAAGTGTCCCCATAGTAAGCCACTTGCTATGGGGGTACATGTTTATGCTCTCTCCAGAGCCCCGCTCTGTGTTTCTTGTGCCAATAGCTCCCACTGCTGTATCTGAGCCAATTAGGAAGGAGAGAGACGTTGCTCCTGTACACATCACTGGATTGAAAGGGGACTCAGGTAGGTATAACGGGGGGGGGGGCTGCCCTGATCCTCCTCTTCTTGGGTCCTCGTCGGAGCTCCTGGCCCCCACCTCCTGCCAAGTACACCCATAGCTATGGGGGCACCCGAGCATGCTGTTATGTTGGAGCCAATGGTTCCTGCTGCTGTCTCAAACAGTGAGGAGGAAAAGACTCAGGAGAGCTAAGGCTCTCGTACACATCACTCGATCAACATGGGGCTCAGGTAAGTATAAGGGGGGGGGGGCTGCTTCACACAGAAGGTTTTTTACCTTCATGCATAGAAAAGTAGATAAGTAGCTGCCAAAGACATTATGCACAAAATGCCAGAAAACATGAGCAACTGAAATATCTTTTTTGGGGGGCTCCAATGCATGCAAACATGGCCATTCTCACTTGTTTTAATGAAGTAAACCTGTCATGAAAATTTATGTTGGTTCATGAATCTGAGTGGTTGCCAAAAGGTCGTACAATTAGTTCTATATGAAGCTTTTTTTTATATCAAGATGAACACCAATCTTTCATATTAATATTAAATTCATTTTTTCTGGTGTTGCGCTGACATTAATTTAATTGAGATGGAAGAAAAAACGTACCCAATCACTATTGTTTATAGGGTTCAGAAACATGATTCTTATTTATTGTAAGAATGTAAAAAGCCTTTTGTTTTACCTACACACCTTGTATACAACCTCCCAACAAAGTTTTTTTTTTATGAGGTAACTTATTTTTCTATATTAGGCCCATTGACATAATTCTAGCATAAAATATATGCATATGAAGGCAGAATAATATTGCTGATTAATCCCATTGTGCCCGTGGACACAATTTTCTATTAGTAAAATGATGGGTTACTATCACTATCAAATTCATTTTTTTAAATTGGGTCTGATTTAAATTACCATAGGTAATAACTGATGTGTTATTTATACACAGAAGAGAATGATAATGCTAACCGCAGGTAAAGTATCCACAGCAACATCTCTGCTATGATATCAATCAAAAATACTCTGGTTAATTAAAAAAGTTCACACTTTTGAAGTAGGATTCAATAAAAAAAGAAAAATGCTCAGAGCAAGACTGGTCCTATGGCTTTTGTAAAATCCATAATTGCAAAAGAAAGTTAATAACTAAATTTTTTTATGATTTCTTTCAATACAGATCAGTTTAATATTAACGTTAGTACCTAAAGCTTTTTGTATATAAGTGATCTGCAAACATGGTATTTAAACCCAACATACTGTACACATCCTCTGGGCAGTATAGGTTTGAAAGTTACCCCATGCAGCACTTTAGATGGTACGAGTATATCTGTTGTTTTGTCAACAGACTTTGGGATCTTTTACTCGAAGGCCAGAGGTTTATAAAAATAGATGGCTAAACGTCCGTTTTACCACTCCATGTCTGCCCTCTGAAATGTTAACATTACAGCCTGACAGGGTTTTACATAAGCTGTGAATATGATGCTTTGCTTTGTGGCTGCAGCATTTCTAACTCCGGCAGCAGAGCTTGACTTCTTTCCCACTTGTGATAGGCTTACCCCCCTCTGAAAAGCAATTTGTGGTGGATCATGTTTCAGAGGGCAGTAAAGCAGCAGCTTTAACTTGGTGGGCAGCAATTTTACATTGCGGGACTGTGCCGCAACTGCAAGCTAAGCAATTCTCTAGTGATTGTGCTGCAGTCCTATTGATCTAAATGGGAAAATTTTACAGGCTGTGCTGCCTGTCAAACTCAGCAGCACAAGTTAAAGGATGAGTTCACCTTTAAAGAAATAAATAAATGCACATTTTTTTTGCAGGTAAATGTATTTTTTTGCAGGCAGTTTCACGCTGACAGGAATAATCAATGAACTACCAGAGCGTTTAACAGCACTGTGACGGACAGCCTGGCACCCACCCTGGGTGCCTCCACGAAGATATAGCTTCCTCCACTCTGAAACCAGGAACCAGGTATTATAGCCGAATATTGCATCCAAGAATTAGATGACACTAGCTTAGGTGCAAACTGGAACTGCCTATATTGTTAACTCACGCAGAATACTGTACATACCACACAAAATCAGGTAAGAGCTTGATCACATTATCTTAACCAATGCAAACTGTAAACAGTAATATCATCAGTACATCTAATAAACAGCTAACATAAACAGTAATCTAATTAAACAGTAAGTTAATTAATAACTAGTTACCTAGACAAGCCTAGGTGACTCAGGTCAGTGCCCATCCAGACAGTTCAGCACCAGTTCCCCAGAAAGAAGACCCAGGGCTGTCCAAATATCACAAGCTTTGGCTTATGTAATCTGTCCACTAGACAAGTCATATTAAGTCAAAACTCATACAATGTTCCAGAAGTCTGAAAAAGTGGAATAAATTGTATCTTCGTAGACTTCTTAGGAGAGTTTGTTGATAAATATTTCTGTCCCTAGTGGAGGAGCTTTTCCAACCCAGTCTGCAGGAGGACCACTATATTTCCTCTGACCATTAACCCGTACAAGATTAATATTAGACCTTTCCATCCACTCCAGAAGGGAAGCCTTATTATCTTTATTCAGAGAATTGATCCAAGACTCACTCTTAGCGTTCATCACATTGTTGTCCATCATTAGAGAATGATCTGCTCTCTCCTTAGGATCAGAGGCTGAACTGAGCTCTTTTCCATGCTCTGACCAGGAGAAGCAGACAAAATCTGATGTCTCCTCAATGGGCCCTAATCAGTGGGTAGAAGGCTAGCGTCTAGTCCCCTTCAAAAGCCCCTGTCCCAGTTGGGTTTGTCACAAGCACCATGACACTTCATTGAGAACTACAAGTCGGTACTTATAATTCATTAATTTTCACAACTCTGTGGATGATTAACATGGCTGTGTGACATGGCCATGCTCTTTTCAAAAAGTGACAGCTGGTATGAGGAACTTCTCTCCATATTGCTGTTACACCAGGTGCTCAGATTCCTGAGCAGCTGCAAGAGCTGAAACATATTACATGTACCACCCTAAAAATGGGTGGAACGTGTAATATGTTCCTGAAGGTGAACTTATCCTTTAAAAATGCAGTGACTATGAAGCAAAGTATCACAGCTGCAGCATAGGTACAGGCCCATAATGTTAGGATTTGGGTGGGTGGCCAGTGCTAGCTACCTGTTTCTACTGTCCCCTTGTCAATGGGAGTACACTGCAGCCACAAACCCAAATGCTTAGCTCATGGTCGTGGTGAGGTTTTTTACTAGAAAATTCTCCTTAGGAAAGCAAACATTCAGGAGGAGGCAGGATCATCTCCTGAACACCTGCCAACTGCTGCTAAACTGGCATCTGAAAATTACACATCACTTTTCAAAGGGTGATAAGCACTGCCATGTGTCTGAACGAGCACTTTAAGTATGACCAATTGAACAAGAGATAAAATGGAGTCACCTGTAGTCCATGTATGGATAGATTATTGCACCATGAAACACCATGGACCCCAGTTCACCAGAACTAGTGCTGCCTTTGCAAAGGTTCCCCTCTGTTACTTTTCTGGGGACAACCCAAAATTTGGGATTTTCTTTTACTTTCACTTTCAGGCTGGGTTTACACTAGAACACACAGGGGCTCACAGCAGGAGTTCAGTGTGTCCACATTCACAGTTTTAGGTCCGATTTCAGCCCAAATTTTGGGCTGAATTCAGACCTAAAATGGACCAAAAGATGCACAGGACTCCAGTGCAATTCGCAGTGATGTGTGAACCGGCTCCATTGAGACACTTCCCAGATTGCTACTAGAATACTCCAATTGTGGTGGAGGGGTCCCCCTAATCCTGGGGCATTAAGTCCCTCACTGACCTTACTGAAGTCGTGATTTTCACCTTAACTCTTTGTTGTTATAGAGTGTTATAGAGACTATGCTATGGAGCCATGTTATCTTCTTTGAGTTACACAGACATTACTGTGAAGAGTCCATGTATTCTGCAGTGTATGCATTTTTGCCATCCTAACCATGTTTTGCATTATTACTTTAAATTTTTACCTGTTTAGTAAATTGAAAATGGCATTGAATTCCTTTGTGATTATTTGCTCAATTACCTATTCTGTTTAAGTAATTCAAACATTGCTACTCCTAGTTTCACAGGAAGTTGTGGACCTCCCCCAGTTTAAAACAAATGAGGTTTGAATGCATAATATGCTCTAAAATGCCATAAAATTCTGCTATATTTTTAACGCAATGCACACTGAAGGCGAAGTAGGAGTGAAATAAGCCCCATTGCTGCGGTAATAGTAGCCCCAAGCATTAAATACAGTGTCTGTAATGATAACTCCCACCATTGGTTCCAGTTTCTGCAATAATAATCCCCAGCATTGGTGCCAGTTTCCGCAATAATAACCCCCAGCATTGGGGCCAGTTTCTACAATAATAACTCTAGCATTGGTGCCAGTTTCTACAATACCCCCAGAATTAGTGCCAGTGTCTGCAGTAATAATCCATTGGCATCAGTGTCAGTCTCCACAATAATAACCCCCACCATTAGTGCCAGTTTTCGCATTAATAACTTTTTAGAATTGGTGTCAGTTTCTGTAATAATAAGCCCTTAGCATCAGTGACAGTTTCAGCAGAAATAACCCCCTAGCACTGGTGTCAGTTTCTACAATAATAACCCCTAGTATTGATGTCAGTTTCTACAATATTAACCCCCAACATTGGAGCCAGTAGCATGAATAATAACCCCCAACACCAGTGCCAGTTTTTGTAAGAAAAAAACCCTTGCATTGGAGCTAGTTTATGCAATAGCACCTACATAGGGGGTCAGTGGTGGTATGCTCATGGGCCTTTTTTAACCCGTGTGGTGGCGATTCCTGTTTCCCCCCCTGCAGTGCTGCCAGCTTCCCCCCTCCCCTCTCAGGAGTGTGGAAGGGGCTGGTAAATATTTTATTAACCAGCCTCTCCCTTTTCTGAATGAACACATTCAGATTCGGATCACTCCTGTCTTCATTCTTAACTGAAGCATAGTAAATGATGTTTACTGCAGGCTGCAGAGAAAGGGACTGGGCAATCTCTGTCCTCCACATGGGAGCCCACACGAGTGGCATATCGCCACGACCTGCGGCCTGCCCAGTGCGCCGCTGTCTACGACGCATGTGCCTGTAGACAGCGGTGGCTGTCTTTTTGTAAATATCTCCTAAACCGTATAGGTTTAGGAGATATTTCTTGGACCTACAGGTAAGCCTTAATCTAGGCTTACCTGTAGGTCAAAGTGGTTTGTAAGGGTTTACAACCACTTTAAGAAGCACATGATAATACATTGACAAATTCATACAACATTGCATCCATTACCAAACTGCATTAAGTGTACATGATATAATTACCTCATGATTCGGGGATAACCGACATAGACCAGAGCAATTAAAACCAAGTGTCTCCCTGGGCACCCCAACTGCACACCCGGAGAGGTCTTTTGAATGGTGATAAATGTAAAGTTATGCACTCTGGGTCAAAACCATGTATTCATCATACATTCTAGGACAGTGTTTGTCAACCTTTTTTCAGTCAAGGCATCCTTTAAAAATGAAGGACAATCTCAAGGTACCCGTTAAAAATTATGGACAGTCTTGAGGCACTCCATTCTAAAATGTAAAAATGATTCTAATAGTTTTACATAACAGAAATACAAAAAGCTGCGCCAGCCCTCTAATTAATTGTAAAAAAGAAATAAGATATTAAAATATGTGAATAATTAATATATAAATAATTGATACGATCAAAAACACCTCAAGTGCATAAGAATCACAAAAGTGCATAAAAATGACAATGCAAAAAGTCCAATCATACAAAGTTCATGTGTAAGTCCATATAATAAACATTTATGTTCTTAAATGGAAGCACCCCAGTGGTTCAACACACTCTGAAAGCGCATAAAGTGCCCGTCACCGTGTAGTGAGTGCGCTTACCAGAGAGTATATAGATTGGAGCGTTGTATATAATCGGTAGGTCACACCAAAGTTATCCTCCTTCTAGTGGGTCAGCTCTCCGTATCACAACAGTACTCCCCAGACAGTAATCTATTCCGTGGTCCCAATAAGGAACTCAGTGGTCAGAGAGTATATAGATTGAAGCGTTGTATATAATCGGTAGGTCACACCAAAGTTATCCTCCTTCTAGTGGGTCAGCTCTCCGTATCACAACAGTACTCCCCAGACAGTAATCTATTCCGTGGTCCCAATAAGGAACTCAGTGGTCTCCTCTGCTGCCTCTTCCAGCAACGTCTTCTCTCTACTTCCTCCAGTTGCTGGAAGAGGCAGCAGAGGAGACCACTGAGTTCCTTATTGGGACCACGGAATAGATTACTGTCTGGGGAGTACTGTTGTGATACGGAGAGCTGACCCACTAGAAGGAGGATAACTTTGGTGTGACCTACCGATTATATACAACGCTCCAATCTATATACTCTCTGGTAAGCGCACTCACTACACGATGACGGGCACTTTATGAGATTTCAGAGTGTGTTGAACCACTGGGGTGCTTCCATTTAAGAACATAAATGTTTATTATATGGACTTACACATGAACTTTCTATGATTGGACTTTTTGCATTGTCATTTTTATGCACTTTTGTGATTCTTATGCACTTGAGGTGTTTTTGATCGTATCAATTATTTATATATTAATTATTCACATATTTTAATATCTTATTTCTTTTTTACAATTAATTAGAGGGCTGGCGCAGCTTTTTGTATTTCTGTATTATTGTTGAGTGCTATATCGCATTTATTGCTGCTGCCTATATCACACATTGTTAGTTTGTTTTTTCACCATTTTTCCTAGCGCGGTTTATTTTTTTCAGTTTTACATAACACATCAACATTGACACAGGTAGGACATCCATCATTAGAGGGGATTTATTCTTTCAAAACAAATGCACTTTTGCAAACTGGTACTGACAACACTACAGCGCTGACACTGTGCCCATCCTATAGTGATAAATTGTCATATACCAGGTATAAAAGAGGTATTGAAAGATACTTATTCCCATAGGTATAGGAATAAAAATGTAGATTATTAGAAAATGGCTGACACTGTGGTGCTGGCAAGGCTGCTTTCATATGTGAGCTGCAAATCCACAATCTGTAAAATAGAAAGGGAAGAAAGCACAGCATAGTGTTGCACAATTTATTGAGTAAAATACCAAATAAAACAAATAGAACTCACAAGCGGGTGAGAGAGAAGATGACAATTTGCAGTGGACTGTTGAAGAAATAGGTGCAGCGCTAAAAAAACCCAAAACAAGTGTACACAAATAAAAGTGTCAAAATAAATGTATCAAGGATAACCTAAAGAACATAGGGGAATGATAAAACAGTGGTGTGCAAATGCCACACATAGATCAAGTAACCAAAGTCTACATATATAAAAAAAAGTCCACTGAAGTTTTGACTCAAAATTGTCCGCCGGATCCACCCGTCTGTGTGCTAGTCTGCCAGACTTTTGAAATGAACGGACTTGCCCACACGGAGAAAAGTCTGTTCATTTTGAACGTGGCTCCAGGTAGACGGGGCTAGCGAGGGAAGTCAATGTCACCGCCTCCATCGGCGAGATTGACACCTCACTAGCCCCGTCATCTGGTATGGATTTAAAGGGGAAGCCCTACGCCAAAAAAACAGCATGGGGTCCCCCCAAAGTCCATAGTAGACCCTTATCCGAGCACGCAGCCCAGCCAGTCAGGAAAGGGGGTGGGGACGAGCGAGCGCCCCCCCTCCTGAGCTGTACCAGTCCGGGTGCCCTCAACATGGGGGGGTGCTTTGGGGGAGGGGGGCCCTGCGGCCCCCCACCCCAAAGCACCTTGTCCCCATGTTGATTAGGACAAGGGCCTCTTCCCGACAACCCTGGGCGTTGGTTGTCGGGGTCTGCCGGTGGGGGGCTTATTGGAATCCGGGAGCCCCCTTTAATAAGGGGGCCCACAGATACCGGCCCCCCACCCAATGTGAATCAGTATGGGATACGATGTATGCCTACCCATTCACCTGGTAAAAAAGTGTAAATAAAAAAACACAACACAAGTTTTTAAAATAATTTAGTAGACAACTCTGGTAGTCTTCTCTTCTTCCGTCTTGGGGGGTCTTCTCGCCAGACTCCTCCACTATCTTTTGCTAGCTCTTTTACTAGCAGAGGAGCCTGGCTTTCTTCTACGTCGTCGCTGCCGCCGTCCAGGGGTCTTCTTCTGACTTCGGGGGTCTTGTCCCGCTCTTCGGGGGTCTTGTGCCGCTCTTCGGTTCTTCTTGCCGGGCCTCCACTTTCTTCTTCCAGCTCTTTTACTAGCGCTGGCCCGGTCTTCTGTCGCCGCCGCCTTCTTCTCTTCTTCTTTTCTCTTCTTCTTCCTTGCGTTGTTGACACAACGCTCCCCCTGACCGCAATGGCAGGGACGTGTTATGCAGCGACTTATATAGGGACAGTCCCGGAGGATGCTGGATCTGTGACATCATAAGGGGCAGGGACATCACCCGGTGACCCTGCCCATTGTCCCTATATAAGTCGCCGCACAACGCATCCCTGCCATTGTGGCCAGAGAGAGCGTTGTGTCAACATCGCAATGTAGAAGAAGAAGAAGATGTGAAGAAGGCGGCTTGCGACAGAGGACCCTGCCAATGCTAGTAACAGAGCTGGAAGAAGAAAGCTGAGGCCCGGCAAGAAGAACCGAAGAGCAGGACAAGACCCCGAAGTTGGAAGAAGACCCCCCGGACGGCGGCGGCGATGATGAAGAAGAAAGCCTGGTTCCTCCACTAGTAAAAGAGCTAGCAAAAGAGCAGAAGATAGAGGAGGAGTCTGGCGAGAAGACCCCCCAAGACGGAAGAAGAGAAGACTATTGGAGCTGTCTAATAAATTATTTTAAAAACTTGTGTTGTGTTTTTTTATTTACACTTTTTTCACCAGGTGAATGAGTAGGGGTACATCTTACCCCATACTCATTCACATAGGGTTATAGGTTGGGGGGCCAGTATCTGGGGCCCCCTTATTAAAGAAGGCTCCCAGATTCTGATAAGCCCCCCGCCTGCAGACCCCGACAATCAACGGCCAGGGTTGTCGGGAAGAGGCCCTTGTCCTCATCAACATGGGGACAAGGTGCTTTGGGGTGGGGGGGCTGCAGGGCCCCCCTTCCCCAAAGCACCCCCCCATTTTGAGGGCATGCAGCCTGGTATGGCTCAGGAGGGGGGGCGCTCCCTCGTCCCCACCCCCTTTCCTGACCGGCCAGGCTGCGTGCTCAGATAAGGGTCTGCTATGGACTTTGGGGGGACCCCCACACCCTTTTTTTGACATAGGGGTTCCCCTTTAAATCCATACCAGGTGACAGGGTTAGCGAGGTGTCAATTGACTTCCCTCGCTAGTCCCATCTACCTGGAGCCACGTTCAAAATGAACGGACTTTACTCCGTGTGTGGGCAAGTCCGTTCATCTCAAAAGTTTGGCGGTTTCCCGCCTAGTCTGCTGGAAAAGTCCAGTTGTGTGTGGGCAGGTCCACTCGTTCGGAAAGTCTGGCAGATCTCCGCTGCAAAGTCCAGCGGGTTGTCCGCTAGACTAAGTCCGCTGGATAGTCTGATCGTGTGTACGCGGCATTACCGGAACAGGTGGACACACAAACCATACGGTAGTGCGTCAAAAAGGCTTGTAATATTGGTTTCCCAGTGCAGGGTGATGCCCGGCTGAGGAAAAGCATAGATACTGTAACACAAATATGGATGAAGTTGATTGGTAGTTCCAGAGCAAAGCAGAAATTTCCAAAGGATCCACACCAGTCTCAGGTAGGGTACACAGGAGCGACCATCAAGGTTCGAGTGTATTGAGAGAAAAAGGACAAAAAGCTCCACATAGCGTAGGTCAACCACGGTTGGTTTATTGGAAAATAACCATGCAATGGAATGCAGGTAAATGATTAAAAAGTGATCACAAAAAATGTATATGTAATGTCTGTCCAAAAGACGATGTGTCCAGCTGGAGTAGTGAGAGGAGCTGTCAGTCCAACCACTGTGTGAGCTAATCGGGACGCATTTTGGAAGCTTAACCTCACCTCCTTCATCAGCCTCTGTATTCCAATTTCTCTTCTCCCTCAGTTTTTGGGCACTGGGGGCACAGGTCCTTTTTTTTTGCAGGAGACCCACTTTACTAGTGCTTCTACTTCTAAACTTCTTAATCATCTTTTCTCCCAATGGTATCTAAGCAACTCTCCGAAATCCAAATCTAGGGGGATGGCTATCACCATTCACAAGAATTGTCCATTCCAGCCCATAGTCCATTGATCCCCAAGGGCGATACATTTTCTTGAAGGGCACCACCATGGGACAGGTCTATACATTTGCTACCCTTTATGTCCCAAACTCCCAACAACTTTCATTTATAGACACAGTCCTTGATAGTTTGGCGAACTTCCAGGAGGGAAGATTGGTCTTGTTAGCCCTAACCCTTTGATAGACAATTCGGCGAGCCGCTCTACACATTCCTTTGCTTTCCTGAAGCATTTCCTCAATTCCCTACAGAAACACACTCTAGTTGACTGCTGGAGTGTCATGCATACCTCAGAGAAAGACTTTAGCTATTACTCTAAGGTTCACGGGGTGTATACTCGAGTGTATTTGCTATTAGTGGACCACAGTAGGTAAAGAGGGAGAAACAGGCAGACTTTGAGGCTTTACAACAAGCTGAACTGCTACACAAATGAACAGCTGACCGAGAGACGCTTCGCCACCTGACTGAACTAAGTGAGCTCTTTTCCAAACTCTTTTCCAGACTGACGAATTTGCAGACGGTTGCGCTATGTAGCTCACAAGTACTACCAGTATGGTAATAAATGTGGCAGAATGGTGGCCAGAGCTCTCCGCAAGCAGCAGGTTTTCTCACATGTTCATAGACTTCATTCTCCCTGGGGAGAACCAGCACAACATCATAAAAAAAATTGCGTTGCTGTTTCAGGACTATTATGCAGCATTATATAATCTAGATTCCCATGCCTCTCCGGGTGAAGTAGTACAGAAAGAAGTGAAGATAGAGGCCTATCTTTTCTCATCTCACCTCCCCAATCTGTCTCTGGAGCAGCGGGCAGCCAAAAACTTCATCCCAGATGGAATTATTGGCTTCAGTAAAGTCCCTGCCTAACGGGAAGAGCCCAGGACCAGATGACCTCATGAAGGCATACTACTTTAATTTTTTTGTGAGACTACATGCTCCTATGTGCACTTACCTCAATTCATTAGCTACTACAGGGCACCTCCCTCAGGAGGCTTCACTGGCCCACATCACTGTTCTCCCAAAAGAAGGGAAAGACCATACTCACCCACAGAGTTACCACACGATTACTTTACTGAATACAGATTTAAAGCTATTTGCCAAAATCCTTTCCAATCGCCCCTAAAAATCTCCTCCCCAAAATAGGTCATCCAGATCAGACAGGCTTTATAGTGGGTTGAGAGGCCCGAGATAATTCTATTTGGGCTCTGCAGCTCATTCACTGGGCCCAGACATGGGGTCATTTGCCCCCATAATTCTTTCCACAGATGCTGAGAAGGTGTTTAATTGCGTGGATTGGGATTTCCTCAATGCTGTATTGATTAAGTTGGGGTTGGGACCTCAGATGTTGCACTGGATATTGGCACTATATGCGTCTCCTTCTGCTCAGATTAAGGTTTATGGCTGTCTATCCTAGGTGTTCACCATCCGGAATGGCATGAGACAGGGGTGCCCACTTTGCCCCTACTATTTTCACTAGTTCTGAAACCTCTGCTCTGGAAAATATGAGCTATTATAAACATTAGAGGGGTACCGGTAGGTTCTTCGGAACATAAACTTTCAGCATACGTGTAAGAGAACTGTCAGAATATGTTCTGTGCGCACACATGCGCACGAGCACACTTATGGGCAACAGGCGCACACTTACGGGCAACAGGCGCACATTCATGGGAAACTGGCCCACACTCACGGGCAACAGCAGATCCATGTGCACGTGCGTGCGCAGGAGCACGTTCCTAAACCCAGTTGGTGCCAGACGGCCTATTTAAAGGGTGCCCTGACTCCTGAACGGTGCTGACTGGTCTTTCAGCTGTGTTCCTGATACCTTGAACTTGTGATTTCCTGTCTGAATACCCGTTGCTGACCTTGGCTCCTGTTTGACCCTGCTTCTGGATCCTGCTTATCTGATCTCTGGCTTTTGACCCCGGCTCTCCACTGACTTTGCTTCTGCACTGTGTTTACCTGATCCCTGGCTCCTGATCCCGGCTTCTCATCTGACCTTGCCTTTGCCTGATGTCCTGGTACCTCGCTGCCTGCCTGTTAACGAACCCGGCTTCCTTTGTGACCTCGCTCCAGTGTCCTATTGGGCTTAGCACTTCTGCAACTACAGTCCTGCGACTAGCTGCGACTTCCCGCAACAGGTCTCCGGGTCTTTACCTATGGGCACTCATGTTCCTCCTGGCCCTTGGCTCCTTCTGTTCCACCCTCAGCGGGATCGGGGCTGGAGATACAAGAGAGGCCGACCTCATCAATTCAGTCTCCTTTCAGGTACGTGACAGTACCAGTCAGCCAGAGATGGAGTCTGAAAGGGAGGTCTCTCTGCTATCAACCCTTTGTCAAACTGTTACCACACTCTCCCATGTGGTGCAAGGGTTGCATATGGCCTTAGCCCGCATCCATGACCAACTACTGAGTGCATCCAGCTTGACCTGCACCTAAGCAGTCCTACCTTATCTTCCTGAGCCCAGGGTACCATTTCCCGAACATTTTTCTGGAAATCGTAAGAAGTTCAGGACTTTTCAGAATTCCTGTGAGCTGTATTTCTCCTTGCTTCCCCGCACGTTCTTCGGGAACAGCATGACCCTGTCCTGGCTTCAGTCAACTCCTTTTTTGTTGCCATTCCCCAAGCCTAGACGGCCTGTATGCTGACAACTATATCCCCTTACTAAAGAAGCTTAGACTTGCAATCTTGGGATAAGGCAACTTTAACTTGGGTTGGTCGTATTAATATAATAAAAATTACAATCCTACCCCGCATACTATTTCTCCTGCAAATGGCACCTGTTCGCTTACCTCGATGGTTCTTTGTGGAGCTCTGTAGTCTTTTTGTTGGGTTTGTGTGGAGAAATAAGAAGCCACGGGTAGCCAGGCCTTGATGCAATGGTCCAGGTGAAATGGGGGTCTTGGTCTGCGTAACTTCCTCCAATATTATCAGGCGATAGCTCTGCAGCATTTACTTGACTGGAAATTGCATGCTTCCTCTAAACTATGGGTCTCATTGGAAAAGTCTATTGCTGGTCGCAACTTGACCTATGCCCCCTGGGTCCCAACAGAGGGACAGACATTTCTCTGATTGGGTGTTCCCATTGACTACCTATTCTTTGAGTGTCTGGGAAAACTGAATAGTGTTTGAGTGTCTGGGATAAACTGAATAGATCCTTAAATCTTGCCCCCCCAACATCTTCTCCTCTAGCTCCAGTAGGGGGGTTCCCCTGGTTCACCCCTGGAGAGCAGTTGTCTTCCCTCAGATCCTGGGTGAGAGATGGCATAGTTAGTTTAACATGTTTTGTGGAGGGCCATACCTTAGTCCCACTCTGCACCCTCAGAGATAGGTATGGGAGCTTCCCCTTCGACTTCTGAAGATACCACCAGTTAGCTGATTTTGTTGCCTCAATGCATCGTGTGATGCAGATTAGATCCACTTTTACAGAGTTTGAGCATTTCGGGCAGCTCAGGACTGCCTCATACGATCTCTGTCCTATAACAACTATTGGAAGCAGCCAAGTCAACTTCTAAACCGTACTTCATAAGAGAGTGGGAACACGATCTGCAATGTGAGCTTTCTAAAGAACAATTGCAGCAGTTGTGCTACTTGACCCATGCCAGCTCAGTGGAGTCTAAGGCACAAGAAAATAATTACAAGCTCTTGACAAGATGGTATCGTATTCCCACTACGCTAGAAAAAATGTATCCTTTAAATTTAGATACCTTTTTGGGTAGTGGTACATAAACATGTGTTGGATGGTCTAGGGACAGATCTCCTCAACTCTCCGAAAATGCTTTCTCCTCACAGTTCCCCATATGCCTCTCTCTCGCTATAAACGTAGTGCTCACCCTCACCTTCTCAGGGCTACTAAGCACCTGATACCGGTTCATTGGAAATGTTCTCATTTGCTTTACAGAGAGTGGGTTTCTCCACCCCTCTGTCTGTTGAGAGAGGGGATATGTTCACTGGGACCAAAAGTCTGTGAAGAGTTCCCTTGTGCTAGCGAAGAGGCAGCTCTCCTTTCCTCTCATACAACTGTTACAACCTATGTTGAAAGTGATGACTCCTGTTATTTAAATATTCTATATACCTAATTTGATTTTGTTTATTTGTCTGTATTTCTTTTGGGTCTCTTTCCTCTGATTTGTTCTTCTATAATGCTTATTAAAATAAAATAAAGATTATAAAAAAAATGTTTTATCTATTCATGAAGGAAGTCAAGGGGGCCTGCTGTAGATGTAATTTCCTAAAAGCCCAAAGCTATTTCATATAAAATTCATCTGCAGATCAATAGACAATAGATCGATGCCTTCATCTTTCTCTGAGTGTATCATCAGGCCATAAATGATATAGGTGGCCCCCTGTACATAAGAACATGCACTTGACATTATTAAAATATGTTGCAATTTGTTTTATCTTTAGAAATACAGCAGTCAGAGATCTCTGCTGATGAGAGGTGATCATAGCAGGAGTCATTAATAATAGCTAACATCACACAGAGTCTAGGCCCCCCAACTGGCTTTTTCACAGATGTTGTAAATGCTCAATATAAAAGAATACACACTCACCGGGCTCCTTTTGTATGAACAGCAAACCAGGGGAGCCCTTTTGTATCAGTCTTGCACAGTGGTGAGAGTTCATTGTTATATTCTCAGTCTCTTCCTAATTATTCACTTTAATCAATAGAGCCAAAGAAAATGCTTTAAGAACCGCTGTGGTGTATGAAATGGAGGAGAAAATTACAAAACTAAAAACAATGGATTACAGTTTTTAATTCCTACTATTATTACTAACTCCAAGGTACAGCAAATGTAACATTATGTTTAGTGTGTGTGGCCCCATTTTGAATGTTGAGTTAATGCACAAACAATTGATATATAAAACATATACTAAACTATATGTTTTATAATAATTGAACCACTTGAAAATTGGACTGTTTCACCCCCTTCAAGTCCAGGCCATTTTTCAGTTTTCAGTGCTGTCACACTTTGAATGAGGTATTCAATCATGCAATACTGTACCCTAATGAATTTAATTAATTTTTTAGTTAAATACAGTTTTTCTTTGGTAGTATTTGACCACTACTGGGTTTTTACTTTTTTTACTATATAAAGCAAAAAAGACTGAAAACATTTCGACCACAAAATCCGTTTTATCAGTTTTTTTCTGACAGATTTTGGCCGAAACTTGTTTTGCATACACACGGTCGCACAAAGTTGTCAGAAAATCCGATCGCTTGGAAAGAGGTGATGTACAAAATGTACAATGCGATTACGTAGAGGCCAATAGCTTTCATCTCCAAATTTTTTTGTGGCACTTTTTGCGACGGAATTCTCTACACGCGATCGGAAAAAGTCTGATCGGATGTTGTTGTCGGAAAATTTTAGATCCAGCTCTCAAACTTTTTCCATCGGAAATTCCGAAGGAAAAAGTCCAATAGAGCCCACACACGATCGGATTTTCTGACAACACACTCCAATTTGACTTTTTTCGTCTGAATTTCCGACCGTGTGTATGGGGCATTCGTTTTTGTTATAAAAGTTTGCAAATAAATATTATTTCTTAATAAGTTTGGGCCAAAATGTATTCTGTTACATTTCTTTGGTGAAAGAAAAGCAAATCAATGTACTGTATACCGGTATTATTTAGTCTGTGTGAAAGTTATAGTCTACAAACCACAATATAGATATTTGTAAATTGATCAATCCTGTACTGACTGCTTTATTTCTTGAGGCCCTAAAATGGCAGGACAGTACAAATACCCCTTTTGGAAAGTAGACAGTTCAAAGTATTTAGTAAGAAGCATGGTGAGTTGTTTGAAGTAGTATTTTCTCACAATCTTTTGGAAAATTAAGAAATTAAATAAAATTTGATTTTTTTCATTGCCATATAAGTTTTTTCTCACACACAGCACAGGCATACTTACAATTACATTCCAAAACACATGCTCATAGAGTGGCCTAAAATCCAAGGAGTACTTTCAGGTGTTCTTGACAATGTATTTTCAGGTAGTCACAGTGATTCTTTTGAAAATGTAATTTTTGCCAAACATTTTTGGAAAATGCAGACAAGAAAATGTTTTTTTACACAAGGTTGTCAATTTGTAAAACATTTGTAACACACAGCTTAAGTATATGTAGAATTATATTCTGCTATTTTTCATAGAGGGTCGCAAAATCCAAGGTGCACCTCCTAGGGGCTAGGGGCATAACTTCTAATTTCCAAACTGCCTATCACATTTTTGGAGGCCCTGGAGCACCAGGACAATGGAAAGACCCATTACATTACCACAATCTGGAAAGCAAATACCCCAAGGTATCTTCTAAGAGGCATGTTTAGTCTTTTGAAGACTTCATTTTTTTTTTGCCACAAGATTTTGAAAAAAGTATTTTTTTCATGCAGGTTATGTCTTGTAGTGGGTTAAATAATGAATGTCAGGTATTTGGAAGCTTGTTTTCTGATTCTGTCATTTTCGCCTTCTGGCATCAAATTTTGTTCCACCATTAAGCGGAGGAAAGGTAGCTAATCAATTACCGGCATAATGAGACACAATTAAAATAGTATATAATTGCCTGCTTGTGGCTGGATCATTCAGTTGATCCTTGGCTGCAGCAGCACACACATCAGCAACAGGATCAGGTAAGGTAATGGATGGGTCGCCATGAGACCTGGGTGGTCCATCTTAAATAGATTTGGGAATTAATTTTGTGCATTTTTTATTTATTTAGATGTGAGATCCTTTTGCTTTTAAAAGGACCCTCCATGTCTATAACATCTCACTGACAGGTATTAAATATTGATTTTATTATATTCTTTGTTGATTCACACACTGGCCATTAGCCCCTTTCTTTCTAGGCACCTTTATCTCATTCACTATTTCACATATGCACTGTTGTCACCCAGCGAGCATCATTTAAATTTTAGTTTTTTTGTCTATTTTTTATTTTATTTTTTCACGGCACCTCTCACGTTCACATCAAAATATAATAGTAAATAATAAAAACTCCCGTTATGGTTTATTGATAAAATGATATATTTATCTTAGCCATATACAATTATATGGCTCATGGAATTTTAATAAATTTGATATAGTGATTTAAAATAAAATAAGTTTACATATATTCACATAAATATTCTTACTTGATCACCTGAAGTATTTTTGGCCTGTTGGATAGATTATGTTCTATCTTTGCATTTTGGCACATTGGATAGACTTATTTCAATATAATCTATTTAAATCAAAAAATCCCTTTTAGGTATAATCCCTTGTTTTCTCTGCCGGATGGTGGGAGCCTCGAATTGTTTGTGACCGCTTGTAGGTCCCGTAGGGGGCCCCTGTCGCGCACCCCACCCCAGGAGGTTTTCATGGACATGTCTAGCAGGGTGGAGGAGTCCAGGATCATCTCTGAGGGAGATTGATGTTTTTATAAAAGTCTCTGGTTTGCATGCCTACTACTAATGGAAAGGGTAAATATATATAGGGATACCTGTATAAATACCTGTAAAGTGATGCTTTAATGGAATTTAACATTTTAACTATCCATTAGCTGTATTTATACAAATAAAGGAACCCCTGAAGAAGACCTTGATCAATTTCAGGTTGAAATGCATTGGGGTATTTCAAGACACCAAATGGTTCTATGAAATAGGAATGTGGAAACCATTAGGTTGAAAGTTTGAATCAAACGGAGATATTTGTTCATGAAAAGTTGTACATTATCAAATGTAGGTTTTTGTACACACCAGAGCTCATATTTTAACCATGTTCATTTTCTGTGATGTACTCATTTTTTGAAGTTAATAAAAAACTTTTGAAGTTTTTATACAATTGTATATCTCTCAATCAGCTGCTAAAAAACCCCATGGGGAAATTTAGCTTTGACACAAGCCCAGTCAATGAACAGGGCGAGGAGGAGTTCATGGACCAAGAATTGGTTGCTCCAGCGTGACCAGTTCTCGCACATGCCTTTGCTTCATGAGATCCGGGAGAATAATCCTGATGATTTCAGGAATTATCTCCGGATGATGGACCCCATTTTTCACCATCTGCTGGCTTTGCTGTCCCCTTATATCAGCAGGTAGGATACTTGCATGCGGCAAGCCATCACTCTGGAGCAGAGGCTCATCGCCACGCTGCGCTACTTGGCAATAGGGAGAAGTCTTCAGGACCTGAAGTTCTCGACAGGCATCTCCTCCCAGGCGCTGGGAATCATTATTCCAGAGACCTGTTCTGCAATCATACAGGTCCTGCAGAAGGACTATATTAAGGTAAGTTTTCTCCTTTAGCATCACATTCTATGTATTTAATGTTTGCTAATGTATTGGATTTCTTTCCTCATTCCCTAATTACCTTGATTGCAATATGCTATAATTGATATGCTGTGCCCCTTTGTCCTCCTGCATGCTGGAAGCTTTTCAAGTTCCTTTTTTGTCCTTCATGCGTATTTGCCTTCACTAACTTCCCCAGCATGCTCTTCTGGGCTCATAAACCTATAGCCTAGTCACTTAGCAATGTATTTTGTCAGCTCCATAGTATTGCTTTCCCCTAAACACCCCCTAAAATGAGTACAAATGTTATGTGTGTGCTTGAATTCATGCAGAGTGCCATAGTGACCAAACTCATTAGGAACCCCCCTCCCCCCAACTGCTAGGTCAGCTGATAGCAATCCTCTATCTGCTGACTTTGCCAAACCCAATACACACTATACCTACCTTTTTTCTGGTCCGATTTATGGATGAATTCACCAAAGCATGTAGTGCAAGGGCTTACCTCAATACTTTCAAATGCTACAGTTTAACGTTTTTTTTTTCTCCTATTATTATCTTGATAGGTAATAGCAGAACGTCAAAATGTGCTTCCATTTGTTCCTTTTTTTGTATTATGACACTTCTTACCTGTCCGGTGGGCTGCCAATAGTGTAAATAAGGAGGGGCTGGCCAAAGTATCACACATTATTTCTGCATTCAGCTCTCAATGAAGTGGAGAGGGTTACCTGTCCAAAACATCCCCCCCCCTAATTTTTTGCAATGGGCCATCAGATGGGGGGGGGGGGGGGGTGAGGAATCTGATAAGGTTTACCTTATACTTTAGGCTTTCAATACTCATTTACAAAAATGTTATACTGATCTTGGCTAAAAATGTTTGTGTCTAATCTGCTTGCAATGTTGACGTGCAAAACGACTAATTTTTTTTCTTGTTTGACTCCAGTTTCCTTCAACGCTGCAGGAATGGCAGACTGTGGCCTCCCACTTTGCCAGCCGTTGGGACTTTCCCAATTGTGGAGGTACAATTGATGGGAAACAAGTCCGCATATTCCCATCCCCAACTCGGGGACCTATTATTATAATTACAAGGGGTATAATAGTATCGTGATGTTGGCAGTGGTGTCAGCGACATATGACTTCCTGTATGTGGACGTGGGGAAAAATGGCCGTATGTTGGATGGTGGAGTGTTCACGCGAACGGAGTTCTACTGTCGTCTCCAGAGTGGCAGTCTGGGCTTGCCACCTCCAGAGGAGAATGTCGAAGGACTCCTCTTCGTTTTCGTCGCGGATCAGGCGTTTGCTCTGGCAAATCATCTGATGCGGCATTTCCCGATGAGGACCCTCACCTCGGATCAGAGGATCTTTAATTTCCAGCTGGCCAGAGCCAGAAGAGTAGTGGAGTACACTTTCGGGATAATGGCCAGCCGGTTGCTCCTATTTTTAACTCCAATCCACATGGCGGAATATAAACTAAATCATATTGTGCTTTCGTGCTGCGTTCTGCACAATTTTTTGAAAAAAACACTCAGCAAACTATGTGGCCTCAGTTGGGCCTGATGCAGACTTGCCGGAAAAAATGTCAACCTCGCGGCCCTTGAAGCTGGTCGTCCTGGCTTTCCCCCCCAAAGCGCCTGCGAGGTCAGATCAAGATATGTGGAGTATTTTGTGGGTAGGGGGGCCATTGATATGCCAGGCAATGTCTGAGAGGCATTTTTTAAATACATTTTTCTTTGAAACTCCAATAATCTTTGTTTTCATTTACTGCTTGGCTTTGTTTTAGGTGTCTCCTAGGTTTTATTTGGGGTTTTTTGGGCCTTTTTCTACAACAGTGCAAACCCAATTTCAGATGAGATGAGGGGACAGTCTCTTATTCAGATAATCTTATTATGTTGTAGGTCTGCTACACACACACCTTGTTTTTGTTGATAATATATGTAGTGCATTACTGACAAAAATATTGCTCATTTTCAGCACCATGGCAGAAATATGTGGGGTCATGAAAATGGCGTGATTGGGCAAATGTAAACATCACTGTGGGTGTTATTTACTAAAGGCAAATCCACTATGCACTACAAGTTCACTGCAAAAGTGCCCCTGAAACTGCACTTGGAGTGCAAAGTGGATTTGCCTTTAGTAAATACCACCCATTGCCACAGAAAACAACAACTTTACTACAAATACTGCTTTTGCGCATTGAAAAAGGAAGCCACACATTGTTGATAATTTAACTTTTTACTCAAAGCACATTCACATGTGCGTTTAGAAAATGGTTTTACAACAAACCAACATATTTGGTGTATAGAAAACATTATTTTGGGTAACATTTTTCTAACTTGCCATTTTTGTGTAAACAGGCATGTATCAAAGCATAACATAAAGAACACAGGAACTTACAAAGTTCAACTTTGAAAAGTGAAGACAATATCAGATATGAGTATGTACAAACTGTGCTGATATTGCCTTCATCAGATGGGGTGTCACCCCTAGAAAAGCCAAATTTGGAAGATGCACACAAATTGAGAATCAAAAAGTGGCCAGTTTCCTCCTGTTCCCATGCCTAATGTCAACATGTGCGATCTCCCATCATGGGGTATCAATGTACGTGTTTTGGGGGTGCAACCCCTTCATCTCAGCCACTTTAATAGCAAGGAAGGGGTTGCACCCACAAAATGCGTACATTGATCCCCCATGATGGGAGATAGTACATGTTGACACACTGTTTGCATCTTCCAAATTTGGCTTTTCTAAAATTATATAAAAGTGTTTTGGAAAAATTTAAATGGATGCTAGCTAGTTTTGGGTAATTCAGACTCTCCCTAAAACATCAGTGATGTTCTTCATTTTTTGCTGAACATCATTGATGTTTTCCTGGATATTCTCTAAATCGCGATTGCACCCCATTATCTCCCCAATGAGGATCTGGGTACATTCACTGGTAAAATTTGATTCTACTTCCACAACATCCACATCACCTAAAAAGAAACCAAAATAAACACACCATGTATTATAAATATGCAGACATACATTGATTAGCTTACCCGAAGCTGTGGTCTCTGACACTCACCTGTTGTGGTTCCAATTTCGCCAATCTCTCCTTCCTCCTCCTCCTCTGCTTCTGGTGTAGGTATTTCCCCTTCTTAGGAAAGGGGTGGGGTCCCTGGTGTCCTCAGACGTCCCGAGTCTTCTCTCCCCTATTTGAGGGCAGAAATAGGAATATGAAACATTGCTTGGAAGTGTCATACAATTGTGTTTTTTGGTAGAGTTCAAAGGTGAAAACATTAACATTTTAAACTTTCTAAAGCTGGAATACTTACCTGTTGTGTGAACAAAGTCAAGTGTAAGTTGGCAAAACATTGTTTTTGGAGTGGGCTAACGAACTATGTTTATTACGAACGATTGAACCCATGAACATGAAAGTGGCCATTTTAAACTGTACAACATTAAATCAAAGCACATGGAGCAATATGCAAGCAATAATAATAATATGAACACACGACAACTACTTACTTTTTTGAAGAACTCACTTGATCCTTCTGTACTGATCGTGCTCCCTCAGTTTCAGGTCTGACCAGCGTTTTCTCAGTTGATCCTTGGATCGTCGTACCCCAAAATTCTTCTGAAGACTCTTCACAATTTTAGTCATGATCTTGGCCTTTCTGACATTTGGGTTTGGGTAAGGTCCATACTTCCCATCATAGTCATTCCTCTTCAATATGTCCACCATCTCCAACATCTCTCCAAAAGACATATTTGAGGCCTTAAATCTTCTTTTCCGGGATCGGGACGTTTCTGGCTCCGGGCTTTCCTCGTCCTCCTCCTCCTTTTTGGAATCATTATCATGCCCCTTCTGTGTCTCCGCCATGTGCTCTCCCCACTGCGGCAAAAGAGAAGGGGCGGGGAATAGTCTAGAAAGAACGTCAGAGGCGGGCGGAGTTTCACGCATTCGCACTGTATATAAAACGATACACGTGTGTGTAGTACGTACGATCTGTGAGCAGAGGGAAAAGCTGACACGCCGATCGTTCAAACGAAGGTACAATTTTAACTTGGTATATCACTAGCCTATACTGCTTCTAGATTGAGGCCTATATTGGGACAAGATTAGGAGAGTTTAGACTGACATTAGGGTTTGTCTTGTGTTGTGTCTTGCAGATAATATGGATGGGTTTAACGACCACAGCTTTCTACTGCTGTTCATCGACAAGTACAGGGAGCTGTTCTGTCTGTGGCAAGCTACACATCCCCACTACAGTAACAAATTAAAGAGGCAGGCAGTGATGGAGAAACTGCTGGAGTTTGTGAAGCCGGTGGACTCCAGGGCAGACTTCACCTATTTAAGAAATAAAATTGGTGGCCTGCGGAGTACATATCTGAAGGAGCCCAAGAAGGTGCTGAAGTCCATGAAAACTGGAGCAGCAACAGATGAAGTTTATGACCCCAAACTGTGGTACTATGAGAGGATGCATTTTCTGTCAGACCAGGCTGATGTCAGGGAATCCCTCTCTACTCTTCCTTCCATGCTTCCTTCTATGCTACATTCCACCCCTGCTGAGTCTTCCGACGCCCAACCTGGGCCTTCCAGACAGGAAGAACTGGAGGAGCCCAGCTTGAGCCAGGTATAGTATTGTTCTACATATTTTTGGAGTAAAAATTAATGATGTTAACTTGATTTTTACTCCCTAATTGCTGATTTTAGAAAGTGTTTCACATATCAATAGACAGTAGTGGCCAAAACATTTGGGCCAAGAATGAAAAATGCTGGGCTCAGAATGATAGTCTTTTCTATTTGTTAACAATTTGCAACAGTCAAGAGCTGAAAATTGTGTGTGTTTGATGAACCAAAAACTAAAACTATGTCCCTTTTTCATACACAGGAAGACCTGAGCCAGGAGGAGGGCGTGGAATGCAGCAGCCAGGAGGTGGCTGTGGAACGTGGCAATCAGGAGGCAGGGGTAAGTGGTAGCCAAGAGGTGGGCAGGCCTAGGAGCCTGACTCAATCACAGGTCCCTCCCCTCCGCCTTCCACCCAAAAGGGCCAGAAAAGGGGGGGAAATGTGGAGGAGAAGCTAATTGGGGAGGCTTCAATGGCCCTCAAAGCCACCCCCACATATCAAGAGGCCTTTGCTGCCTTGGCTGCCTGCAAACTCCAGCAAATGGAGGAGGGGCAACACCTCAGGTGTGAGGAGCTCATTATTCACACACTGAATAAGGGGTTGTTGGGCCAAATCACACAAACAACACACTTGTGTGTTTTGGACCATGCTCCTCCTCCTCCTCCTCCTTCTGCCACACCTCCAGCACCACAGCCACAACCTGGAAGGAAGCATGGAAGGAAGACCAGAGAGTGATGGCCTGGGTTCAGTCCGGTCTGACAGAAGATGCAGCCTCTTGTAGAACCACAGCCTGGGAACATAGATGTCATCTGATGCTGTTCCGGGTTTCTTGGACTTCAGGACTAGACTGTTCTCCCTCAGATATGTACTCCTCGGGCCACCAATTTTTGCAGTTAAATAGTTGATGTGTGCCCTGGGGCCAAAGGCTTCACTAATCTCCCCAGTTTCTCCAGCGCTGCCTCCCTCTTTATTTGTTGCTGACACCTAAATAAAGGTTTTTTTTGGTTCAAGAAATACTTGCCTATGTGTTTTACTTCAAAAAGGACAGTTTATTTGTGAGTAGGCAGGTACATTTCAAAAATACAAAGTCAAATTAATAACAAGAGGCACCAACACCAAACAACCTCCTAGAGATTAAAAAAGAAACCAATAAAATAAAAAGATAATAATGGTGTTGTGGTAAGTTGACACACAAAACACACCAAAAAAATTCCGAAGATGAGCAAACTGTCAAAAAAGGAGATCTTGATTAAAAAAACCAACCACAAAATGTATTAAAAAAAAATGATTGGGGAGATGTGACATATTAAAATATTGTATTCATGAAATGAGGAAAAAGAATAAAGAAATACGTTTTGGAGAAGTGTGTGTGAATATGAGCAGCAAAATAACTTAATTCTTGTAGCATTATAAAGAAAAAGAGAATGCGCTGCATTAAAGAATTTTTAACATTGCAGCGTGACGAATGTACTATATCGATTATGAATGCTAGTTTTACCTGACCGAGCGCTTCCGTCTCAGAATTTATTCTGAGCATGCATGGCACCCTGTCCGTCGGACTAGGCTACACACGATCAGAACTGACATGCATCGGATCATGTTGTCGGAAATTTTTATAGCCCAGCTCTCAAACTTGGTCGGTCGGATATTCTGACGGAAACAGTCCGATGGAGCCCACACAGTCGGATTATCTGACAACATGGTCTGATCAGACATTTTCCGTTGGAATATCCGACCGTGTGTACAAGAGCTTAGATGGGCTTCTTAGCAAACGCAGAATACAGGGTTATTGGAAATTGTATTGACATAAACACACACGTTGAACTGGATGGACTGGTGTCTTTATCCTTACCAACTATGTAACTATGGGAACATTTGCATGAATGGCTAGTCACTGCCCTGGGAAACCTGTGCCAAAGCAAAACATATTTAAAAAAATGCTGTTTAGCAGGCATTTTTGATGTTGCATAATTATGCAACATCAAAAATGATAAATTTAATTAAATTACATGGTCTGCAAAAAGACACTACTGTGTGATGTATATAACCTACTACAGTAAAATTGGTATTTACAAAGAAAAAAAAATTACTTAAATTACCCGTAAATTACAGCTTTGGCCACTTAAACAAACAGCCAGGGATTTCCTTCATCTATACTAGGAATCTTCAAACTATCCAGCTGTTGCGGAACTACACATCCCATGAGGCATTGTAAAACTCTGACATTCACAGACATGACTAGGCATGATGGGAATTGTAGTCCCTGAACAACTGGAGGGCCATAGTTTGAAGACCCCTGATCTATACCTTACCCTTATCCTATATGAGGGTCTGATATAGATGTTAATGGGGGACCCCCACATACAAAAAAATGGCAGTATCCATACTATGAATTTCATAGGGGAACCTCATGCAACAAACAAGAGAAAAAGTTTAAGCCCCCCCCCCCAAAAAATGTATACCTTTAAAGTATACAGTCCTGCAGGTCAGGAAAGGGGCAAATGTGGGCCCACCCCTTTCCTGAATTATACCAGGTCACATATCTTCAACATAGCGAGGGCCTCTAAACCCATTATCCTGGACTGTGGGTGGGGGGGATCAGAACATTGAAGCTTCTTTTAACAATAAGGGGGGCCCTGATACCATCCCCAATGTAAATGAATAGGGGAGTACATAGCACCCCTACTCATTTACACAAAAAAGTGAAAGGAAGTAAACATACTTACACAGTCCTTTATTTAAAAAAAAAAATGTTCTGCAATGTACATCTACCATCAATAATATCATTCAGTGATGCAGATCCACTTCAATTATGATGAAAGGCATCTGCTGAAAAAAATCTCATAGACAGACATGTTAAATCATGTCGCTGAAGATTGTTGAATGACATATCATGGGGCCCTGCTGCTAAAACTAAACAAAAGGAAAGAGTTAGCATGACATCACATGGCCACATGGCAACATTTGGGCAATGACATTAAATGGCTGGAGATTCCCAGTGAGTAAATCAATGGGTCTGGGTGACTTCACTGGTTGCTAAGATTGCAGTAGGTTCCGGCACATGCCGCTATTTTAGCAACTGTTGACAGTGAGGCAACTGTCAGGTAAAGTAGTATTATTTGAGAGCCTCTTGGCCACTGTATTACAGGGCCTATTCGTGGCAGCCTCGGCATCCCGGAAGACGCCATTAGCGTCCCAGGAAACCCCCGATGTCGCCAACGCACCGGCGTGACGTCAGAGGTGAGAGAGGATCACACATGTGCGGTACCGCCACGGCGTTTCAAGCCGGGCAAACCCACCATGCAAGCGCCGACGTCCCTTGCATAGGCAATCATGCGCATGCGCAAAGTGGGCAAAAGCGGTCCCCGCACACGCGCACCTCCCACCTCCTAGTCCGGCGGCGATCACGGGACGCCGCCAGCACTGGATCGAGTCCCAGGTGATCGGCTAGACCACCAGGAATGGAAGGAGGTCCTCGCAGACCCCACCTTCCTCTCTCCCCAGTGCCGTGAGATCCCTCAGAAGCCCCAGCCATGGCTCTCACTGCTGACCTGAAAGCACAGGAGGAAAAAGGGACTGGAACAGGGTGGATGAGCCAAAGAAAAATCTAAAGAGGAGAGATGAAACAATGTTATGCACAGTATCCAATATATCATATTTATCATACGCATGTTGTATACATATATCACTAGTCAAGAATTCATATCAAGACATTTTTTGCGTAGATCATACTTTTATATATGACATATTCTCTCAATTGCATTCAAGTTATCTTTGGGCTGGGAAAGATAATATAACATTGTGATAAATCATAGTGTGCTTATCCGAAATTTGGAACCTTTTCAAGGTAACACATAGCAGGTCTAGCAGCATGTAAAAGTCACACGGTGGGTATATATTTCTCTCCAGGAACCTTAACACTTAAATTTAACAAATATTTGATAAAACGTATTCTCCCTATGTATATACAGTGCCTTGCGAAAGTATTCGGCCCCCTTGAACTTTTCAACCTTTTGCCACATTTCAGGCTTCAAACATAAAGATATAAAATTTTTATTTTTTTGTGAAGAATCACCAACAAGTGGGACACAATTGTGAAGTGGAACGAAATCTATTGGATCATTTAAACTTTTTTAGCAAATAAAAAACTGAAAAGTGGTACGTGCAAAATTATTCGGCCCCTTTACTTTCAGTGCAGCAAACTCACTCCAGAAGTTCAGCGAGGATCTCTGAATCATCCAATGTTGTCCTAAATGACTGATGGTGATAAATAGAATCCACCTGTGTGTAATCAAGTCTCTGTATAAATGCACCTGCTCTGTGATAGTCTCAGGGTTCTGTTGAAAGCGCAGAGAGCATCATGAAGACCAAGCAACACACCAGGCAAGTCCGTAATACTGTTGTGGAGAAGTTTAAAGCCGGATTTGGATACAAAAATATTTCCCAAGCTTTAAACATCCCAAGGAGCACTGTGCAAGCGATCATTTTGAAATGGAAGGAGTATCAGACCACTGCAAATCTACCAAGACCTGGCCGTCCCTCTAAACTTTCAGCTCAGACAAGGAGAAGACTGATCAGAGATGCAGCCAAGAGGCCCATGATCACTCTGGATGAACTGCAGAGAACTACAGCTGAGGTGGGAGAGTCTGTCCATAGGACAACAATCAGTCGTACACTGCACAAATCTGACCTTTATGGAAGAGTGGCAAGAAGAAAGCATTTCTCAAAGATATCCATAAAAAGTCTCGTCTAAAGTTTGCCACAAGCCACCTGGGAGACACACCAAACATGTGGAAGAAGGTGCTCTGGTCAGATGAAACCAAAATCTAACTTTTTGCCCACAATGCAAAACGATATGTTTGGCGTAAAAGCAACACAGCTCATCACCCTCAACACACCATCCCCACTGTCAAACATGGTGGTGGCAGCATCATGGTTTGGGCCTGCTTTTCTTCAGCAGGGACAGGGAAGATGGTTAAAATTGAGGGGAAGATGGATGCAGCCAAATACAGGACCATTCTGGATGAAAACCTGTTGGAGTCTGCAAAAGACCTGAAACTGGGATGGAGATTTATCTTCCAACAAGACAATGATCCCAAACATACAGCAAAATCTACAAAGGAATGGTTCACAAATAAACGTATCCAGGTGTTAGAATGGCCAAGTCAAAGTCCAGACCTGAATCCAATCGAGAATCTGTGGAAAGAGCTGAAAACTGCTGTTCACAAATGCTCTCCATCCAACCTCACTGAGCTCGAGCTGTTTTGCAAGGAAGAATGGGCAAGAATTTCAGTCTCTCGATGTGCAAAACTGATAGAGACATACCCCAAGCGACTTGCAGCTGTAATCGCAGCAAAAGGTGGCTCTACAAAATATTAACGCAAGGGGGGCGAATAATTTTGCACGCCCCACTTTTCATTTTTTTATTAGTTAAAAAAGTTTCAAAAATCCAATAGATTTCGTTCCACTTCACAATTGTGTCCCACTTGTTGGTGATTCTTCACAAAAAATTTAAATTTTATATCTTTATGTTTGAAGCCTGAAATGTGGCAAATGGTTGAAAAGTTCAAGGGGGCCGAATACTTTCGCAAGGCACTGTATATACTTTTACTTCTATGGATTTGTGCTATACGGTATTCATAGCTAGGAAAGCAAAGTATATAAAAAATATAGATGAATTCTTTTTTTGGCTGAAAAGAAGGCTAGGAACCCCCCCCCCCCCCTCCTCAGCTACTGCCAACCATGACTTCAAAACTTGCTTTTACGGACTTTATCGAAATAATCATTTTTTATTCTTCCAAAACCTCATCTCAATCTATATACACAATGCTTACATCTCGGTTTCAGAACCACCGTGGCTTAGCTTGTCTTGCCAGAGCTATAGCCCTTCAAGAAAGGTGCAAATGAAATTGATTCATTGAGACCTGGATATACAGTGACCTGTAGCCTAAATATAAAATTTTGCTCTCTTTGCAATAATTGTTTATTCCAGTCACCGCCCGGCTTGGAATGTGTATCCGATCCAGGACAGTGAAAGTAACCTCAGGCATTTTGTAATGATGTTTTATTTCCACGTGTCTTCCTAGGGGGAGATGGATATTTTCTATCTCCATGTTATAAATGTGTTTTGATGTTCTACACCAAAAACATTGCTTTGTTTTCCCTACGTAAAAGGCGCTGCACTCGCAGCTCATCAGGTAGACCACTCCGCAGGTTTGACAGTTTGCGAAGTGTTTCGGAATGAACACTTCGCCATTAGGAAGAGTAAAAGTTTTCTCTTTTCTAATAAGTGAGCAATGTGAGCAATGCCCGCATGGGAACGTACCATATGTAGAACAATGTTTCTTAGTACACTTTTTATATTTGCTTTTTACTAATTTGTCTTTGAGCGACACTGCTCGTTTAAAGGTAATTGAGGGAGAGGGGGGAACAAACTGCCTCACTTTATCGTCATCTGTTAGGATAGACCAATGTCTACTCAGAATGCCATTGATTTCCTTGTGCTGTGATGAGAAACGCATAATCATGCATGTTACATTATTTTCCTTTTCCTTTTCAATTTTCGGTCTGAATAGTAAAGTTGCTCATGTCTGTTTAATTGTGCGGTTGTACGCCTTACAGAGACAGCAGCGGCTATACCCCTGATCCAAAAGGCGTCGCTGAAGCTTCTTAGCCTCTTCTTTGAAGAGAATATCACTTGAACAGTTCCTCCGCAACCGAAGGTACTGTCCATATGGTATTGAGTTCTTTAGGGTTGCGGGGTGGCAGGGCTGGACTGGGACAAAAATTTGGCCCTGGACTTCATCCTGACTGGCCCACTTTAATTTTGCAAACACGCACAAAAACAAGTGAACAAGTGAAGTGGGAGGGCTAACATCATATAGGAATATTGCTACATCCTCATTGGCTGGAATTTTAGAAACCGGTTTTGCTGCACAACCATTGGCTGCCTTTCAGCAATGCAGCAGTGCTGAGGCTGAACCAGGTTGCGCACTATGAAGTGAGGCGATGGGCATTGCAGATGACGGGTCTCTCTCATGTCGGCCAGACATGGCCAACCCTGATAGCCACCCAAGCCTCCCCTCCCCCTTCACTGTCCATTAGCCGTTCTACTTTATTTCTATTATAGGCTGTACACAGTGGTGACTCTAGGAACAATATATATGGGCACATAAGATACCACAGTCAAAACTAGGGGGGGAAATGATAATTTTTCATGGTATAACTACTTGAAATCCAGTGACATACTGGAAAATGTAGTGTATATAGTGCAGGAATGTGGAAAAGAAAAAACTTGGATAAAAATGTGGCCATACACAAGGGCAAAATGGGGCTAAACTAACTATAGCAAGCCGTTCTAGATCTAAGCTAAATGAATAAGGCCTTCACCCTTCACCATTACAAATTGGCAGCATTGTCAAACTGCACTCCCTATAATGCGTGGACCTCATTGAGCTGCTATAAATCTCAATGCCTATACCTAAAATAATGATATATTAAATATCACGAATAGAAGTCTCCCTGAAAAGCTCCACAGAAATATCCTTCTGCATCCACAAAGAAAGAGTTTAGCAGCAATCCATCAATATAATGTACATATCAGCCAACACTGGGCATATACAGAGGTGATCTCATGCAGTGTACATGGTCTGAGGAAAAGAAAATAAGTGCATCCTAATACTGCTCTTACTAGACCTGTCAGTAGAAAGCAGATACTTTATTCCTTATATCAATTTACCGCAACCCAACATGAGAGCATGGAGCAAGGGCCAGATCACACTGCTGCGATGTCAGAGATCGGATGTGATTCACACCGCACTGCAGTGAAAATCACATGCGATATCTGTGCGATGCGATTTCAGCCAAAAAGATTGTATGGCTGAATTTGCATCGAATTTGCACAGAACCATTTTTTGTCCGCAGCAGAATTGGATCGCATGGGTGTTCACACCCATGTGATCCGATTCCTGTCCGAGTTTGAGGATTGTACTGCGATTTGTGAACTGATTTGGGGGTGTCAATAACTATAATTGACACTCCCGGCAGTTGGCATAGGGCAGTGTGAACTGCTGCCTGGAAACATGCGATGCAGGAACCTGCAGTGGATTCGCAAGGTTCTCACATCGCAGCAGTGTGAACTGAGCCCTAATAGATCATTGGAGAAATAAATGGTTTAAACGTATAGCACATCCATAGACCCAGCCAATACTGCTTGTGACTTGACTAGAGTCCCGATGTGTTTCTTATCAATGGCATAAGATACTGCAGCTCTACTATATGATAAAATAATGTTATCTCTCCACATTTCAAACACATCCTGATTACCCTCAGGTAATGATTCTGGACACTCAGATCAGCCACACCAGAGCCCCAAATTGAAGGGCAATACAGCAAAACTTGCAAACCAAGATAAGGGGAGAGAGAAGCTGCCAGACTAGAAACGAACCCCTTCAGTCACTATGGAGGGTGACTGCACTGTTACAAAGTTAACCCCTATGGCTTCCCAGCTTTCATTCAAAACTAGTTTTGTTTAATGTTACAGAGATTACCACTAAAACTGATCCTCACACATTTTTCTGATCCATTACCTTGTACATTGATCTGGTGTTGCTGATGTCCACTCAGGCTCACTTGTCATATTTCCTCCTGCTTTTTGATTGTTTCCCCCATTGGTCAAAACTGTGCTGTAGTTCGGGAGCTAGAATGGGTATGCCTGATGTCACCTGACATAGTGGCAGCTGCCTGCAGATCCCGAACAGCAACAGATAGCAGGGAAACGAGCAGTGGGCACACAGGCATAGGAAGGTCTGCTCTTCCTCTGGGGTCCCTCAGACAACACTCAGGCAGTGCAGAAAAGTCGGGCACGGGCAGCAGAAGAAGAGGATCTCACATACAGCACTTCCTCTCTAAGAGCATGTCCCCGGAGCAGAGGAGGAGGTGGGTGGAGCTAAGCACTCGGCGCGGAGGAGGAGAAACTTAAACCCTGCTCCGCTGTGAATGCTGGGCCGTCTCAGCCTCCTTCTGTGTCTGACGTCACTGGTTGCTACACGCTAGGCGGCAGGTGGCTAGCAACCAGTTTGGAAATCTCACTTGAGAGACAAAATTTGTGCCTGTGTCAGCTATGTGGAGGCCAGAGGAAGATGCGGGGCCGCAGGTACCCACTACAAAAAACAAGAAGAAGGCATTTCTGTCACTGAAACAGGCCCACTGAGCCATCGGCCCACCGGGAAACTCCCGGTAGTCCCGATGGCCAGTACATGCCTGCGGGGTGGAAACTAGTCGCATGAAGGACTGTGTTCCCAGCCGTGTCTTTTCTATACAAAGTGCTGGTCAAATTCCCTTGAGAATCCTGTTGAATTCTTACATCCAAGAATGTCACAGATTTCATGTCATAAGTCATAGTGAATTTTAGATTGAAACAATTAATGATCAAAGCATCAAAAAATTCAGACAACAACTTCTCCGTACCCTCCCAGACCACGAAGACATCGTCGATGTACCTGAGCCACGTTTTTATGTGGCCCGGGTACCCAACAAGGCCCTCGTCACTGGGAAGGGACCGCTCCCACTCCCTCAGGTACAGATTGACGTAGGATGGGGCACAACATGTCCCCATCACTACACCCTGCACCTGGAGATAGTGGGAGCCGTCAAAACAAAAATAGCTATTGTACAAAATATGACTCAGACCCTCCACAATGAAGCTGTTAACATTTGTTTCATACCGTGAATTACGTTGTAGCACATTTTGGATTGCGAGGAGACCCTTTTTGTGTGGAATTGAAGGATAGAGGGATTCAACATCGAGGGTCACTAAAAGGCTGTTTGCAGATAGCTTAAGTTGGTCAATTTTACAGAGAAAGTCAATTGTGTCCTTCACAAAGGAGGGAAATGTTATAATAAAGGGTTGGAGATACATATCTAATACCCTACTTAGATTTCTGAAATTCCACCATTCCCCGATATTATTGGTCGCCCAGTTGTTTGTTTTTGGGTCTTTGTGTATTTTGAGGAGACTGTAGAACGTGGGCATCCTAGGATGTCTCGTTCTAATATAATCGTAAAGATTTTTATTGGTACCATTTTTGTAAGTTGTATCCAAAAGTTTATAAAAAGTTAAATTTGATTTCAAAGCTAAAAGCCCAACACCAAGCCTCTGCACAGCACGAACTCTACGACGAGTACGTACACAAAACATGGCTTAAAACTGTCGGCTGGTCAGAACGGACAACAGAAGGCACCGATAAACAGCAAGGCCTGAAAGAACGAACTGAAAACCAGAAACAAGCAGACAATAAGCACTGTAAATCAAAGCGTACTATATACCAAGATACAGTCCGCAATGACCAACAAATGCGAACTGACTATACGCACTGATAATCAGATACGCACCGACAAGCACAAACTGAAGAGCAGTAACGATCTGAAGCACAAATCTGAAAAGTGTGAATCGTCTCTTACCAAACTTCTACTAACACACGATAAACACGAGATCAGCAGAAGGAGCCCAAAGGGTGCCGCACATGGTGCTGAACTTCCCTTTTCTAGTCCCGTCGTACGCGGTTTACGTCACCGCATTCTTGTCGACCGGAAATTCCGACAACTTTGTCCGACCATGTGTATGCAACACCACTTCCGGACTAAATCTGTCAGAATTTATCCGAAGGATTTTGTGGTCGGAATGTCCGACCGTGTGTACGGGGGCTAAGAGTTTTTGATATTATCAGCACTTTCCACCGATACCACCGATTGTGGAAAGGAGTTTCACATCCTTACCGCTTTGACAATAAAGAATCCCCTACACCAGTGATGGCGAACCTTGGCACTCCAGATGTTTTGGAACTACATTTCCCATGATGCTCAACTACACTGCAGAATGCATGAGCATCATGGGAAATGTAGTTCCAAAACATCTGGGGTGCCAAGGTTCGCCATCACTGCCCTACACAGTTTAAATTTAAACCACTTCTCCCCAAGTTTCATTGAGTGGCTGCGTGTCTTTATCAGACTGCTAAGTACCTGACCAGTGAGTCCGCTTGGGCAGAGGGTGGTCTCCCTTATGTATCCGACTCGCGGTCCCTGGTAGAGAGGACAGATAGCACAGGAGTATGGAATGGTATGAGAGCCTGATGATGAGGGTCCTGATGCTGGAAACAGGGAGTCTTCAGACAGCAAGATGGTAGACAGGAACACAGGCAACAGGTGCTGAGCAGGAGTGGAGCAAGCAAGTCCGGGTTCAGGCTGGGTTCAGCAATGGGCGGGCAGTGAGGTACAGAGGAGTAGGCAAAAGCGGAGTCAATCAGGCCGAGGTCAGGTGCAGGCAGAAATCCAAGAAGTCCGAGGGGCAAGCCAAGTCGTTAGGAGATCAGAATACAGAAACGGGAACAGGAGCAAGGTCACGGGAAGATGAAGATCAGGCAGCACCGAGCCAGGGGTGCTGCAGAACTAAATAGCCCGCATGTTGGCGTCAAACAGTTCGCACGTATGTGCGCCAACATGCACAGGCACGCACACACACGCATACGCGCGCGCCGGCGCCCATTGGAGCACTCAGACAAGTGCCCACCGGAACACGCGCGCCATTGCGCACACGCGTGCGCCTCCGCACACCAGCACGCACACACCAGGGTCAGCCAGCACATGCACACAAGTGCCCACAGGAGCGCGCATACTCGTGCACACGGAAAAGCATGCGCCAACACACATCGGCGCGTGCCAGAACGACCAGAAAGTCTTCAAGCCAGGTGACCTCTCTGACAGTTTTCTTAAGCGCCCTGAAAATTAATAGTTTTTGTTTTCCTATGCTAGAATCACCATTGAGGTATTTGTATATCACTAATGTATCGCCTCTCAAGCGTCTCTTCTCCAGGGAAAATACGTTTTAATGCTTGTAGTCACTCCTTGTGACTGAGGGGTCCTCTAGTCCCATTATTCGTTTTCTAGCATTTCTCTGGACTCTCTTCAATTCTAGCCTATTCTTCCTGAGAACTGTGACCAGAACAGGACAGCATACTCAAGATGCGGTCCCACCAGTGCTTTGTACAGTGGAATTATAGTTTTGTTTTTTGAGTGAATACCCTTTTTAATGCATGCTAATTTTTTGCTTGCTTTGTTTGATGCAGCCTGGCACTGCATGCCATTGCCGAGCCTGTGAGACCCTCAGATCTTGTTCCATCTTGAATCCCCCCCAGAGGTTCCACCCTAGCAAGTAACTTGCATTTATATTTTTAGCCCTCAAATGCATTACTTATATTTTTCAACATTAACCCTCTTTTGCCATGTAGTTGCCCACCCTTTTTATTGAGGTCTTCTTTTAAAGTTTCTTTATCTTGCTGTGAAGTTATTGCCCTGCTTAGCTGGTTATCATCAGTGAACACTGCAATAGAGCAATTTGTGTCAATTTCTATATCATTTATGAATAATATAAAAAGAATTGGTCCCAGAACAGAGCCTTGGGGCACCCCACTTACCACTCCAAACCAAACTGAGTACACAGTATTTATCACCACCCTTGGACACACCTCTGTAACCAGTTTTCTATCCAGGTACTAGGGTCCAAACCAACAGATCTCAATTTTTAAATTAGATGTTTATAGTGAACTGTATTGAATGCTTTTGCAATATCCAGATACACCATATCTACAGTCCTTCCTTTATCTAGATGACAGCCCAATTTCTTGTAGAATGTTGGCAGATTGGTCTGGCAAGGACGATCTTTCATAAATCCATGCTTATTACTACTAATGATACTATTTTCATCAGCAAAGTCTTGGAAATAGTCTCATATCATCCTCTCCAATAGTTTACAGTACATACTATCAATGTAAGAATGATTGTGGTTTCTGACTGTAGTTCCCAGGTATATATCTATATCTCTGCCCCCTTTAAAATATTGGTACCTATTCTGACTCCGATTGTTGTGAAGCGACTATCTCTTGTGAGACCTCTATGCCTGGCCTGTATAAGATGTAATCACTGAGGGCAATCCTCATCAGATAGTTTGAATTCACCAAATACCGATTCCATCCACAAGATGCTTTTATTCTGAACATCACCTTATAGCAGATGACTGGATACAAACAGATGAATAGGTTGTATTTTAGTAATATAAAACATCCATAGAAAATGGTTAGGAAAACTATCTATTATAAATTCTATGCCCCGTTGGGGCAGCACAGTACCACTTTGTATTTTCGGCTTTTCAACCAATCAGTCGGTACTATTCTAGTCACTAAACTACGATTTTTTAGCTTTACTTTTTTTAAATATTTTTCAGATATTGGCTTTTGTTGGCTGCAAGGGTAGCTTAAGTGATTTTTTTATTACTATTGCTCTTACTACAGTTGCCTTCTCCTTGTCAGTGGTAACCAACTTTCCCTGGTCATCCTTTATGAGGTCAATATGCTTTGACCTTGCTTTCTTGCTGCAGCTTTACAGATATCCCCAAGGGTGGAGTAAGGGCAAGATAATGTAGAGAAGGAAGTTCGCCATTGTTCAAAGTCTGGACAAGTCTATTGTTTTCTTCACGCTTCCATATAACGAAGGATTGGGAATGTAATGCTGCTGGGAATTCAGGATTAGAAAACAGAGGTGTCATAGGACCAATGTCAAGAGCTGTTTGTTGAGAAAAGTTTCAGACCTTAAAAGGTGACAAAGTTGGACAGGGATGAGGTTGTATCCATGACCAAGATGTTAGTTTTAAGGACAACATATCTTTCTCCAGGGTCACCCATTGTTTAGATCCCGACTTGTGGAACCAGTCCACAATTGTGGTAATAGATGCAGCTTGTGAATATAGGGTGAAATCCGGGAGGGTGAGCCTGCCAGCATTATTGGGTTTAGTACGAATTAGTTTGCTAATATGAGATGTCTTATGTGTTAAAATAAAGTCTCTAAATGCGTTCCGTTGAAGGGCAAGACGTTTAGAAAGGGGTGTTAGCTGTATAGTTTGGAAAATGTAAAGCAATTTGGGTAAAATGTCCATCTTTACTTAGTTGAGCTTGCCAGTCCAAGAGAAGGAAGGTTTATTATACTGTTTGAGCTGTTGCAGAACAGAGTGGACTACTGGGGAATAATTCAAATCTATCAGTTTGGCGAGGTCACGGGTTATATAGATTCTAAGATACATGTTTTCAGTTAGTTTCTAGCTAATCTACCTTGAATAGGCAAATTATTTTGCTAGATGTTGGTCTTTCTGATATATACATTTTCCATTTGTTTACTACAGAGTAGGGGTTGAGACAGAAAGGGTTGAGACACACATTATAGTTTTTTTTTTGTTTTTTTTTTATATAGATAGCTTATTAGATGTATTAAATGAGTTCATCCGTTGCCAGGTTGATTCCAATGTTTTTGCATCCAATAGTTTTTTTCAATTTGTGCTATGTAATTATGTAATGTTTCTATCAGATTTTTTTTTCTCTTGTAAGGTTAAGATGCAGATTATTTGTATGCGTTTTCATTCCTATTTAACAGCCCATTAGCAGTAAGGCTTTGTGTGTTGATGAATCTGCTCAGCTCATACACATAATATGAGAAGAGATAACAATTTTGGTAAGCGCAGCAGTGAGATGCTTTCATGTTTTCACTGGGAACAGCAGACACAGTTACCTAGCAACCAGACAGCTAACTGCCTGCTCTGATTTCATTTTGCTTCCTTCTCATCAGATCAGATTACTAACAAATCTGTTTGTACATTTCATGTGTACATGCATACATGTCTTTAAGAAACATCAGAACATTAATTGGCTTTGGCCTCTTTCATACTGAGGCGCTTGTAAACTGCCAGTAAGGCTACTTTCACACTGAAGGCGTTTTTCAGGCGATTTAATGCTAAAAAACGCATGTAAAGCACTCAAAAACCTCTTCCCATGCCTCCCCAGTGTGAAAGCCAGAGTGCTTTCACACTGGGGTGATGCACTTGCAAGACAGGAAAAAAAGTCCTGCAAGCAGAATTTTTGGGGCGGTTTGGGAGCGGTAAACTGACCCTGCCCATTGGAATGCATGGGCAGCTCTTCCAAAGCACCTGAAAAGTGTAACACGGGCATCTTAACCCTTTCTTGGGCCGCTAGCAGGGGTTAAAAGTGCCCCGCTAACAGCTGAAAAGCGGCACTAAAACAATGGTAGAGCATCGCTAAAATGAGTAATGCTTTACCGCTACGTCGCGCCAGCATGAAAGTAGCCTAAAACACTGAGCTCTTTTGAAGAGCTTTTCAGGAGCTTTTGAAGAACTTTCCATTCATTTCAATAGAGAGGTGAGTTTTTTCACCACCCTGCCAGAGCACTGCCCCAGTGTGAAAGCATTCATTGATTTTGATGGAAATAAGTTTTCGTGAGCCATTCAGGTGCTTTTTTAAGTGTGAAAGTGCCTAAAAAGCGCCTCAGTGTAAAAAGGGTCTTTGTGTTTGAGTTGCCAAACTAAAATGGATCCTAACTATTTATTTAATTCCTCACTCAAACTCCTTGAGAAAGCATGTTTGTTGCTCGAGAAATGGTCACTGTCCAGATATATTTTACATGTTTTTAGTCTTTGCTTTTTTGCTACAATAAAAAGAGTTAAATACTGCATACTTGGATTACATAATTGCAAGTAAGCCCAGAGACCTGTGACTGTGGATTGACATGCACAGCCCCACCCCCCCGCTGACGCCCCAGGAAAGCCATGGGGAAGTCCCTGTGCCTCAGAGGGGGAAGGGGTCACCCAGGAATTCCACAAGTGGCCCCACACTCAGTTATATAAGAACAGTCAAAGCGAAGAAGCGTCATATGGCGGGTGCTGCCCATGGAGGCGGGTCGGTCGTGTTTTTTTTTTCGGTCCATCGGCGGAGTGAGAGAAAAAGATGAATGGACTTTGTGGGATATATATTTATTTTTTCATTTTTTAATACTTATCCCAAGCTGTGTCTTGTCTTTTTTAAAATTTTGACACTTTTTTTGTGAAATGTTAGGGATACATTAGTACCCCATTACCATTTCACACAGGGGGAGAGGCCAGGATCTGGGGGTCCCCTTGTTAAAGGAGACTTCCTGATTCCGATAAGCCCCCACCCACAGACCCCCACAACCACCGGGCAAGGGTTATGGGGATGAGGCCTTTGTCCCCATCAACAGGGGACAAGGGGCTACCCCAAAGCAGCCTCCCCATGTTGAGGGCATGTGGCCTGGTATGGTTCAGGAGGGGGGGCACTCTCTCATCCCCCCTCTTTTGCTGTGTCCTCAGATAAGGGTCTGGTCTGGATTTTTGGGGGGACCCCACACCATTTTTTTCTTAGGGAATTAAGCGCTCGTTTTAAGTTTGTCGACAGATTTGGCCCATGGCCTGATTTCCATTTTGTAGCCTCAATTTATTTTGTTACTTGAAGTACAAAAGCCCAAATGTCAGGATTTCCCTGTAATACTGGGAATGACCGTGATTTTGGCTTATAAATTTTAGGTGGGACAAACATAGGTGTAGAGGGTTTAGAGTGAATTGGCATATCAGGGACAAGTCCTGAAAAAGTCCAACCCTCCTCCTTGGGGTTACTTTCATCCCACAGTTCCATTAGGTCCTGAAGGGCTCTAAGTTCCTCAAAGGTTATATCTTTTAATACTGATTTGTCATAAATGGGAGGCTCATGGTCCTTCTGTTCTTTGTCATAAAGGACCTTGTTAAGCGTCTGGCAAAAAGGTGCAAATCTTTCACTAGTTCAAATCTGTCTGCCTCCTGATCGGAACAGAAGGTGAGCCCCAGTTGTAACACTATGCACTCATCCTCTGATAGTGAGCAGGAGGATAGATTCAATATACCTTGTTTATCCCGGCCCTCATATGTATGGGGGATGAGACCTGCTACTTTGGCAAATTATTTGGTAAGCGTGTGGTTGAGGGTACTGTTGTAGATGTTTTCCTTGTGTTTTGAGAGGTAACAGTGTTGATTGAATATGGTTGCTGTGCACAAAAGCACCCATATTCAACACTGTTACCTCTCAAGAAACAAGGAAAATGTCCACAACAATAACCCTCAACCTCAAGTTTACCAAATCATTTGCATATTGAATCTATCCTCCTGCTAGCTATCAGACGATGAGTGTTGTTACAACTGGGCCTCACCTTCTGTCCCGATCAGGAGGCAGACGGGCCTCACCTTCTGTCCCGATCAGGAGGCAGACTTCTCCTGACTTTTAGTCTCCTAAATCCCTAGAGTATTTTTTATGCTTTTTATTTTTTGGTCTCGCTCCTCTTTTTCCAGATGTAAAGGGTTCACTCTGCACATTTTAAACAAAAAAGAAAAAGCATTTTTAGTTCCCATAGCTCCTAGGATTCCAACTATGTATTATCTACCAAAAATCCATACGGACTCTACACATCCCCCTGGATGCCCCATCATGAGTGGTATCGATTCAACTACCTCATGTTTGGTGCATTATATAGACTTTTTTCTCCAGCCATTGGTCAAACGCATACCTTGTTATCTAAAGAATACTGGAGAAACCATTAGGTTATTTGAATGAGGCAATGTGCAGGGGGGCTACATCATGGCTACGGCCAATTTGGCTTCCCTGTATATTTGCATATAACACGAGTTGGGAATTGAGACAGTTCAGTATTTTTTATTTAAAGATCCTTCCCTTACTGAACTTCAAAGTGCATATATCATTGAGTTGATGGAGTTTGCCACCTAACCCAAATATTTTTGGTTTGATAACCGGTTTTTCCTCCAACAGAGAGGCATAGCAATGGGGGCCAAATTTGCCCCCCAGCCTTGCCAATCTTTTTATGGCCAAGTGGGAGGAGGATGTCGTCTATGTCCAACAGAGGCCTGAATTGGTCATGTGGGCAAGATACAGAGACGACACTCTCCTTATATGGAGCTGTAGTCCTGATTCTCTTGATTAATTTTCTACTTCCCTCAATGTTAACAGTCGGGGGATTTCTTTGACTCATGAGTCTAGTCATGAGAAGATATTCTTCTTGGAGTTGGAGATTGAGATCATGGATGGTCAATTCACATTTAAAACCCACTTCAAACCAACTGACCACAACGGATTGTGGACAGTTGCCATCACAGATCATAGCTTTTCTCAGTTCCACGCAGCCAATTTTGGAGGTTGCGCAGGAACTGTTCTGATATTGAAATTTTCAATATCCAGGCTAATGGTTTAAAGCAAAGATTCCTGGATAAGGGATACAATCATATTGAAGTTGAGGGTGAGTTACAGAAAGCACTAGAAATGGAGAGAAATTCTCTGCTGAAGGACAAACCCCGTACTGAGCCTAATGAGACCTTCAAGTGATCATTGATCACTAGAGTTTGGCCGAACACACCCCTGTTCGGTTCGCACCAGAACTTCCGAACACCACGAAAGTTTCGACCCGAATAACAAACCCCATTAAAGTCAATGGGACCCGAACGTCAAAAATCAAAAGTGCCCATTTTGAAGGCTTATATGCAAGTAATTTGGAATACAATGGTTATAGGGGTTTGGGTCCTGCCCTGGGGGACATTTATCAATAAAAATGTTTTATTGATTTTTTGACTTTTAAAGTGAAAGCCTAAAAATGAGAAATTCCTTCCAATATAGTGCCTGGGGGGGGGGGGGGGGGGGTGGGCTCCTTAGTCTACCTGTAAAGTGGCAGATCTGTACCATGTCTAGAATCTGCTGCAGCAATAATTGCATTTATAAAGTAAAAAAAATGAGATTTTTCTTGCAAGCTCCCTTTATTTTGGTCAGCAACAACTGGGGAGCCAGTGTGTATGATCAGGCCACAATGCAGTGCACTGGGAACAAGATTAGATATTTTTTGGATCAGCAGGCATCAACAGTCATCCATTGGCAAGCACCCACTGATCTGCATGTACCTTGACTACACAACATAACCGGTGCAGCAGGTGCGTGCGAGCAAGCGAGCCTCGCTACCCAGAAGTGCTGGATCATGTACTTGGTACATGATTTGGCACAAGAGAACCCCCTTGCTCCATATAATGCTATTGCGGTTGGCAAGTGGATATACTGTATAGATGTCAAAGCACCGAACCGTAGCATAAAAACATATGCAGTATCTCACAAAAGTGAATACACCCCTCACATTTTTGTAAATATTTTATTATATCTTTTCATGTGACAACACTGAAGAAATTACACTTTACTACAATGTAAAGGGAGTCCCGGAGCAAAGACAAAAAGGGAATAAGCGTAGGGACGGCATGACTGTGCTGAAGTGCACAGTTACCACTTTAAGTGTGAAGGATGCTTTAAGAAAAAGGGAGGAGTTAGGGGATGGGCGGCGCAGTCCGGAGGAATCGTTTGGACACAGCACCCTCACCGCTCTGCTTCTCCCCTTTTCAACATGGCGGCAAGTGAACTGTAAGCGTAAATTCGGGTGGCAATGCAGACACAGGGAACTGAGTGGGTCCAGCAGCAGGTAGCGCCCATTGCAGAGGAGGGGGACACGGTGGCGATGGCAGGGGGGCGGTGACTCCACGGGTGTGGCGTTCCAGGCTGCCTGAAAGATTTAGCATGGATGCAGGCCCTGGGGGGTCACAGAGGGAGCTCCGGACTGCGGACAGGTGGGAGGCCCCCGAGCTCTGCAGTGGGGGGAAACCAGAGCAGCGGGCAGATGGGAGCAAGAGGAGGCAGAAGGAGAGATTAAGCCACTGTGGGAGAAGGACACAGCCCAGCGCATGGCTCTGCACCCCCAGTCAGGCTCAGATGCTTTGAATGGATGGCTGAAGCGGGGGGGCACAGGTGACAGCCCAGCCCTTCAGTGTGGGAATGCAGTCCCCAGCAGATGGGAGTGAACCCCAGGGGGAACACCAGAGGGGGAGCCAGTGTCGGCGGCGGGCAAGAGCGGAGAGGTCAGCGTAGTGGCAGGCACAGGAGTGTGTCATCGAGGTGGCAGAGCGGGTCTGGCAGAACAGGGCAGAGAGCTGGGAGAGTTTAATGCCACAGATCCAGGGAGGACATTGCAGGTCCTGCAGCGACTCAAGTGGTGACGCCGCAATCCGCGGGGGTGATGATCCTGGCTAAACAGCAACAGTGGGTCTGGTGGTGGCGGCTGATGGGCCCAGTCCTGGGGAGCTTGGTGAGTCCAATGCTTCTTTTACTATTTCTTCACTACTGCATAATTTGTTGGGCCAGAACAGTCAGGCGGGGTCATTCGTTGTAGGGGGGGCAAATAGCGGGGGGAGTGGAACTACACCCCCAGCCTCCACCGACACTGGCGCACGGCCAGGCACATCAGGGTTAGGGGGCTTACTGTTGGGGTTAAAAGAGCTAATGCAGCATTTCGAACCATCCGCTATGGGTGGTCCGGCTCAGGTGTGGGCACCAAATCCAGTGGCCAGTCCGGCAAGGGTAGTCACCAGGGCCGAAGGAGCTGTTCCCTCGGCAACGACTGGAATGGTGGTAACAATGGGTGAGTCTGCCAGTGTAAGCACGGCTGCAGCCGCGGAGAGCCAGAGTAAGGCAGGGACAAGAAGCGGATTCCATTAGGTTGGCAGACTCCACCAAGAGTGAGGTATACATATGCTTCGAGGTACCGCTAGGGGTGCACTTAAAGACGGAGGTAAAAGACAAGATCTGGAAGGGTGAATACGTTGAGATATTCACCCTGCTGCCTTTGGAGAAGTTCAACCTGGATAGGTTGAAACCTGAAGAAAATAAGAAGGAGGACAAGGAAACAAGACGGTACCGGTTGATTCCACTGAGGTTTTCTAACTAGCTCCAGGCGTTCGCCATTCTGGCATAGGTGAGAAGAAGCCGGAACACTGTTCGGCGTTGTTTGTGTACTTGGAGCCCATTAGTGAGGCCCACAGGACCTACAGAGGGTTGGCGGGGCTCAGGTACGACAAACAGTTTTGTCAGAGGATGGTGGTTCGACCATCACTTCGTTGGGACCACAAGGACATTAGCTTGTGGATGAAGCTGATGACGGCAACGCGGGCCTCCAACCAGTTTTTTCAGGCCGGGGTCACGATCCCACAGCCTCAGGACAACCAACCGAAAAGAGATGGGGTTTTTGTTGGCAGATCAATGAAGGCACCTGCAAGTTCGGGTCGAACTGCCGATTCAAACATATGTGTTCCAGCTGAGGGGGGGGGGGGGGGCACACACGCTTTCAAAATGTTTTAAGAGAGAGAAGGGGTGTCCCGGAGATTCTACAGGTAAGAGGGATGACACTGGTGCGGGTGGCAAGGATGCGTCCTTTCCTTAGTAGATACCCCGTCCGGGCAGCAGCGCACCTGCTGGAAGTGGGTTTTACTGCCAGGTTCAGAATCCCCTGTACCTTGAATATGGTTCCCCAGTGGCTAAGAATTTGCGGTCAGATCTATCTCACCCGGAGGTAGTTTCTGAACAAAATTGGGAAAAGAGGCTGCCTTGGGGAGCATGGCCGGCCCCTTTAAGGAAGTACCGCTGCCGGACTTGGTAGTCTCCCCATTGGGGGTTGTCCCCAAGAAGGAGCCTAACAAGTTCCGGTTGATCCATCGCCTTTCATTTCCGAAGGGTGAATCAGTGAAAGATTCAATTTCTCCAGAGAAGTGTGCTCTGACGTATACGTCCTTCGATGCGGCGGTCGCCTGGGTCAGACTTTACGGACAAGGGGCGCAGATGGCAAGATCGGATATTGAAGCGGCTTTCCGCCTGTTGCCCATGCACCCTGACAGCTTTCGGCTATTGGGTTGTACCTGGGAGGGTGGTTAATATGTGGATCGGTGCCTTCCGATGGGCTGCTCCATCTCCTGTACATTGTTTGAGATGTTCAGCTCTTTCTTGGAGTGGGAGGTTCGGGATGTGTCTGGTATCAACTCGTCATTCATTACTTGGATGACTTCTTATGTGTTGGCCCGGCAGGTTCTAACATCTGTGCAGTCCTTCTTAGGACATTACCACATCTTGCTGAGAGTTTCAGGGTTCCAATGGCTCTGGGTAAGTCTGAGGGACCGGCGACTACTATGACATTTTTGGGGATAGAGATAGATTCATTGCAGCTGGAGTGCAGACTGCCGGCGGAGAAGTTGGTAAGGTTGCAGGAGGAAGTGCGTGCGACCAGGGGATTGCGAAAACTACAATTACGAAAACTTCAATCGTTATTGGGAAAATTGAACTTTGCTTGCCACATCATGCTTATGGGCAGGGTTTTCTGCCACCGGTTAGCGGCTGCGATGGCGGGAGTCCGCTCTCCCATGCATTTTTTGACCCCGATAAGGGAGCATAGGGAGGATTTGTGGGTGTGGCAAGAGTTCCTGGAGTCGTTCAATGGACACGCTCTCTGGATGTCAAGCCCCATTAGCATTTTCGATCTAGAGCTTTTCACGTATGCGGCTGGATCCACTGGGTTTGGGGCCTTCTTTAAAGGTCGGTGGTGTGCAGCGAAGTGGCCTGAGGAGTGGCGTGAGGCAGGGGTGTTGAAAAATTTAGTTTTGCTGGAGTTATTCCCTATAATGGTTGCCATGGAGATTTGGGGGGAATCCTTTCGTAATTTGAAGGTTTGTTTTAATGGTACAGGTTGTGAACAGGCTGACAGCGGATTTGGGGCCTGTGATTAGGCTGCTACGGCATAGTACTACGCTGCTTACAGGTGAACACCTTCATCTATGCTGTACATTTGCCGGGGGTAGACTTTGGCTGACGCTTTGTCTCATTTCCAGTAGAACAGTTTCCGGGAATTGGCGCCGGAGGTGGAACAACGCAGGGTTTCCTGTCCCGACTGGCTGTAGAGCATTGCTTTGGGCCAGTAGCAAAGTGGATCAGAGAATCAGTGAGTAAGGTCACCTGGAACGCCTACTGTAAGTTATGGAGGAAGTAGTTGGATTGCTTGGCAAGGTTTGTGCGTGCGCGGCGTGCGCGTGCGTGTGCGCGTTAGCGTGGTTTGGCGCCAGTGGGCCTATTTAAAGGAGGCTGCTGCATCTACTCGGTGCTGTTTGTCTGCAGCTCTGTACCTGAACTACCTGCTGTTGTGATATCTGACCCGGCTACCGCCTGACCTCGCTGACCTCTCCTGCTCTGACCCCAGCCTGCCTGACCTTACTTTGGACTATACCTCTGTTGCCAAACCTCTGCCTGCCTGCACTTCTCTTCTGCCTGCTGTACTTACCTGTCTGCTTATCCATTGTGACCCGGCCCGTCTGACTATTCTTCTGCTGTTCAAATGTGCTGCACCCGGTCCTTGCTGCCGCTGCCTTGCCTGCTGATCGCTGCCTTCCTGCCTTCCATCTTCTCTGCAGTTCCAGCATCCAGAAGTACCAGCCGCTGCTTCCAGTCAGACACTCCTACCCCACTGCGCTCACGGGGCCACTGTCTCCATTCCAGTGGTCCCTGAACCAGAGCTGTAAGAGAAGTCTTCTTCCATCAAGTCAGGCTCATCACCAGGTACCTAACAATAGGTTTGAATACGGGCATCTCGCCCGCATCGATTGACCGTAAGTTAGCAGGTCTAGCCTTTCTGTTCAAATGCCAAGGACACAGGGACTACACCAAGGATTTTTGGGTGAAGCAGGCGGTGAAAGGTTATAGGAAGGTTCACAATAGTGACGGGAGGCGCCCTGCCTCCCTTGACATGCTGCGGTTCTTGGGTTCGGTGGTTGAGCAGGTTTGCAACACATTTTATGAACAAGTTTTATTCAGAGCGGCCTTTGCGATGGCATTCTTTGGTGCTTTGCTCATTAGCGAGCTGGTCAGCCCGTCCAAAAGGGTTGCGTGAGGGCTTATGGCAGGTGATGTGGAATGCGGCCGGGATTCCATCAGGATATGGATCAGAAGATCAAAGGCCAATCAGGGTGGAAGAGGTACGCAAATAGAGGTCGGGAGGATTTCTGGTTTTAGTCTTTTCCCGGTACAAGCGGTAGCATCTGACGCCCACAAGTCGGGGGTTCATTCTTTATACATGCGGATGGGGGGGTCACTCTCAAAATTCCAGTTCATTGTGGTGTCTCACAAATGTTTTGCTACGGCCGGCTTTGACCACAAGAGTTTTTCCTCCCATTTGGGACAGCTACGGAAGTGTCAAGGGCAGGGATAAGTCAGGAAGTGGTGAGGCACATAGGCAGGTGGGATTCAGATAAGTTTAAATTGTATGTTTGCCCACACCTGTTATAGTGGGTTGCACAGTGGGGCTAAGGTACATCATGTGGGGTGAATATGTTTTTTGTTGATTTGTTGATTTTGTTGAAAATGTTGATTTATTTGTTTTGTACTGTCAATCTTCTTGTTCACAGGTCAGGAGGTTGGCCTGGTGTGGATACTTGGCCACTCGTACGTGTACTGGGGGGTAGACATGGGCGCCGTCAATAAATTCGTTTCGTTCCGTTCCGTTCCAGTTCATGTTAGAATTAATTCGTACTTCGTATTTCGTGTCTGAAATTCAATTTCAATTCATACGAAATACGAATTGTCGTTAGGTTCGTTAACTTGTACGAACGTTCTTTACGATGAATTTAAAGGAAAAAATATATAGCTCAATATGACAATATGTCCAAATTTCGTTACTACGGAAACAACACGTGACTTGGTTGACCAATCAGAGGTTTTCTTCTGCTGCTGAGGCCTACAGGGCAGGCCTCATCATGTGACTTCCCTTTGTGGGTTAGTTAGTGTAGTGGAGCAGATCACACGATTATTTCTCTGTGCATCTGAGTGAATATCTTTGCAATCCTTAGCTTTTCATTGTTCATTTTAGTTTATATCAGTTGTAGTTTGCAAGTGTATCATCTCTTAGTGTTTAGTTTCTGGTTTTATTAGTTTTTTGGTTGGTTTTGAGAGATCATTTTTGTTTTCATTTCTTGTTTCATTTAGTTAATATTTTGTTATTTTCTGTTGGTATAATATTTTTTTGTACATTTGGTGATTTTGGTGTTAGTTTGCTACAATCAAAATCATATTTTTTTTTGTCTACATTTTTCTAACTTTTAAAGGAAAAATGAGCAGCAAACAAGGCCAAAAAAGCAGTAAGAGTGCTGCTGGGAGAGGGAGAGCTATGAGCCGTGTACATGAGCAGCAGGTGGGACGTTCTGTCTCTGCGCCCTCTGAGCTCAGCTCATCTCCCATAAAGCTGAGGCGACTGGGAGTGAAGACTGCTGGTGGTAAAGAGCCTGGCAAACAGCAGACATTTGCATGTTGCCAGCTGTTCCAGGATTTACCTCCTAGAACCAGCAGCACAATTCATAGCAAAAGTGGCGCTACCACCTCTGCCACTGCTGCTGGTAACATGCTGCCCATTGGTACCTTTTATGGAAGAGGGCAGGCCAAAGGGGTTCCCAGTGCACATACATTTGTGCAGCCAAAGCTGGAGATCCTGGCCATGCAGCAGGAAACATGTCAGGAGGCCGAGGCTCATGATGATGTCACCACCACCATTGCTGCCAGTGCCATCACCATCAGCACTACAGGGAGCTTGGCAGTGGTCAGCAAGGAGACAGAGTTTACTGCTTCTAATGATCACTGTTCCTCTGGCAATGTGAAAGAGGTGGAAGCAGGCTTTGCTGACATTGTTGTAGACAAATGTAATTTCCAGCCCTCTACCCATGTTGGCACCACCGACAGCCCAGAAAGTATCTCCCCTCAGTCCCCACTACTTTTTTCTCCTGAAAAGACCCCTGCCCAAGTGCTTTCTAAGCCTCCAGCATCAGAATGGGCCAATGCAACCATTAGACCTCAATCCATCACAGCACCCAATATACCTGGGATGTTCAGGTCTCTTCCTCCTGCTCCTGCCGAACCTCAGAAAGAGAGTGTGACCACTGCAGTGGAAGGTATTCCATCAGGCAGTGTCCGAGGTGGTGGCTGCCGTTCCAGCATTTGGTAGCATTTTCAAAGAATTGGTGTCGGTCAGAAGGCCAAATGCAATCACTGTGGCAGGGAGGTCAGCCGGGGCCGAGACATAGGGCATCTCAGTAACAGTGGCATGAACCAGCACATACGTGTGCACCACCATGCAGTGCTGTTAGGGGAGAAAAGTATCATGGCCACTCCTCCAAACACCAAAAGGGGAACCAATAGTGGCACCGCCACAGCCACCATCCCGCATCCAATCCATACCAGCCAGGCCACCCTGGAAGATTTTGGTGGCTTTCAGAGTAAGGGTATGTCTCGGGCGCAGGTGCATAAAATAACACGCCTGATTGGCCAGCTCATTGCAGTTGGAGGAGCACCTTCAACATGGTGGAAGGTGAGCCCTTCAAGCAATTGATGCAGGCTGTTGCACCACATTACCGTGTGCCATCACGTAAGACCTTCAGCCAAACTGTGGTGCCAGCCTTATACAGGTCTTGTGTCGGGGTGCTCAAGGAGGAGATTGGAAGGGCAGGTGGACAGGCAGTGCACCTGACCACTGACCTGTGGAGTGCGTGTAGTGCCCAGCATGCCTTCCTGTCCCTGACGGCACATTGGTGACAGGCCAAGGTGTCCCATGATGTAGTTCAAACATCTGGATCCTCGTCAGTAGTTGACAAACATGGGTACCGTTCCTTCCTCCTGCACGCTGAGGTGCTTGATGAAAAGCACACAGCGTGAAACATCCTGCAAGCCCTGCAGAAAATGTTGTTGCAGTGGTTTGGACAGGCAGACAGCAACTACAGGATTGGCTATGTTGTCACTGATGGAGGCAGCAACATGGTCAAGGCTGTAAGGGATGGCAGCTTTGTGGGTGTGCGCTGCTCAGCCCTCCTTCTCCACCAGGTGGTAACTGACAGTTTTCGGTTGGTGGAGACCATTTCTGGTGGTGATGGAAGGCTGTCCAAAGTGGTGGACTCTTGTCGGAAGATGGCTGGCCACTTCCATCGGAGTGTGAGGGACAGCCACCTCCTCAGGGTGGAACAGAGGAAGGCAGGCCTTCCAGAACACTGTCTAAAACAGGATGTGGGGACTAGGTGGAATTCAACCCTAGCAATGCTGGAACGCATCCTTGAGCAGCAGAAGGCTCTCCATGCCATGGCCTGTGATCATAACATTGGCATAGAGAGACCTTTAGGCAGGGAGGACTGGGCCATAATCGGGCAGATTGTGGCAGTCCTCAAGCCTTTCCTCTCTGTCACAGAACACCTAAGCCGCGAGGATGCCAGCATTGGTCATGTGCTCCCACTCTTCAACCACCTTCAGAGCAAATTGGAGCGGTTCAAGTCGGCTGAGGAACCTTTGCCTGGTGGTGGCCCTCAACCTGATGTGTTGGCTCTGCTAAACACATTTCTGATGGAGTTGGGCAGGCGCACGCAGGAGTTGACCGCCTCTTGCCCAGAACTGATGCTGGCTGCCATTTGTGACCCTCGCATCAAGGGCAAAATGGCTGTGCAGTGTAGTGCTCTGACAACATGGCGGGACAGACTAATCAACAGGGTGCGTCAGAGGGAAAGGTAGATGGTAAGTCTGGGAGAAGAGGAAGAGTAGGAAGAAGATATTGAAGACCCCCTCTCCCATGCATCATCTACATCTAGTGAAGTGAGCAGAGCTCCTGCCAGCGGAGCATCTTCTGTCTTGGCTGAGGCACTTGACACCCTAATGGGAACCTCCAACATAGTGCACCCCAAGAAACCCATATCAGCAAAGGAGGTTGTCATGTCCAATTTGTCAGCCCCACCAGTGCACCCCACCACAGATCCAATGTTTTTTTGGCAGGGGAAGAGTGAGGAGTGGCCTGCCCTCGCAGATATTGCCAAGGAGCTACTGTCCTGCCCTCCGACAAGTGTCCAGAGTGAGCGGGTGTTTTCTGTGACGGGAAACATCCTGTCACCCCAAAGATCCCAGTTGTCCCCCCAGCTAATGGAGCAGTTAGCATTTTTAAAAATCAATTTGCCAAAGCTGGGGTACCCCTCCCTCACTCTGAACATTCCTTGAACTGACTGTCTGCAGCAGAGATGGCCATTTGGTCTTAGTAGTTGGTCCCTGTCCCTCCTCCACAGAATCCCTCCCCTCACTTCTCATCTACCCCTATTTGCGTGTGACATCATCTGGGATGGACGAGAAGAGAGTGCCCTGATGTGCCCCAATGTGCCCTGATGTTCCCCAATGTACTCCAATATGCCCTGATGTGCCCGATGTGCCCCAATGTGCTCCAATATGCCCCAATGTGCCCTGATGTTCCCCAATGTGTCCCAATGTGCTCCAATATGCCCTGATGTGCCCGATGTGCCCCAATGTGCTCCAATATGCCCTGATGTGCCCCAATGTGCTCCAATATGCCCTGATGTGCCCCGATGTACCCTGATGTGCTCCAATATGCGCTGATGTGCCCCAATGTGCCCTAATGTGCCCTGATGTGGTCCAATGTGCCCTGATGTGCCCTGATGTTCCCCAATGTGTCCCAATGTGCTCCAATATGCCCTGATGTGCCCCAATGTGCTCCAATATACCCTGATGTGCCCTGATGTGCCCCAATGTGCTCCAATATGCCCTGATGTGCCTCGATGTGCCCTGATGTGCCCCAATGTGCTCCAATATGCCCTGATGTTCCCCAATGTGCCCTGATGTGCTCCAATGTGCCTTGATGTGCTCCAATGTGCCCTGATGTGCCCCCACCATTCTTCTCATTTACACATATGACTGCTAGAACAGATAAAAAGACATTTAGGGAAATTGATCAAGCTTGAAGCGAACAGAATCTGGAGCAGTTGCCCATGGCAACCAATCAGGTTCTCTTCAGTTTGTTCCGTTAAAATTTGAAAATACAAGAGAGAAGCGGATTGTCTGCCATGCATCGCTGGTCCAGTTTTCGCCTGATCACCCCACACTGTTTGGGGTCACCGGGGATGTGCTAACACCAAACAATTTCCAGTGACCCCGCATATCCCCGCTGACCCCATACAGTGCGGGGTATAAAAACAAAAGCAGCTGTGCATGGCAGCCATGTGCTCATTATGAGGGGCTCCCACCATCCCTGTGCTGTGCTGACTTCCTCCTGGGGCTGTACCCCTGCTATGCTCAGTATGTCAGCACAGGAATGGTGGAAACCCCTCATAATGAGCACAGCAGAGGTACAGCCCCAGGAGGAAGTCAGCATAGCACAAGGATGATGGGAGCTCCTCATAATAAGCAAAATGACTGAGTCATCGATGCGACGACAACTGATCTGAAATTGGTAAACAAAAGTTCGTATTGCGTACAAAATTCGGACGCATGGCAATTCGTATTTCGGATCCTCCTGAACGTACGAATTTAGGGAAATTCGTACGAATTTGCGATTCGTACGAAACTAATCGCACATGTCTACTGGGGGGACAGAAGAGCTGATGTTCGGCCGAACGGCAGACAATTACGGATGCCCAGGCAGGAGGCTCTGGTCTGGTGGATCAGGGTCCCAGTCATGCATTGGAATAGGGTACTGGGGGAAGTTCATAGATTCTCTAGACTGGACAGGCCCCCTAATGTTTTGTTGTTACATGTTGGGGATAATGACATGGGAGCTAGATCCATGAGGGACCTGATTAGGGATATAAAATGTGTCTTTTTAAGGATAAAAGCCGCATATCCAAAAATGGTGGTCATATGGTCGGACATGATAGGCAGGACGTCCTGGAGATGGGCATGGTCGGACATAAAAGTTGATAGGGCCAGAATAAAAGTGAATAAAGAAGTGAGCAGGTTCTTTATCAAGAATGGGGGTTTGGCCATCCGCCACAGGGAATTGGAGGTGGATACTTGGAGGTACTTGAGGAGCGATGGGGTACACCTGAATGAGGTCGGTACGGATTTGTGGCCCCTGGGACTCCAAGAGGGGATCCAGCAGGGTCTGAGGGTATGGAGGTGCTCGCAAGGGTAAGGGTTCACCCCTTGCGGGCTGTGGCAGCTCTTAGGGATGCTGGAAGAGGAGATCTGAGAGGTACATGTTTAAAACATACTGTACCCATCCATCTGATGGGAGTGGTTTATGTTACTTCCAGGTTACAGGGGGTACCTGGAAGGGTTAAAAAGGGGTAGGTCACTGTTAGGTTTGGTAACGCCTCCAAGTCAGGGGTTTCCGACTAGAGGCATAAGGTTTGAAGTTAAAACATGTGTTAGCAGTGACCGGTGGTTTGCTGTTTCCCCCACCCATGACCCATTTTAAATAAGTTGGAAGTTGATGGTTAATGTTAAATATGTTATATATAAAATTTTATATTTGTTAATAAAATAAGGCTGGTTGGCCATTTACTCCAAAAACCTAGTCTGGTCTTTTGTGAAGGGGTTTTTTGGAGGGTGGTGTTAGGTCAATAGGTCATGGATAAAAAGGTATTAGGTCACTGGGCCTAAGTCCTACAAAGGTCAAGGGAGTCCCGGAGCAAAGACAAAAAGGGAATAAGCATAGGGATGGCATGAATGTGCTGGACTGCACAGTTGCCGCTTTAAGTGTGAAGGATGCTTTAAGAAAAAGGGAGGAGTTAGGGGGTGGGCGGCGCCTATGCAGGAGAATAGTGAAGGAGAAGGGGGAAGTGACGTCAGTCACAGAGCGGAGGAGGAAGCGTTTCCCACCCTCTCACCCTATTTAAGGTTTTAGGCTGAAATGGGGAACTTGCTAGGGTAGCTCTTATGGTTGCTGGAAGAGCAGATCTGAGAGCTACATGTTTAAAACATGCAGTACCCATCCATGTGATGGGAGTGGTTTATGTTACTTCCGGGTTACAGGGGGTACCTGAAAGGATTAAAAAGGGGTAGGTCACTGCTAGGTTTGATAATGCCTCTGAGTCAGGGGTTTCCGACTGGAGGCATAAGATTTGAAGTTAAAACATGTGTTAGCAGTGACCGGTTGTTTGTTGTTTCCCCCATCTATGACCCATTTTAAATAAGTTGGAAGTAGATGGTTAATGTTAAATATTTTATTTATTACATTTTATATTTGTTAATAAAATAAGGCCGGTTGACCATTTACTCCAAAAACCTAGTCTGGTCTTTTGTGAGGGGAGTTTTTGGAGGGTGCTGTTAGGTCATGGATAAAAAGGTATTAGGTCACTGGGCCTAAGTCCTACAAAGGTCAAGTAGTGAGTGTATATCAGTGTAAATTTGCTGTCCCCTCAAAATAACTCAACACACAGCCATTAATGTCTAAAACGCTGGCAACAAAAGTGAGTACACCCCCAAGTGAAAATGTACAAGTTGGGCCCAAAGTGTCAATATTTTGTGTGACCACTATTGTTTCCCAGCCCTGTCTTAACCCTCTTGGGCATGGAGTTCACCAGAGCTTCACAGGTTACCACTTGAGTCCTCTTCCACTCCTCCATAATGACATCACGGAGCTGGTAGATGTTAGGGACCTTGCACTCCTCCACCTTCCGTTTGAGGATGCCCCACAGATGCTCAATGATTTTAGGTCTGGGGACATGCTTGGCCAGTCCATCACCTTTACCCTCAGCTTCTTTAGCAAGACAGTGGTTGTCTTGGAGGTGTGTTTGGGGTCGTTATTAAGTTGGAATACTGCCCTGCGGCCCAGTCTGCGAAGGGAAGGGATCATTCTCTGCTTCAGTATGTCACAGTTAGTGATGGCCGAACGGTTCGCCCGGCGGTCGTTTCGCGGCGAATTTCCGACATTCGCGGTCCGCACGTTCGAACGCCTTTTTCCGTCGTTCGCCGCGGCGGACTTACGTGTTTAATGTATACAAGAACTTTAACCTTTGGTGACACGTTTATCATGTGATACAGGACAGCCAATTGAGACATGACAGCACATGGACACTTGTACATTCCCCCTAACCTATAAATACACCCGATCCGGTGGCCATTTTACATTCTTTCTTCTGTTAAGATAGGGACAGGTTCCTGTGTGGAGTAGGGAGAGATAAACCACTAGCTATTTGGTACACAAAAGTTCTTTTCAGGACTGGTATAGGTGTTAGGTGTTGATAGGTTTGCTGTGCTGCTGATTCTTGCAGCAGCCTGAGTGTCTTTTGTTAGTTTAGAGAAAGGGAAAGGACGGTGTATGCTACAGGGACAGCCAGATTAGTCTTTCATCATCATCATCATCATCATCATCATTAGCTGTTACTATCAAGGTCCACAAAAGAGCTGTTCCAGTAACCACTAATCGTTCTCTTTTTTTGCCAATTTGTATAGGGACAGGAAGGAAGCAGTGTTGTCAGGCAGTGAGGGTAATTTTAAAGACTTGCTGTTATTATTAGTTCCACAAAGGTTCTTTTCAGGACTGGTATCAGTGGTACAGTAATAGGCTTGTACATGTATAATATTCTTTCTTCCAAATATAGAAAGGATATTATACTTGACTGCTGCCCTTCTGCTGCAGTCTGCTAAACATTCACAACTCACTTGTTCCACAAAAGTTCTTATAAGGACTGGTAACTTGGTATAGGGTGCTACGGTACATAGGCTTGAGTGCGGTACAGTCTGCTGTTCTGTAAGGACCGCTATTGGTCCACAATAGATAGGGTTGACGTGCACCACTGCTGACCGCTGCCCTATACTGCAGCAGTCCTTCAGCGGTATAGGGACTGACGTACAGTCTGCTAATCACTAACACACAACCTGCTTGTTCCACAAAAGTTCTTATAAGGACTGGTAACTTGGTATAGGGTGCTACGGTACATAGGCTTGAGTGCGGTACAGTCTGCTGTTCTGTAAGGACCGCTATCGGTCCACAATAGATAGGGTTGACGTGCACCACTGCTGACCGCTGCCCTATACTGCAGCAGTCCTTCAGCGGTATAGGGACTGACGTACAGTCTGCTAAACACTAATACACAACCTGCTTGGTCCACAAAAGTTCTTATAAGGACTGGTAACTTGGTATAGGGTGCTACGGTACATAGGCTTGAGTGCGGTACAGTCTGCTGTTCTGTAAGGACCGCTATCGGTCCACAATAGATAGGGTTGACGTGCACCACTGCTGACCGCTGCCCTATACTGCAGCAGTCCTTCAGCGGTATAGGGACTGACGTACAGTCTGCTAAACACTAATACACAACCTGCTTGGTCCACAAAAGTTCTTATAAGGACTGGTAACTTGGTATAGGGTGCTACGGTACATAGGCTTGAGTGCGGTACAGTCTGCTGTTCTGTAAGGACCGCTATCGGTCCACAATAGATAGGGTTGACGTGCACCACTGCTGACCGCTGCCCTATACTGCAGCAGTCCTTCAGCGGTATAGGGACTGACGTACAGTCTGCTAAACACTAATACACAACCTGCTTGGTCCACAAAAGTTCTTATAAGGACTGGTAACTTGGTATAGGGTGCTACGGTACATAGGCTTGAGTGCGGTACAGTCTGCTGTTCTGTAAGGACCGCTATCGGTCCACAATAGATAGGGTTGACGTGCACCACTGCTGACCGCTCACCTATACTGCAGCAGTCCTTCAGCGGTATAGGGACTGACGTACAGTCTGCTAATCACTAACACACAACCTGCTTGTTCCACAAAAGTTCTTATAAGGACTGGTAACTTGGTATAGGGTGCTACGGTACATAGGCTTGAGTGCGGTACAGTCTGCTGTTCTGTAAGGACCGCTATCGGTCCACAATAGATAGGGTTGACGTGCACCACTGCTGACCGCTGCCCTATACTGCAGCAGTCCTTCAGCGGTATAGGGACTGACGTACAGTCTGCTAATCACTAACACACAACCTGCTTGTTCCACAAAAGTTCTTATAAGGACTGGTAACTTGGTATAGGGTGCTACGGTACATAGGCTTGAGTGCGGTACAGTCTGCTGTTCTGTAAGGACCGCTATCGGTCCACAATAGATAGGGTTGACGTGCACCACTGCTGACCGCTGCCCTATACTGCAGCAGTCCTTCAGCGGTATAGGGACTGACGTACAGTCTGCTAAACACTAATACACAACCTGCTTGGTCCACAAAAGTTCTTATAAGGACTGGTAACTTGGTATAGGGTGCTACGGTACATAGGCTTGAGTGCGGTACAGTCTGCTGTTCTGTAAGGACCGCTATCGGTCCACAATAGATAGGGTTGACGTGCACCACTGCTGACCGCTGCCCTATACTGCAGCAGTCCTTCAGCGGTATAGGGACTAAGAGTTTTGTCACAGGGTCATTTAAAAAATGACATGCAGAGGAAGAGGCAGGCCCTTCCGCAGGGGTGGTAGGGGTAGGGCAGGAGCAACAGGCTTGAGCCAAAGTGGGAAGTTGCAGAAGGTGCGTTCAATTACTTTAAAGGATGCACCAGACTTGGTTGAGTGGCTCGCTCAGCCTTACTCTTCTGCACCCTCCTCATCCTCTCGATCTGCACCCTCTTCTTCACTCTCTGCTATGTGCACCCCCAAAGACACTACCACCAACAACACGACCACCACCACCACCACCACATACCTTCCGCTTGAGTCACTGGAATTATTTTCCGATCCATATCAAGAGGACATTTCTGATGCGCAGCCACTCTTGGTATTGGATCAGGAAGAGGAGGTAGCAACAAGCGCTACTCAGCAGTCTGACGCCAGTACCCAGATCAGCCCAAGGAGGAGGTTGGTCCCCGGTGTTGCTGCCTACTCCGAGATCTCTACTTATAGCGGTGGGGAAGGTGACGTTGATGATGACGTGTCTAGTGATGTCACGTGGGTGCCCACAAGAGAGGAAGAGGAGGGGAGTTCAGAGGGAGATATGGACCAGCAGATAGGGAGGAGAAGCAGCAATGACTTACATTGCACAGCAGGGACAAAGCAGACTGCAAATGTATCAGGAGCGAGTCATCGACCATGTACGGTCACATCTGGCGCTCCCAGGACACCGGCACATGGCTCCGCAGTGTGGGCTTTTTTTAACGTGTCCGCTGCTGACAATAGCGTTGCCATCTGCAATCTTTGCAGTCAACGCGTTAGTCGCGGTAAGCCCAATACTCACCTAGGGACGACCGCCTTAAGAAGGCACATGAGCAGCCATCACTGAGCCCAGTGGGAGCAACGGAACACACAAAGCCACACTGCAGGCTCTCACCGTCCAGCCTCGTCTTCTACTTCTCCTTCTCCTCTCTCCTCACAATTGTCCTCCACTCCACCTTCCATCACGCCAAGCTCACATTTTTCTGCAAAAAGGCAGGCTTCCGTGGGCCTAATGTTTGAGCGTAAAAAAATGATGATGCCGGATAACCCTCTTGCCCAACGGTTGGCGGCTGGCTTGTCAGAACTCATAGCCCGCCAACTACTGCCATATAAACTGGTGGACTCGGAGGCCTTTCGCAAATTTGTGGCCATTGGAACACCACAATGGAAGGTCCCAGGAAGGAAGTATTTCTCAGAGAAGGGCATCCCAGAGCTATATGGCCATGTTCAGCGGCAAGTGAATGTATCTCTGGCACACAGTGTCGGTGCCAAGATACATCTGACCACAGACACGTGGTCTAGCAAACACGGGCAGGGAAGGTATATCAGTTTTACTGCCCACTGGGTGAACCTTCTGACGGCCGTCAAGCATGTAACCCGTGGCACCCGTGTAGATTTGGTTTTACCGCCACGGATTGCATGCAGGCCTGACTCTTCTTCTCCTCCTCCTACTCCATCCTCCTCCCTCTCCTCCTCAGCTGCCTCCTCCTTTTCCGCTGCTAGCGTCTCTTCCACTGCACCGCCCAAGCTCCCCAGAACCTATTCCACATGCCAGGTGAGACGTTGCCATGCCGTGCTGCGTCTGTTGTGCCTGGAAGCAAAGAGCCACACTGGCCCGGCACTCCTTTCAGCTTTGCGTTCACAGGCAGATGAGTGGCTAACACCGCTCAATTTGACAGTTGGTAAAGTGGTGTGTGACAACGGTGCCAATCTGCTTAGCGCATTGAAACAGGGCAAAATCACGCACGTGCCGTGCATGGCACACGTCTTAAACTTGGTCGTGCAGCGATTCCTTGTCAAATACCCTGGGGTCCAGGACATCTTGCGGCAGGCAAGGAAAATCTCGGCCCATTTCAGAAGATCTTACACGGCCATGGCTCGCCTTGCTGACATTCAGCGGCGACACCATCTGCCGGTCAGACGTCTTATTTGCGATTGCCCGACGCGATGGAACTCAACCTTCTATATGCTTGATAGGCTGCTCCAGCAGAAACGTGCAGTTAACGTCTACCTGTATGAACTCTGCGAAAGAAACGGTTCTGGGGAGCTGGGTTTTTTTTCACCGCGCCAGTGGCTGCTCATGCGCGACACATGCAGACTTCTGCGGCCATTTGAGGAGATCACCAAACTGGTCAGTCGCAGCCATGGCGCCATCAGTGACATGGTACCTTATGCCTTCTTTCTGGAGCGTGCATTGCGTCGTGTCATTGATCAGGCTGTGGAGGAGCAGGAGCGGGAAGATGAGGAAGTCGCAATGCTGGATGAATTCCCAGGGGGGGCTACTCTATCTGAGACAAGTCAACAACAGGAGTCTGATGAGGAGTCAGAGGAGGATGGTGCCGGGGCGGATGAGCAGGAGCAAGAAGAGCATGCTTTAAACCTTTCTGGGATCCCTGTTGTGCGAGGATGGGGAGAGGAGAATGAAGAGGACGACATTATCCTGGATGATGAGCAGGAGCCAGGCCACCACACCGCTTCCACTTTAGTGCAAATGGGGGCCTTCATGCTCCAGTGTTTTAATAGGGACCCCCGTATAAAAAGCATGAGGGTCAAGGACCAGTACTGGGTGGCAACGTACTTAGACCCCCGGTACAAACACAAAATGGCGGAAATGTTACCGCCGTCGCAGAGGGCTGTCAGAATGCAGCACTTCCAGGCCTTGCTTCGAGAAATGCTGCATTCTGCTTTTGCGTGCGCTGGCAGAGGAGCAATTCCCACTCCCAGAGAAGGATTTGCGGGTACCAATCCAACAGCGCCTGCAAGAAGAGGCCGGTTTGAAGATGTGTTGGTGACTTCGGATATGAGGTCATTCTTTCAGCCGACCCATCGACAGGTGTCATCCGGATCCAGCATCAGGGAACGCCTAGACCGTCAGGTGTCCGACTACATTGGGTTAACGGCCGATGTGGACGCTCTGAGGAGTGATGAACCCCTAGACTACTGGGTGGGCAGGCTTGACCTCTGGCCAGAGCTTGCCCAATTTGCAATCGAACTGTTGGCTTGCCCCTCATCCAGTGTCCTGTCCGAAAGGACGTTCAGCGCAGCAGGGGGGATTGTGACCGATAAGCGTACTCGCCTAGCTCACGACAGTGTTAACTACCTCACATTTCTAAAAATGAATGAGGCATGGATCTCGGAGGAATTCAACACATGTGACCAGTAGACCATGTATATGTCTATAAACTATTTTTTTAATCAAGCACACAGACCTTCTTAATTCATTTGGCTCACTTCCTTGACCCAAAAAAGCACACCGTACTATATGCCCCTACCCTCCTCTTTGAAGAGGTTGAGCGGTGTCATATTTCTACTGGGGCTGCTTATGATATCCCTGTGCTGTGCTGACTTCCTCCTGGGGGTTCTTATTATGAAGGGATCACACTATCCCTGTGCTGTGCTGACTTCCTCCTGGGGGTTCTTATTATGAGGGGATCACACCATCCCTGTGCTGTGCTGACTTCCTCCTGGGGCTGCTTACGGTGCTGCTGTCAGTGCTGTATGTCACGGTGCTGCTGTCAGCGCTGTATGTCACGGTGCTGCTGTCAGCGCTGTATGTCACGGTGCTGCTGTCAGCGCTGTATGTCACGGTGCTGCTGTCAGCGCTGTATGTCACGGTGCTGCTGTCAGCGCTGTATGTCACGGTGCTGCTGTCAGCGCTGTATGTCACGGTGCTGCTGTCAGCGCTGTATGTCACGGTGCTGCTGTCAGCGCTGTATGTCACGGTGCTGCTGTCAGCGCTGTATGTCACGGTGCTGCTGTCAGCGCTGTATGTCACGGTGCTGCTGTCAGCGCTGTATGTCACGGTGCTGCTGTCAGTGCTCTGTATTACGGTGCTGCTGTCAGATGCCTCTATCACGGTGCATGTGTCATTCCGGTATGTCACGCTGCTGGTGATCATCTCCTGCACCCTCTTCTTTGCCTACCCTGGTCCCTGACCTTCCCTCTCCTCCATTGCCTTCATTAGCTCCATAGTCCTGAATTGTTAGAACAATTTCCCAAATAAAATAAAAATGCTTGTAGTTATCGATCCCAAATTCACCTCATACATGTATTATGTCATTGTCCAGATGGTGGGACTACGTTTTACCCCCTAATAATTACCACGTGGCCGCAAATTCGACATGAAGGTTTGCAAAGTTCGCCTCCCATTGAAGTCAATGGGGCCCGCGGCGAACGGTCGGTTTCGCGAACGTTTGGGTCCGTTCGCATTTCGCGTTCGCGAAACGTCCCGTCGGAAGTTCGTCCATCACTAGTCACAGTACATGTTGGCATTCATGATTCCCTCAATGAACTGTAGTTCCCCAGTGGCGGCAGCACTCATGCAGCCCCAGGCCATGACACTCCCACCAACATGCTTGACTGTAGGCAAGATACACTTGTCTTTGTACTCCTCACCTTCTTGCTGCCACACACGCTTGTAACCATCTGAACAAAATAAGTTTATCTTGGTCTCATCAGACCACAGGACATGGTTCCAGTGATCCATATCCTTAGTCTGCTTGTCTTCATCAAACTGTTTGCAGGCTTTCTTGTGCATCATCTTTAGAAGAGGCTCCTTTGACAGCCATGCAGACCAATATGATGCAGTGTGCGGCATATGGTCTGAGCAATGACAGGCTGACCCCCCACCCCTTCAAGCTCTGCAGCAATGCTGGCAGCACTCATATGTCTATTTCTCAAAGACAACCTCTGGATACGATGCTGAGCACGTGCACTCAACTTCTTTGGTTGACCATGAAGAGGCCTGTTCTGAGTGGAACTTATCCTGTTAAACTGCTGTATGGTCTTGGCCACCATGCTTCAGCTCAGTTTTGGGGTCTTTTTTTCAGATCCTCAGAGAGTTCTTTGCCATAATGTGCCATGTTGAACTTCCAGTGACCAGTATGAGAGCGTGGGAGCGATAACACCAAATTGAACACATCTGCTCCCCATTCACTTCTGACACCTTGTAACACTAACAAGTCACATAATGGGGAGCGAAAGTGGCTAATTGTGCCCAATTTGGACATTTTCCCTTAGGGGTGTACTCACTTTTGTTGCCAGTTGTTTAGACATTATTGGCTGTGTGTTGGGTTATTTTGGGGGGACAGCAACTTTATACTGTTATACAAGATGTAAACTCACTACTTTACATTGTATCAAAGTGTCACTTCTTCAGTGTTGTCACATGAAAAGATATAATAAAATATTTCCAAAATGTGAGGTATGTACTCACTTTTGTGATACTGTACATTTACAGTATACCAGCTTACAGCATTTTTTTTTTAGCTCAGGAGGACAACTCTTAACTTTAGTTAACAGATGTTTTTTTTTCTAATTCTCAAAGTGGATTGTTAGCTCTTGATATAGTAAATTGAAATTCAATTAAGCTCTTTGAAAAAAAAAATTCAATTTGAAGCCCAGTGACACTCACTTCTTAGGTTGCTGAATTTATAATACAGATTATTTTGTCACAATATGAACCAGCCTTTTTGGTAAAATATCAGTCAATAATAAATATCCCAGAAGCACGCACCAGCTGCTATTGCTCTTGACATAAGTCTAACATAACATCTCTCTCCCTTCTACTCCGAAACCACAGGGTGTAGAGATAAAAAGAACCTGCTTTATTGGCCTCTTCCCTGGTTGCTATAGCAACAATATTCCTTTTGCGAGGAGGTGTGTCTCTGGTTGCCTTTGAGTTGTCAAGCAAATGAGAGATGCGCTGATCCCACATCCCCAAGAGGCTTCTACACACTATTAAAGGGGCATATCGATATGCAAGCCACTGAGATGTTCAAAGAAAACTAGAATACAATCCATCTAACGTTCAGCTTCTCAAAAAAAAAAAAATCACTTTCACACATGAGGATACAGCTTATCTTGCTATAAAGCAATGGGAGATATCACTAGATCTGCAAGATTATTAATACGGTTAGATTGAGCTTGCTGGAAATTTTCACAGAGCAATGAAGAACATGGCTTGTCTTTTACTTTGCGGAAAGAGCTAGACAACTAAATAATGGGGGGGCTGGGCAGTGACATTTATAAAGAATAACCTACATGGTGTACATTTCTAATATCTTTCATGATCATATGTACAGTAACCCCCACAAGCACAAACGTCCAAAAAGCAGGTTTCTATGGGAACACGATGCACTGCTATATAACAGTTAATACTATATAAAATCTTCCTATTAACTATACTGAATATCTGTATTATTAATTTTGTCTTTTCAGACTATATGCTGTTTGGTTCTGTTAACTCAATTAAAAAAATAGGTGTATCAAAAGTAAACCTTCTGCCTTATGACATGATAGCAATTGTATTTAGTGATATTAAAGTAATACATCCCTATTGGGAATTCTAAATTTGCTAGCCTAAAAGATACATATACATGAACTATTCATCCCTAACAAGTACATTCACACCTATTTATTTGTGACAGTCTCGCGCCATAAGCAAACATGGGCAATTTTTACAGATACCTTTTCAGTACGGTAGTTATTGTTATAATATAATATAATAAGGAGAGGGGAGAGAGAGGCCCAAACTGCCAATAGTGAAGCATTTTTTTTTAAAATGAGCAATCAAATCAACATTTGTGCACCTACAAACATCTCAGTATTAAGGCATGTAAGTAGCTCAGTCTGAAGTCCTCAGAGGGAACCTCCAGTCCCGATTGGAGCCACATAGCCCTTGTACACACGATCGGAGATTCCGACGGAATGTGTCCGATCGGAGCGTTTTGTCGGATATTCCGACTGTGTGTGGTCTGCATCGGACTGTTTCCGTCGGAATATCCGTCGGACCAAATTTTCCAACTTGCCGGAAATATTTTCCGACAAAATGCTCCGATCGGACATAATCCGATCATGTGTAGAGAATTCCGATCGGACAAAGTGCCACGCATGCTCAGATCAAATTCCTACATCAAAGCTATTAGCTACTAGCCTGAACATAGTCCCATCGTAACGAAATAACGTCATCACGTTCTGAACGATCGTGTGTATGCAACAGTTTCTGACAAAATTTTTAAAATTTTCAAAGGAGTGTGTTGCATTTTTTCCCTATGATGTCTAAGCTAGAAGCTCATTCTAGAAGACTGATGCAAAATCAAACAGAAGGACGGAGCAGCAGAGTGCCTTAGTGATCAGCACTTTTACCTTGCAGCACTGGGTTCCTCGGTTCAGACCCCGACCAAGACACTTCTACGTGCACTGCAGGATGTCAGATTGGGCACTTATGAGGAAAGGGGTTTCCAGCACAGAGAGTCACCAATTCGGTTGACGTGGCCTTCATGAGATTTGCCAGAGGCATGGAGTTTCCATTGGGGGATGTTGTGTCTTTCAAGGGTATCTTCAATCATGGTTATTGGGTGTGTCCTTGGGGGTTGCAGCGTCTTCTAGTGGTAACTTTATGTGTTAGTCTTGTCCTTAGGAGGTACTTCTGTCTGCAGTTGCAGCCTGGGAACCTGCCTTAACCCTTGCCTCTCTTCCAATGCAATGGAAGTTGGGATGGAGAATATTCATTCTACCCTAAAGAATATTTCTCACAATTGAGAGATCATGTTTGTATTGCGAGAGCTGACACTTGCTATCAAAAAAGTCTAGCTTTTTTGATAGCAAAGAGCTGGGACTACATTTAGTCCAGCCTCCTGCCCCAGAGTAAATGTTTGCTGAGTGAAAGAAGACTGAAGTTTAAGGCCGCGTACACACGCGGGGACTGTTCGCCCAACTTTGTCCGTCAAACAGTTTCGGCAAACAGTCCGCTCAAAATTAGCATGGACGGACATGGCCACACACAACGAACAAACAGTCCGCTGAAACCGTGCGCGATGACGTACGTCACGTACAACGGGACTAGAAACAGGAAGTACAAGACACAGCAAAGCACCCTTTGGGCTCCTTCTGCTGACTTTGCGTTAGTAGAAGTTTGGTTAGAGACGATTCGCGATTTTTAGACTTCAGCTTAATTTGTCCGTTCACTGCGGCGCAGTCTACCTGTGAGGTTTATATCTGCCTTTCGGTACGCGTGGATCAGTTGTACCTGTTATTAGGCGCTTCTGGTCCGCTCGTTTCTGTGTTTCAGGTCGTTCTTCATAGGTCTGGCTGTTCTTCAGTGCGTTCAGTTGAGCTTGTCTGTCCAGCTGACCGTTTCAAAGCCATGGAGAGTGGACGTACTCGGGAACGAGTTCGTGCTATATTGAGGTTTGGTGTTTTAGTTGTTATGAATTGTTTTTATTTAATGACTATTTTTTTTTTTTCCCCTGTGTTTGACTCCCCAGTGTCCTTCCACGCCACAGGAATGGCAGACTGTGGCTTCCCAATTCGCTGCCCGTTGGGACTTCCCCAACTGCGGAGGGGCGATCGGCGGGAAACGTGAGGATTGTGCCCCCACCACATTCGGGGTCCTACTATTGGAATTATAAGGGGTTCCATAGTGTGGTGCTAATGGCGGTGGTGTCGGCACAATGTGACTTTCTTTATGTGGATGTGGGGAAGAACGGCCGGATGTCTGATGGAGGAGTCTTTAGGCAGACCGAGTTCTGCCACCGTCTCATCACTGGTGGCCTGGACTTGCCACCAGATGCCGAGAATGTGGAGGGTCTACCGTTTGTGTTTCTGGCTGATGAAGCGCTCGGTCTGAGTGAACATCTTATGAAACCCTTCCCCCAAAGGACCCTCACCCCGGAGAGGAGGGTTTTTAATTACCGGCTGGCCAGAGCAAGAAGGGTTGTGGAGAGTGCTTTTGGCATTATGGCCAGCCGGTTCCGTCTGTTACTGACAGCGATCAACCTTGCAGAATATAAACTGAACTATGTGATTCTGTGCTGCTGCATTCTGCACAATTTTCTACGTAAATTTTCAGGTAACCAGTACCTGCAGCCTATTGGGCCTGAGGCCGGACTCATATTTCCAGAACTGACAGGGCTGGATCATGCCCTTCCTGGCTTAGCCCCCCAAACAGCACGTGAGGTGTGTGACCGCTATGTCAGCTATTTTAATGTTAGGGGGGCTATTCCAATGCCAGCTGAGCAATAAAAATGTATTTTTCTTGAAATATGTCTTGTCTGTTCAAATTTTTAAGTTTGGTTCTTGTTTGGCCAACCTCCAGCTGGTGCAAAACTACAAGTCAATCATGCCTCTGGGTCTCATGCTTGTGGCTGTCAGTCTTGCTATGCTTCATGGGACTTGTAGTTCTGCAACAGCTGGATTTCCACTAATTGCATATTCCTGTCCTAGTGCATTTGTATTGCAAAGTGGTTTTTGACAATAGGAAATAAGGCCCTTTGTGACAGAAAACACAAAATGACTTCCCAAACTGGTATTGAGTATTGAAAGAAGTAGACACACACACACACACATCTTTTTTTTGATTTTTTAATAGTGCACATGCCAACTAGTGCCTCTGTTTTAGATATTTTTTTGGTGTTTTTTTTTTTTTTTGAAATTTTTTTTTTTTTTTTTTGGGGAATTTTTTTTTTTTTTTTTTCTTTTTTTGTAAACATAGAATATATATAGAAATATCTAAAATACAATTATCACAAAAATAAAAAAATAAAATCTGATTTTTAACTATTTACATAAAACAAGGGGTAAAGCCAAATTTTGAAGATGCACACCAAAAAATGGTAATGTCAACATGTGCTATGTACCATCATGAGTGATCAATGGACGTGTTTGGTGTGTGCAATCCCTTCCTCTCACATACTAGAATGAGGAAGGGTTTGCAAACACCAAATGCGTCCATTGCGATCCTCTGATGGCACATAGCACATGTTGACACACCGTGTGCATCTTCAAAATTTGGCCTCTAAAAACTATGTTTTTAAAACATTAAAAACGTTGTTCCAAGGGAATGAAGAACATGATCGATTGGGTTTTAGGGAAAAGGGGCTTAGATTCTCCCTAAAACATCGATCATGTTCTTCATTCCCTGCCTCATAGTAATCAGTTCTCTTTGTATGTTGAGAATCTGGTTCTCCATACGGTCAATCTGCCCATTCCAGGCCATGATGTCACCAATCATCCTCTGGGCACTATCACTGGTAAATGGGTCCGCGACTTGTTCTACCACAACCAGATCACCTAAAAACATGTGTAGATAAAAAATTGGTTAAAATATACAGCCATTAATTGTTTACCTTAAGCTGGGTTGTCAGACACTCACTTTGTGGGGTGTGTAACTCCACCTGCTCTTCCTCCTCCACATCTAGCCCTGGGCTCGGCTCATCCAGTGGAGCTACGGAGCTTGGTCCAGCGGAGGATACCGAGCTTGGCTGCTCCCTCGCAGACACAGGACTGGGCAGCTCCAATACCGACGCAGGGCTGGGGCTAAGTGCCCAATCAGGCTGGCGAGGTCGGGGGGTCATGGGCTGCTCCGCCTCTTGTCTGAGTCTTTGTTCCCCTATGAGAATGAAAATAAAAAAAAAAGAAAAATAAAAAAAATAAAAGATACTTTTAAGCATAGTGATATTTGAGTTCCGAAATGTGAATATGAAACATTGGTTTGAAGTGGTGTACAATTATTAGCTGGTTATTACAAGATCCTAGTTTAATACATCCTTAAAATGACTTTTTTTTTAGTTAGGCTGTGTTCAGACTGGTGCGATGTGCGAACGCAGCAAATCTACTGTGGTTTCACGCATCGCATGTGCAGTTCGACTGCCCTATGTGACCTGCTGGGAGTATCAGTGTAAAGTTTTATTGACACCTCCGAATTAGTTCTCATTTCACAGTGCAATCTTTAAACTCGGACAGGAATCGGACCACATGGTGTGAATACCCATGTGATCCGATTCGGCTGTGGACTAAAAAAAGGGCCATGTACAAGTTTGGGCCGGATGCGATGCAAATTCAGCCATACTATATGTATGGCTGAAATCGCATCACACAGAGATCACATGTGATTTGCACTGCAGTGCGGTGCAAATCACATTTGATCTCGTACATTGCAGCAATGTGAACCTAGCCTTTAACCAAACTGTGATACTTTATATCTTTTGTCCAAGTTTCACAGACGGACACACTCGAATCATCCCCTGGAGTACCTGTGTGTGATTATGTCAAAAAATGTTCTATGATGTCCCAAACTACACTGTTTCCCAGTCCAGATGTTGAACCAGCATTCTATCTATCTATCTATCTATCTATCTATCTATCTATCTATCTATCTATCTATCTATCTATCTATCTATCATCTATCTTTTTTTTTTTTTTTATTGAGTCTACATTGCACTGAATAAATTTAGGAAACTTTAGTAAAAATTCATTTCCTATAAACTGAGCGTGACAATTCAGTTTATCATGAACAATACCAAAAAAATAATAACTAATTAAAATCTAATCCAACACCAGATAAATTTACACCATATACAAATTCATGCTATTTACGCCCACATATACGAACAACCATATGAGCTCATTACATGAACTATTAACTACACGAACGATCAAATCCGCCGGATTCACATACGGTATGTACACGAACGATTAGGATCAAATCCGCCAGTTTCACAAACGGTACCTACACGAACGATTGAGATCAAATCCGCCAGATTCACCTACGGTATGATCACGAACGATTAGGATAAAACCCGCCGGATTCACATAAGGTACCTACACGAATGATTAGGATCAAATCCGCCGGATTCAGATACGGTATGTACACGAACGATTATGTCCGACAGTCACGGAAAAAGCGCAGTTTACTCACTTTTTTTCAGGGCCTTCATGATCCGATGATATTGCTCCAGCTCCCTGGACTTGATGTCCGACCATCGTTTACGCAGCTGGTCCTTGCTTCTTCGTACCCCAAATTTGTGGAATAAAGTTGTGACAACCTCATCCAAGATGCCGCTTTTCCTGACATTGGGCTTGGGGTACGGGCCATTTTCCCCATCGTAGTCCTCCCTTCTTAATATAGCCACCATCTCCACCATCTCTTCAAAGGCCATATTGGTGGCCTTGTATCTCCTCCTTGCTCCAGAAGCATGGGGTCCATGGCTTTCCTCTGCGCTGCTCATGCTGCTAATTGAATTTGCGTCCGCCATCTTCTCCTATCATTCACCCACAGCGGAACGAGGGTAAAAGGGGCGGGGAAATACGGTCACAAGGAACGTCAGGGGCGGGCGACGCAGGCGGAGCCTGAGCGCATGTACTGTATATAAAGCGTTACCGCGAGGCCGTACGCTTATCCGAATGGAATCAGCGAGTGCTACACGCGACGGTAAGATAGTTGTCGTTTTATTTTTGTTTAATTTAAAGTCTGCATTAGGAATGTGTATATTGAAATTTAGTCTTATTGATGTTTAATTGATTTTTATGTGGGTTGGTGGTTGAGTGGGATTGGTGTTTTGTGTGGTAGTGTGGGGGTGGAGGTGGGTGTATAGGGGGGGGTGGGGGGTAGTGTGTGTGTGGGGGGGTAGCGTGTGTGGTAGTGTGTGTCTCGCCTACATTGTCACAATATAGTGTGCATTTGGTCTGACTTTTTTTTTTTGTCCAGAAAATGCAAAGGTATACCCCAGACCCCTTTAAGGAGGAGGCCTTCCTCTCAACATTTCTGGACTTAATTGAGTCGCACAGTAGTCTTTGGGATTCAAAACACCCCCAATATTCAAGCCGTGCTGCCCGGAAGAAGACACTGGAGACAGTTTTGGCGTTTGTGAAAACCCGACTCCCCCAGGCAGACACTGACTTTGTGAACGCCAAAATTAAGAACCTGCGTAGCGTGTATAGGCGGGAGCGCAGAAAGATCCTAGAGTCCCAAACATCAGGATCAGCAGCAGGTCAGGTCTATGTACCTAAGCTGTGGTATTATGACAGGCTGTGTTTTCTGGATGACACGTCAGAAGCCAGGCAGTCACTTTCGACTCTTCCGTCTACCCTTCCCTCCACCCTTCCCTCCGCCTCAGGTGAGCCATCCCTGGAAGATCCAGACCCTTCCTTGCTGGAAGAAGTTGATGCACCCAGCTGGAGCCAGGTATATTTTTGTTTCTAAAGTTTGGATTGCTCAAATATTAATGCTGTAAAGTTCAATGTTTGAATTGCTTCCAAATCTAGGATTTCATCACAAATTAAATTAGATAGAAGGATACAGTAGTTTACACAAATGTGGCTCAAATCTTGGTGAACTGATGGAAAAATGGTGGTGTCAAAATGATAGCCTTTTGTATTTCAAGACAAATGTATTTGCAAGTGAGAACTGTAAAATTGTTAGTGATTGATGATTTCAAAATATAGACATATTTTATTTATTGATTTCTTTGTTTTTTACACAGGATGAGCTCACCCAGGAGGAGGCCGGGACCAGCCCCACACAAGAGCTAGCTGGGCCCAGCAGGAGTCGGACTGAAAGCCAGGTCCCTCCCCTCCGCCTAGCCAGCAAAAGGCCCAGGAGGATGACCCATATAGAGGAGGAGTCCTTGGCGCTTATACACCAAGCCACACAAGTTCTGTCCAAACCCCCCAATCCGGAGGAGGCCTATGCCACTTATCTGGCTAGTAAGCTACTTGAAATGGACAAACCACAGCAAAACTTGTGTGAAGCAATATTTTTTGATGCCATCCAACGGGGTCTGAAGGGTGAGCTCACACCCACCACCAAGCTTTATAACGCAGACCCTACTGCTCCTCCTCCTCCTCCTCCTCCTCCTCCTACCACATGTCCACCACCAGAGACACAGCATCCAGCGACGCGTGGAGGGAAGGCTGGACGGAAGAGTCGCAAGTGACTGCCTGGCTTCAGTCTGCTCTGAAAGAAGACGCAGGCTGTTGTAGTACCACAGTCTGGGGACATAGATCTCATCTGCTGCTGTTCCTGGTCTTTGGGATTCTAGGACCTGGTTGTGCTCCCTATTTACATGCTACACAGGTTCGGAATTTTGGTGGCCACTCACTTGATGTGTGCCTGGGGGACAAAAGGCTTCACAAACGTCAAAATTGTACCCAGTGTTGCCTCCCTCTTGATTTATTTTTGTTCTGAGGAAAAATAAAAATTTATTATTTCAAAAAAATATTGTATGGTTTTTTTTTTTTTTTTTTGGCTTAAAAAACAAAGTTTATTTGTGAGTAGGCAGATACACGTCAAAAGACTCTGGGGGTTATTTACAAAACACACGTTCATGTTAATATAGATATGCTAACTTCAAGTGCAATTTTTAAAGCACTGCAAGTGCACTTGGAAGTGCAGTCGCTGTAAATTTGAGGCTTAACATTTGAAATGAGGGGAAGCTCTGCTGATTTTGAACATGCAATCATGTGTAAGCTAAAATGCTGGTTTGGGTATCTATCTATCTATCTATCTATCTATCTATCTATCTATCTATCTATCTATCTATCTATCTATCTATCTATATATCTATCTATCTATCTATCTCTACTTGCATAGTCCTACTTGGCCCAAAAAAAAAATGCAAGTCCATCTTGTTTCAAACCCCCCACAAAAAAAAAAAAAAATATATGACAATAGTAGTTCCAAAAATATATAGTAATAGATAAATTCTATATTTTTTTTTTCAGAAATAAAAATATATATATACATTTTTTATTTTTATTTTTATTTTATATATATATATATTTTTTTTAAGATAGACACACACACACACACACACACACACACACACACACACACATATATATATATATATATATATATATATATATAATTTTTTTTGTCTTTTTTTTTTTTTTTGGAGGGTTTTTTTATGTTTTGTTTTTTTAATTTGGAATATATTTTTTCTATAATTGGAAGATTAATCATAGGATGAGGATGAATAAAAACATGTAGTATAACTCTGTGTGAATATAAGCAGCAATGCTACTTCACTTTTCTTGCATTACGAAGAAGAAAAGAACGGGCTATATTAAAAAAACACAAAATTAGCAGTCCCCGCGTGTGTACGCGGCCTAAGAGTCGTGCCTATTTAACTCCAAAGGGGTTTGCTCCTGCAGCCTAGCCTTGGAGTCCAGAAAGAACTGACAGGAGAAAGAGAGTCATCAGCAAAGAGTTCCACTTCCGAAGATGCTTGCTGGTCTTTTTTCATATTGTGCCACCTATACATACCTTATGGGTACCTGGTTGCTCCTCTTCTGATAGGAGGACACAGCTTTGGTTTGCGATGCTTGGACCATCAAGACAAGCACTTCAGGCCATATTTGGACAATAAGTCATCTTCAAGCCTCTGACCTCTGCTTGCTTACGTCAAATCTTGACGAGATTTTAAGATTGTAATCTGATAAAAAAACAAAAAAGAGAGAGGAAAAAAAACAGCTTGCACAGGTTCATAGATACAAAAACCTATACACAACATCAACAAATAAAGTGCAGCGCTATCATAAAAGTGAAACCATTTTCCACATGTGTGTAAAGAGGTTTTCCCAAAAACAGTCTGTGCTCTAGTGTCTAAAAGGTCCACACAAGTGCAGGAGGTGTCTCCATAAATACAGAAAGTGCGCCCAAAGCTCCAATAGGCCTGAACTTGCAGAAAAGACACTCTTTAGGAATCCAGAAGGAAAGAAGTGTGTGTTTGTTTGTTTACCAGAATCCAATGGCTTTCAACCTAATAAAAAGCCAAAAGCGCATTAGGGATGAATCCCAAACAATTTTGTGATGAATGATAACGCAGTGCTATAACCACCGACCCCACTTTAACTTCACTCCCATCCAGTGTAGACGTTAAAAATAGAAATACTCATAGTGTAATATGTTCCTTATATTAAAAGTATTTATTATATAAAATTGCACTCACATTTAGCATAAGACAAAATTGGCATTAATACTCCTGCAGCAAGAATAACTGTCCTTCCGACTCACAGCCACTGTGTGTTGTAATGTCATGTTAGGCACTTCCATAAGTGATTTGTCATATGTTTGACATAGTCAGGGGCAATTTTAAGATTGGTACTAATATTGCTAGGATGCCTATTTCCAACTCCCCAGAGCCATCTTCTCTGATGTACCTCTATTTCTAAATGAGTCAAGAGATTATTCAGCTAATATGTCTACTGATTGGATTCCTTATGCACTCCTTCTCTAGACAGCGATCCCATTCAAGAATACAAAGGGAGTTCTCAGAACCCTACAAGAGGTTGGCTGGCTAGGGTTTCAGAAAAAGCCACCTAACCCCTAAGCACATTCTTGTATATCTGAGAGCCTAATTCATCACGGTTCAAATTTTTGGGTTAAAAGCGCTAGTGGCCAAAAGTTAAAACAGCGTTAAGGCACCGCTAAAACGAGCGTCACTTTATCGCTAACGGCCAACGCTTTCAGTGTTGAACCCTATGGACTAGGAGTGGGATGCCATTAAAGTTCATATGCATGTAAGGGCTTGTAAGTGTCCCAATGCATTTGGTAATATAATATAATATATATATATATATATATATATATATATATATATATATATATAATGCATATATATGTGTATATATACAGTATCTCAAAAAGTGAGTACACCTCTCACAGCCATTATTGTCCAAACCACTGGCAACAATAGTGAGTAAACCCCTAAGTAAAAATGCTAACATTGGCCCTAGTTAGCCATTTTCCCTCACCATCATGTGACTTGTTAGTGTTATAAGGTCTTAGGTGTGAATCGGGAGCAGGTGTGTTAACTTTGGTGTTATTGCTCTCACATACTGGTCACTGGAAGTTCAACATTGCACCTCTGTCAGAAACCATGAATCAGACTGAGACAGAAGTACAGTTAAATCACACTTGTTTAATAATAATAAAAAAAGGTAAACAGAGTAAACGTAGTCAAAACATAGTCGGAGTTCAGGAACCGGAACAGATAGTCAGACAAGCCAAAATATCAGGGGGCCAGAGATCAGCATAGTAGAACATCAAGCAGGATCTAGAGCCAGAAGGAATGTCAGCCAAGCAAGTCTTTAACAGGAACACAGGAGAGCATCTCTAGAGATTTGACCAAGGCGAAGGCAGAGATCATCTGCACTGGATGGCTTAAGTAGGTAGGACTGACGAGCAGGATATCATCAAGGGGTGAGTCACTGTGGAGAGATGGGAGCTGGCAATTAGCCAACAGCTGAGCGGACAGCTTTGAGAAGGAAGGGCTGAGCTCAGCCCTGACAACTTCATGACAAAGAACTCTCTGACGATCTGAAAAAAAAATTGTTGCTCTACATAAAGATGGCCTAGGTTATAGATTGCCAAGACCATGAAACTGAGCTGCAGCATGGTGGCCAAGACCATACAGCATCTTAACAGGATAGGTTTAATTTAGAACAGGCCTCACCTTAGTTGACCAAAGAAGTTGAGTGCACGTGCTCAGCATCATATCCAGAGGTAATTTTTGAGAAATAGACCTTAGAGTGCTGCCAGCATTGCTGAAGAGTTTAAAGGGGTGGGGGTTCAGCCTGTTAGTGCTCAGACCATACGCCGCACACTGCATCAAATTGGTCTGCATGGCTGTCAGGGCTAGGAAGAAAAAAATTGCAACCAAAAATATACATATTTTTAAATGTAAAATGAATCAGATTGGGGTGCTCCTACTGTTTTTAAAGCCAAGGACTCACTCAGATTTGCTCATCCCTAATCATAAGGATCAATTCAGGGACTCTTAGTTGTGTCATATTATATGGTACCAGTTTTATTAGGTATTGCACATTCATATACAGGTGCATCTCAAAAATGTAGAATATCATCAAAAAGTTATTTTATTTCAGTAATTTAATTTAAAAAGTAAAAATCATATATTATATAGATTCATTACACATAGAGTGATATATTTAAAACATTTCTTTCTTTTAATTTTGATAATTATGGCTTACAGCTAGTGAAAAACCCAAATTCAGTATGTCAGAAAATCCAACTATTACATAAGATCAATTAAAAAAAGGATTTTTAATACAGAAATGTTAGCTTACTGAAAAGTATGTCCGCGTACAGTATAGTATGCACTCAATACTTGGCCAGGGCTCCTTTTACATGAATTACTGCATCAATGCGGCATGGCACGGAGGCGATCAGCCTATGGCACTGCTGAGGTGTTATGGAAGCCCAGGTTGCTTTGATAGCGGCCTTCAGCTCATCTGCATTGTTGGGTCTCGTGTCTCTCATCTTTCTGTTAACCATACCCCACAGGTTCTCTATGAGGGTTAGGTCAGGCAAGTTTGCTGGCCAATCAAGTACTGTGATACCATGATAATTAAACCCGGTATTGGTACTTTTGACAGTGTGGGCAGGTGCCAAGTCCTGCTGGAAAATGAAATCAGCATTTCCATAAAGCTGGTCCGCAGAGGGAAGCAGGAAGTGCTCTAGAATTTCCTGGTAGAGGGCTGCACTGACTTGTGAATCTTGTGAATCTCCTCCAAATTATTGAATGGCCTTTGCTTCATAATCCTCTCAGGGCCTGTGGTTATCCCTGTTGCTTGTGCACTGTTTTTACCACACATTTTTCTTTCACTCAACCTTCCATTAATGTGCTTGGATACAGCACTCTGTGAACTGCCAGCTTCTTTAGCAGTGCCCTTTTGTGACTTACCCTCCTTGTGGAGGGTGTCTATGACTTTTTTTTGGACAACTGTCAAGTCAGCAGTCTTCCCCATGTTTGTGTAACCTACTGAACCAGACTGAGAGACTATTTAAAAGCTCAGGAAACCTTTACAGGTGTCTTGAGTTAATTAACTGATTAGAGTGTAACACCATGAGTCTACAATATTAAACTTTTTCACAATATTCTAATTATCTGAGATATAGAATTTTGTGCTTTCACTAGCTTTAAGCCATAATCATCAAAAGTAAAAGAAAGACATTCTTAAAATATATCACTCTGTGTGTAACCCATCTATATACAGTTGTGCATACCCTGGCAGAATTAATGATTTCTTGGCCATTTTTCAGAGAATATGAAGGATAAAACAAAAACATTTCTTTCACTCATGATTAGTGTTTGGCTGAAGTCATTTATTATCAATAAACTGTGTTTACTCTTTTTAATCAGTTACTGATTCCTTTCTTAGGCCCCTTTCACATGGTCCTATCCAATCTGATTCTCCAGATGGATAGAAAATAGGGTTTCCATCTGTCTGGTTTTCACGGACAGGATCAGATCGGATAATGGTGGAAAAAAACGCGCGTGAAAGGGGCCTTAATTTTAACATCAAAGTCATGTAACATTTCATCTGATTGATACGCATGTAAGTTGGATACTTTTTAAATTGGAAATATCAACAAGAGAAACAAATTACCTGAAAGTTGAAAAGAGAAATCCAAATGACTTATTTTCTATAAATGTCATCTCTAATCAACAGGATTAAATTTAGATCTGTAACTTTTGGATGTCATCTATATTAACAAAATTATATTTGACAGCAATTATTAAAATCATGATTGCTTTAATTATTGCCTTGCTTTTCCTTCCCCGCTCTCCAATATTTGCATTTTTTTCATAAGCCTGTGTCTTAAAACCATGTTGAGTAATATTTTTTGCAATCTCTTTAAGAGACTTTTAGATAAAATTGTGATCCATTTTATTTGCTTTTTCTAGAAACATAGAAACAGAAAAATGACAGCAGAAAAAAACAAAACAAAACAAAAAAGTGGTCCATTGAGTCTGCCCCTTTTTATATATATGTGTTCTTTTTGCTAACTTTTTGACTATACTGTGTTTGCCCCAAGCATGTTTGAAGCCACTTACTTTTGACTGACTCATTAGGTTTTGCACTTTCCTCCTGTTAGTTTGAGGTCATGGCCCCATGTTCTTGTCCTCCTGAACCCCAATGATGTAATTTAAAGTTTTAATCAGGGGTCAAGTCCTGGGGAAAAAAGTGTGGGAACAACCACCCAAGATCCACTCCCCCACCAAAAAAAAATGATACGCTCATATGCACGAACGCTTCAAAAGTGGTATTTTTCATCCAATTTTAGTATTGTGTGTATGATGCTTAACTGTTAGTACATAAAAGCAAAACAAAAAAAAGAATCCTCAATAAACATAAATCCAGTAATTCTCTGAATAATCAGCATTCATTCAATTGTGCTTCCATGTAAATGTGAACATCATGTTCTGATCTTTATTGGGGAATTTTATTTTGTATATAGAGTGTTTATGTGGTGAGTTTACACTTTTCATTGAACAGAGTTTGGATAACACAGGGTTAAACGGAAAGGTCATAAATTAACGGCACATTATCTGGACAGAATGCTTAGGGAAATAGTGATGTGTTCCTGCTTAGGAGATGTATGTTAGCTTGGGGGGCTGTAAACTCTGCAGGGGCTCCAACACACACTCGTTGCTATTCCAACCCTTCACATATTTCCACATAAACTTCCCTCCTGGCATTAAACTTTGACAGGTATTGTGCTCAGCTTACTACCCCAACTGATGTTCCTCCCTCAGCTCACCTCTCTCCCTGCATGTCCTGTGAGCAGAATAGCTGTGCTCCTCCTCTGGGTTCTCTCATCATATGGCACTGAAGATAGAGGAGGGGGGATTCAGCGGGACACAAAGAGCAAGTATGCAGGAGACTGGGGGGGGGGGGGGAATGAGGAGACAAAAAATCAGAAGCGCATCATGAGAGGTTTGACTAAATACAATCTCTTAGCGGCAGGGACCTGATCTACCCGTCAGCTAGCTGTGATTGACAGGTAGATCGAAGTGGAAGCTGTCATGGGGCCCCCTACTGGCAATGCCTGAATGGTCAGGTGTGCGGCACTTACTATTGCGAGCTGTGTCGGCGGCTGCTGGTGTAGCACCTGCCACACAGCTGGCATACTTCAAAGTCTTGCAGAACACGGCTGCTAATGGGAACTGAGTTCCTGTTGTGGAAAAAGTACAGGAACTCCGTTCCCATGCGTTCCCGCAGGACTTGAGCCCTGGTTTTAATCATGTCTCTTTTTTCCCTTCTTTTCTCCGGGCTATACATATTAAGTTCCTCAAGTCTTTCCTGATATGTTTTATCTCTCAGTGAAAATGTCCAAATTGCCATGTGACTCGTTAGTGTTACAAGGTCTCAGGTGTGAATGGGGAGCAGGTGTGTTAAATTTGGTGTTATCGCTTTCACTCTCTCATACTGGTCACTGGAAGTTCAATGTTGCACCTCATAGCAAAGAACTCTCTGAGGATCTGAAAAAAAAATAGTTGCTCTACATAAAGCTGGTTTAGGCTATAAGAAGATTGCCAAGACCGTGAAACTGAGCCCCAGCACAATGGTGATGGTGTCAGATGGTGTCAAGCGTGTGTGGTGGCAACCAGGTGAGGATCACAAAGACAAATGTGTATTGCCTACAGTCAAGCATGGTGGTGGTAGTGTCATGGTCTGGGGCTGCATGAGTGCTGCCGGCACTGGGGAGCTACAGTTCATTGAGGAAACCATGAATGCCAATATGTACTGTGACAGAAACATGGATGTCGCCCTTGGGACTTTGAATGAGGTGTGCACAATTGGCCGATAAAATTTAAAAATGTAAATACAGTAAAGTATTTATTGCAGAAATATTCACACATTAAAAAGTAACATACAAAAGGCAAAGCTGATACAATGTTGCACATAGTTAACGATTGCATTGCATTTAAAGTAACATGAGTATACATGACATCTATAACACCCGATGCAATTCGCGACATGTGGCTCGCTCTTCAGGGGTGGATGCATGCAAGATATATCTGAAAATGAATAATCAAAAAGTAATGTAACACATGAATAAATGATGGACAAATGGTAAGAGGGGGCTCACAGAAAAAAGAAAGACCCCATATTCACCAATCGGCAAGGCAGAGGTGCATGTGGCTATGTTTACAAAGCAAAGCAGCAATATATGCTTAGGAAGGGAGCTGAGGAAGCAGTGCATACCAAAAAAGAATTGATTCCGTCAGAAAGAACATGTTTTAAATCTATTTCTAAGTCCGCCAGAATTTTTTTTAAAAAGTCCAATGAAGCTCACACACGATCAGAATATCTGATGAAATTATTCCTTTTTTCTGCCAGAAAGTCCGACTGGGGGTACACGGCATAAGGCTTGGATCACATCTAACCACTGAAGTTCAGTGTATTAAGACCCCTTTCACACTGGGGTGATTTTCAGGTGCTTTAGCGCTAGAAATAGCCTCTACAAAGCTCCTGAAAACCACCTCCCATTCATTGCAGTGTGTCTTTTTACACTCGGGCAGTGTGCTTGTGGGACGTTATGAAAAGTCCTTCAAGCAGCATTTTTGTGGCAGGTTGGGAGTGCTGTATTTGCAATGAATGGGCAGCGCTTCCAAAGCGCCTGAAAAGTGATTTGAAAGCACTGCAAAACGGAGTTTTTACCCTTTTTTGGGGTAAAAAATGCCCCACTAATATGCTAAAACAGCACCAAGCCACCGCAAAAATTAGCGGCGCTTTAGCGCTAAAGGCCAATGCTGCCAATGTGAAAGGGGTCTAACATTAGACAGCTCATTCAACATGAATGGACTGGCGCACACCTCCGTTTCCCAGAAATCAGACCTGCAGCTCTCTGCCCTGCAATGCACACTAGTGCATTGCTACATGTTGCACTGCAGTGCAGCAAGCCTCTACAAGCTGCGTGCAGTGGTGACTGTTATGGAAGCATGCACGGTACCATGTACATTCCTGCAACTCAACAATATGAACAGGGCCTTTTACACCAATACATCCCAAACTTTTCAGAATATATTTTATTTCATACCTCTCTACCATCATAGGCTTCAGCGGCATAATGTTTGCAACCTCCCTTCCCCCCAACCCATTCAACTACTACAAATGTACAAACACTTATTCACTGTGTATAGAATGGCTAAGGCATCATAAATATAGGGCCTCATGTTTCTCACCTGCTTTAGAAGTAAGCGGTTGCCAAGTCTATGTGTGTCCCAGCACCTGCCTAATCTCAAGTCAAATATAGATGGATCCCTGAGTCTGAGAGGGCCTTTGAGCAGCTGCAAAGTTTGCACAGATGAAATGTCCAGTTTCTTGTTGCTTTATGGTGGAGTTTGAGAATCATGTGTGGCTGATAAACATTCAAAAATGTGCAAACAATACATTTGCTCATCTCTCCCTATATTTAAATGATGCCAGTTTTGATGCCATTGCAATTATGTAGGAGTTAAAATCCTAAAGTTGGCCTTACACAGGGAGTATTCTGCATGACAAAGCAATTAAACAGAATTCTAAAACATACCTCTCTGTATTAGATAGAAATTTGAGAGTTGGGCTTGAAGACAGGTTAATGAACTGGAAAATTATGCCCAGTTTCCTATTGTTCTCCACCAACCTAACCGGTATATGCCAGTGCTGCAGGTACTAATTAGCTAATGCAGGAGCTACTGTCCTCTTGAGGCTTGCAGCCTTTTTGTGATGCTTTTCTTGTTATTTCACAATACCTTTATTGCATTTTCTGTTTCCAGAAAAAGTTTCCAGTCGAATACAATCGTATAGTAGTGGCAGGGCTGCTGATAGGGCAGTACAACCAGCCCTGTTGTACCGGGCCCAGCTAGCAGGGGGGGCCCTGAGCAGATTTCTAGCTAAAAAAAACAAATACGCTAAATAACTTTATTAACCTGCATCTGCTTGATTGGCAAGGTATATAGTACTTTCCCTGGCCCCATCAGGTTAATAGAGGGGCCCAGGAGGTGAGAGAAGAGGAGAGACTTTTTCTCCATTTTTGGGTGGAGGCATACAATCCTTGCTCTGCATCTCTGTACCTTGTGCTCACTGTATGCTTTCCTGGGCGGATGGATTCAATTGTAATGCGGCTCCCTTCCCTCAGTAAGTGCCGTGCTTCTGCAGCCTGAAGGAGAGACAGAGAGTAATCCTGATGCTGGTCCCACAGGCAACCAATTCCCCTACACACATCACACAGGCTGAGGCTTAGTCCCCTGACTCCACATTGTGTGCTCATGGTCATTATGATGATCAAAGCATAGCAGGTTCTCTATGGCTCTGTCAGTGTAACATGACTGTGTGGTGCTGAAGTTCTTAATATATGGCTGTGCTGTGTGTTACAGGCTATAACACAGCACAGCCATAAGAAAGTCAGCACTACACAGCATGTTACACTGACAGAGCCATAGAGAACCTGCTGTGCTTTGATCATCATAATGACCATGAGCACATAGTGAGATGCTACTTTACACATGTGATGGGGAAGGGACAGTAAAAACACACAGTCAAGGCGCATTTTTACCACCCCCAAATCACTCCCCTTAAAGAATTTTTCACCCAAGTTTTGCAATCAGGTCCGCCTGTCAGTTTTTCCTGTGGACCAGTGGGTACAGTAGCTGTGTATGATGGGCACAGTGGCTGCGTTTGATGGCACAGTAGCTAAGGTTGATGGGCACAGTGGCGGAAATTGATTGCACAGTGGCTATGTTTGATGGTCACAGTGGCAGCAATTGATGGCACAGTAGCTATGTTTGATGGCACAGTGCGGAAATTGATGGGTACAGTAGCTGCGTATGATGGCACAGTGGCGGCAATTGATGGGTACATGGTGTTGCGCTCCTAACAAACTATTGTATATATTTTTCTTATAATAGATTATTAAAATATTTGACTATACTTCAAACTAGCAAGCATTCATCAGTGTTCTCAATAAAGTGCAAAAGTGCAAATGAAATAATATCCTGAATTAAATAGCATATATGTTAAAAAAAAGAATATAAAACATATATCAAACATGTGCAATGCTGCATAAAAAATAAAATATAAAGTGTCACTGCAAGTGGTTCTAGAACTGTGCAACATACACAAAAAGTGAATGGTTCATAAAGGTGACTTATTTTAACATAGAAAAATAAAAATTATGTAAATATAAATGAAAAAAAATATATAATAAAAAAATAAAATGCTTTTAACAGGCTGAGTGTAACAAGTCTCAGTGCAATATTGGACGTTATTCCTTGGTCCAAAGTGCAACAATGGTGCAGGTGTGCAAGTGTTTCGCAGGAACACTGTGTGCTGCTATCTTGACATTTGGTGATACTGTGCCTTTAAGTGCAACAAAGGTTAAATCTTCAGTGTCACTGACACCCGTGGTTAAAATGAATGATTACCTTACTGCTGTAAGGTAAACAGCATGTAGCGAGATATTATAAGGGAGGGGGTCCCTTTGAATCGATCCTTTCCTAGGCGTACGTCCACTATATGGAGTGAAGCCGGGGGGGGGGGGGGGGGGGGGGAGGATGGTCCTTTCTCTTTTTCTCTCTTTCCACTGGGCGTTTAAATGTCTTGGATCACTCAAATCATTAAGGTGCTCGATTAAAAAAAGATGAAGAAAAGGCCCACCATGGTGTAGTATTTTGAAAAGGGTATACAGTTTTATTTAGATATATATAAAAACTCACATTTTCTTATAAAAGCAGAGCGGTGTAAAAACGAGCGCCGAGCTCGTGTCTGGGCGTCTATTCCGGTGTCTGATTTGCCTCTGGTCTCCTACGCGTTACGTCACAACACACGTGACTTCAACTGGGATGTTACACTCAGCCTGTTAAAAGCATTTTATTTTTTTATTATATATTTTTTTTCATTTATATTTACATAATTTTTATTTTTCTATGTTAAAATAAGTCACCTTTATGAACCATTCACTTTTTGTGTATGTTGCACAGTTCTAGAACCACTTGCAGTGACACTTTATATTTTATTTTTTATGCAGCATTGCACATGTTTGATATATGTTTTATATTCGTTTTTTAACATATATGCTATTTAATTCAGGATATTATTTCATTAGCACTTTTGCACTTTATTGATGACACTGATGAATGCTTGCTAGTTTGAAGTATAGTCAAATATTTTAATAATCTATTATAAGAAAAATATATACAATAGTTTGTTAGGAGAGCAACACCATTTCCCCGTTTTACAACTATACACATATTTGGACACGAGTTTGGTCCTTACGGTGTATGCAGCACCTATCGTTTAAATATATTACAATTCCTTTTAGCGCAGGAGTACCTACTTTACCAATTGATGGGTACAGTAGCTGCGTATGATGGCACAGTGGCGGAAATTGATGAGTACAGTAGCTGCATATGATGTTCATATGATTTTCAATTTGTTTGCGCCCCCCTCAAATTTTGAGCACCGCCTGCCACTGATGTGGACCTGATTGAAAGCTCCACTTGTGTCCATTCAGGTAAAAAATAAATAAAAAAATAGAATAATAATGGTTATTAAAGCGCAGTTCCACCCAAAAGTGGAACGTCTTCTCATCTTATTCCTCCCCCCCCCTCCTGTGCCACAATTTGCACCTTTTGAGGGGGAAATGGGGGGGGGGATAAGGTATCAGCTATCCTTTTCCACTTCCGGGAGTCCCTGCCACGGAGCTGTGATGTCGCCGCGGGGCTCCCTCCTCCTCCCCTGACCCCCGGGAGGAAAGGAGAGAGGAGCGGGGCCTCGCGCATGTGCAGTAGGGTTTTCGGCGTGAAGCTGAAAGGCTACACTGCTGGGTTCCCTTACCCGCAATGGTGGTGGAGCACCCAACAGCTGATGGAAACATCCGCTGCGGGTGTTGACATCGCTGGACTCCAGGACAGGTAAGTGTCCATTTATTAAAAGCCAGCAGCTGCAGTATGTGTAGCTTCTGGCTTTTAATGTTTATTTTTTTGGGGGCGAAACACCAGTTTAAAGGTTCACCTTTTGGAACATCTTACATGTTTCAGTTCCTGACACCTTTCCCCCAGATTTCATGGCAGCATGGGGTCAGGGGCGGGGTTGTGGGCGTGGCCAAGGGGCCCCGTCAGGTATGCTGTAGGGGGCCCCATGATTTCTAACACCAGCCCTGAGTAGTGGTGCATAGATGTAACAAGTGTGTAGATATAGTGGAGTTGATTTACTAAAAGAAAATACACAGTGCACTTTGCAAAGTGCAGTTGCACTCTGCAAGAGCAGTTGCTCCACAACTTGGTAAATGAGCAGAAGCTCTGCTGACTTCCATCATACAAATCATGTGCAAGCAAAAATTCTTTTTTTTTTAAATTTCCTTACATGTGATTGGGTATCCTTTGCAAAGTGACACTTTACCTCATTTAATAAGCTTTGGAGCAACTGCCCTTTGCAAAGTGCACAGTCTATTTGCCTAGTAAATCAACCCATATGTTCCATGGAAAGATACATAATGAGGAATTCTTGTTTACAACCTACTCAGAAAAAGTAACAGTCAGCCATTACATAACATTCCGTTCCCCCAAACCCAAGGCATGATTTGTCCTGAAGCAACAGAGGGCCAAGGGGAAGAAAAAGAGGAGAAGGAAGGACAAGAGGGTTGAGAACACAAGTTGAGGGGGGGGGGGGGAGGAAGTGGATGGGAGGTTAGATGGTTAAAGCTCTCACAACTAGAGGCTTAAAGCCAGCTAAAGATGGTTTGAATCTTGTCAGGTTCAGCAGAGACCTGGCAAGATTCAAACCATGTACGGGCAGACTGATTGTACCCAAGTTGATCCATCCCAACCAGCATTTTAGATTATTAATGCGATTATTGCAAGCAGCTATAGCTACTAGCAATAATCACTGTGTGTTCTACTGGCAAGGACAAGCTCTCCACTCCCCCTGCCTGAGAACACAATAGCTCCACGAGAGGAATTCCCCCATCAACACTGACTGTGTTAATAGGGGAATTGAGCGATTTTTTTTTCTTTTTTGCTGCAACCCATGGTTGCAGGAAAGAAAATTGCATCATCTGTGCTTGTAAGATCAACATCGAAGCTGATTGGAGAAAATGCATGGACCAGGGGTACCATATCGCCAAGTATTTGCCTATGTGGTGAGAAACCCTAGCTTCTATTTCTTTTCATGAACCATAACCTTTGTAACTTTTAAATGGGTCGATAATGAAAAGACTAGATGTTTTCAAGGCCTCCCCAGTAGTTTGCTTAGCTTCTATAACATTGTCAGCAAACAGACTAAGTTTGTGATGCAGCCCTGCAGTCAGGGTTGACCTTATGCCAGAATACCTCATGTACATCTGTAAAGAGCTGTATAATGAAGAAATGTCCAAGTCTGATCTTGCCCCTAGGTATCCCTGCACCATGTAAATCAGACACTGGTGATGGTTGCTGGAATCGATCATACCTTGGGGCTGCGGACTAAAAAATTGTCATCGCATTGGTCAGGCAGCCACCTTCTCCACCACTTCTTCTGTGACTGACCGAAGCCTCAGCAACATGTTGTCCAGGACCAGGAATTTGTAACCTCCCAGTCTCTGGGAACGCATTGCACAGTGCTTTCTGCAAGGCCTCCCAAAGATGTCTCATCCTCTGCTCCCTCTGCGACGGCAAGGTCCGCAACCTTACCCTTGTACCGTGGATCAAGGAGAGTTGCCAGCCAGTAATGATCCCTCTCCTTGATCCGCTAAATACGAGGATCCTTCCGCAGGCTTTGCAGGATCAGGGAGGCCATGCAGCGTAGGTTAGCTGAGGCATTCAGTCCGGACTCCTCTGGGTCACTAAGGACGACATGATCCACAGCCACCTCCTCCCAGCCAAGTACAAGTCCACGGGTTTCTTGGGACTGTAAATGATCCCTAAAAGACTGCTGCTGATGCTGAGTGCCAGGCTCCACCTCCATACTGACACAATCCTCCTCCTCCTTCTCCTCCTCCTCCTCTTCCTGTGTGCGCGAGGGCCAGCAGAAACACTGTCTGGATAAAGGGGGCCTTGAGCGGCAAGGAAGTCCTCTTCTTCCTGCCTCTGTTCTGCCTCAAGTGCCCTGTACATTATTCCACTCAGCGTGTGCTCCAACAGGTGGACAATAGGTACAGTGTCACTGATGCATGCCCTGTCACTGCTCACCATCCTCGTGGCCTCCTCAAATGGTGACAGGACAATGTATGCATCCCTGATCATGGCCCACTGGCGTGGGGAAAAAAACAAGCTCCCCTGACCCTGTCCTGGTGCTGTAGTCGCACAGGTACTCATTGATGGCCCTCTGCTGCAGCATGGCCAATGTTGAGTTCCACCTGGTGGGCATGTCACAGATTAATAGAGAAGGGGGGGTTAAGGTGTGCTATGGACGCTAAAATTATTATTTTTTTAAATCAAAATACCAAAATGTGAAAACTTATAAACAAAAAACGATTGATAATGAGCGGGGGGGGGGGGGGGGGGGGCTGCCCCACTACCTTAAATATTCAACCCAAAAGGTTGAAAAACATAGACAAATATTAAAGAGGTAGCTATGGCGCTCACCTGCTGTTAGTTATACCTAGTATCTGCAGGGAACTCACCTGCTAATAATTATACCTTAAATATTCAACCCAAAAGGTTGAAAAACATAGACAAATATTAAAGAGGTAGCTATGGCGCTCACCTGCTGTTAGTTATACCTAGTATCTGCAGGGAACTCACCTGCTAATAATTATACCTTGTTGTTAAATTACTTGCTGATAATTCTACATATGAATGAAATTAAAATATAAAAATGAAAAATAAAAATTCCATATCTGCAATATACAAATAACAGTATGAATCGTGCATGAAGGTGTTACAGAAATACTGTTTTAAATTATCACTAAGTTACTATATATTAGTGTAGAAATTCAATATACTATCTATAGAAATACTTTTTTCAGTATATATTGAAACTGTGGCTCTTTCATAGCACTTAGCACTTTTCATCATGTGATTTGTATAAACACACATATGTACTTTTTTCTATAGATAGTATATTGAATTTCTACACTAATATATAGTAACTTAGTGATAATTTAAAACAGTATTTCTGTAACACCTTCATGCACGATTCATACTGTTATTTGTATATTGCACATATGGAATTTTTATTTTTATTTTTATTTTTAATTTTTATATTTTAATTTCATTCTTATGTAGAATTATCAGCAAGTAATTTAACAACAAGGTATAATTATTAGCAGGTGAGTTCCCTGCAGATACTAGGTATAACTAACAGCAGGTGAGCGCCATAGCTACCTCTTTAATATTTGTCTATGTCACAGATTAGGCGGTTCTTGGGCAGGTTCAATTCCTTTTGGAGGTCAGCCAGCCAAGCACTGGCATTGTATGACCGGCGGAAATGCACACAGACTTCCCTGGAATGTCTCAGGACATCCTGTAAGACCAGGTACCTACCCAAGAACCGCTGCACCACCAAGTTAAGAACGTGAGCCACACAGGGCACATGGGTCAGTTGTCCCTGTCGGAGGGCAGAGAGGAGGTTGGTGCCATTGTCGCAAACCACCATTCCTGGCTTAAGCTGGCATCTTTTTGCCTGCGTACTTGCGTAGCCCCTTGAACGCCTACGAAGCATCGCTGGTTCCGAGGACAAAGCACAGGAAGAGGCCATGGAGGAAGAAAAAAATGAGGGGAGGAGGAGAGAGGTGTGCCACAATCACCAGTAGTAGCCTTTTGGAGGCGTGGTGGCGGAACAACCTCCAACACTACTGCACCTTGTCCTGCATCCTTCCCAGCTGGCAGAAGAGTCACCCAATGCACCGTGACAGATAGGTACCGTCCCTGTCCATGCCTGCTGGACCATGAGTCAGCGGTAATATTCACCTTACCGCTGACTGCCCTGTCCAGCGAGGCATGGACTAAGCCTTCCACATGCCGGTAGAGAGCCGGAGACTCGGGGCTGAGTCTACCAACTGAAAGGGCAGCAGTTGAAGTGCTAGCAATTTAGCCAAGCTAGCGTTCAACTGCTGGGCATGTGGATGTCTGGGAGTGGACTTCTTTTGACGGTCCAGCAGCTGGGGCAGGGAAATTTGCCTGGTACAATCAGACGTCAGTGTACCGCTAGCAGATTGCCCGCAAGTACTTGGCTGTGACACACCTAATTCTACACCTTCATTCCTCTCAGTGCAGGTTTCATAGAGGACTGAAGGTATAGTGGGGTTGGAGATCCCAGCTGATGAGGAGCAAGGAGAGGTCCACTTTGTTCTTTGGTGTGGGTCTTTTAGGTACGCTTGCTAATGAACTGCATGGCAGGTCGACATATGTCTGGTCAAGCATGTGGGGCCCAAGCGGCTGATGTTTAGGCCACGCGAGATACGCTTGAGACATATGTTGCTTGACATAGGCAAATAGCAGCAGTGCGATCTGATGCGCTCGTCTCAAAAACACCAACACACCAAAGAACTTTTGGAATAACGCGCAGAGGCAGCGCCCTGCACAGGCAGAGCTCTGCAGCGTGATGCAGTCGGTGTGCTGCCCTTAAGCTGGCCCCTGGAGGGCATCCTGCTTCATTGGAGATGTGCCTCCTCCTCCTCCTCCTCTCTCCTATCAGGCACCCATGTGGAGTCAGTGACCTCATCATCCCCTCCCTCCTCATCACTGGAGCAAACCTGGCAGTATTCTGCAACCGGGGCGAACATGACTGCCAGATTGCTGTCCTTCTTGGGCCTCCCCTCTCTCTGGGCTCACGTTACTGCCTTCCTCTAGATGGGTATCATCATCAGAGCCTTCATAACGCTGGGCATCCTCATGGAGCATGTACCCCACACTGTGCTCAAACAGTTTGGGGGCCTCCTCAGGAGGAGGACATGGTGGGGCTAGGGAAGGAGTGACTGATGCCATTGAGACGAGGGAAGAGGCCACATTGGCAGCTGCTGTGCCAGTACCCTGAGCCTGGGTGAGAGAGGATGAGGAGGATGAGGAGGGCTTGGTCATCCACTCTACCAAGCCTTCGGCATGTTGCGGCTCAACACGTCCAGCTGCCGAAAATAAGGACAAGCGTGTCCCATGGCCACGTGCTGATGAGGATGCGCCGTGTCCACGACCAGTACTGTTGCCTCTAGACACAGAGCCTGCTTGCCCTCTTTTATTGGCTCGTGACTGTCTGCCTCTCTTTGTTGGCCTTCCAGACATACTAATGGCCTGCAGGGAGATGTAACTGCACAAAGCTGGGATGTATATACTAATTATACTGCAGCTAGCAGAATCAACTGCCTGCCTGTTAAGTATTATTACTATGAGAACACCAGAAATTTAGGCGTACACTGCCACTAGCTTTAGGCGTACACTGTGCAGATGCCACAATACACTGACTGTAATTGCTGCAGCTGACTGCCTGCGGTATAGGATCAGTAGAACACCAGCAATTGGGGTAGCTTTAGGTGCACCCTGTGCAGATGGCACAATACACCGATTGTTATTACTGCAGCCGCCTGCCTGTGGTATAGGATCTGAAGAACACCAGCAATTGGGGTAGCATTAGGTGCACACTGTGCAGATGACCCAATACACCAACTGTAATTACTGGAGCTGCCTGCGGTAAAGGATCAGCAGAACACCAGCAATTGGGGTAGCTTTGGGTGCAAACTGTGCAGACACAGTGCACCGACTGGAATTGCTACAGCTGCCTGCGGATAGAATCAGCAGAACACCAGCAATTGGGGTAACATTAGGTGTACACTGTGCTGGTGGCACAATACACTGAATGTAACTGCTACAGTTGCCTGTGGTATAGGACCAGAAGAACACCAGCAATTGCGGTAGCTTTAGGTGTACACTGTGCTGGTGGCACAATGCACCAACTGTAATTTCTGCAGCAGCTGCCTGTGGTATAGGATCAGAAGAACACCAGCAATTGGGGTAGATTTAAGTGTACACTGTGCAGGTGGCACAATACACTGATTGTAATTGCAACAGCCTCAAAGGAAATTTAGACACTGTCTCTCTCTCTCTCTTAGCCGACGCAACACACTACGCAAGCCCGCGGCTCAGGACCAGCAGAACACCAGCAATTGGAGTAGCTTTAGCTGTACACTGTGCAGGTGGCACAATACACCGACTGTAATTGCTGCAGCAGCTGCCTGTGGTATAGGACCAGAAGAACACCAGCAATTGCGGTAGCTTTAGGTGTACACTGTGCAGGTGGCACAATACACAGACTGTAACTGCTATAGCTGCCTGTGGTATAGGACCAGAAGAACACCAGCAATTGTGGTAGCTTTAGGTGTACACTGTGCAGGTGGCACAATACACCGACTGTAATTGATGCAGCAGCTGCCTCATTAGCCAGCAATGCACTGTGATCCCGCAGTGAATTATGGGCCGTGAGCATCACTCGAATTTGGCACGAACGGCTCCTAATGTTCGGATTTCGCCAAACGGGCGAACAGACGATGTTCGACTCGAACATGGGTTCGACTCAAACACGCAGCTTATCCCTAGTTTGATAGCCAATAAAACCTCTTTAGAGCTAATGCCCCTCTCCAGCTCACTCCCAGTAGTGTCAGATACAGTGTGCAAGAAGATTTGAGCAAATGTCTGTTCGGCCATTAGTATAGAGAAGTGATCTACCAAGTATAGTTTTGATAAGTGAGACTAAATCCCCTCAGGATCTTAATACGGTTACTAGTAAACTCATGTTCAGCTATTTTAAGTCCAATTGACTTGTAATCCGAGTCTAAGATATGGTTTTATGGTTATAATATGAATTTTAAAGAAATGCAAATAGATAAATATGTTTTCCATGTAGGTGTACAAATGATGCCCACCAATGAAAACAAGAATGTCATGTTTTGTAGCTTAAAAGAGTAAGGCCTCATGCACACAGGGAGTTGGAAAAAACGAGCTGCAAAGCCACTACCAACGCCAGGAAAAAGCAACTGTAAAAACACACTTTTAGGAGCTTTTTGCATTGCCGTTAATGTGCGTTTAGCCATGTTAGCTTTTAGCAGCGTTTCTCTGCCTCTATTAAAATCAGTGGTTCCCTATGAGAGCCGTCTTAACTGATCCACCTTTCAGCCCATTGATTTGAATAGAAGTCACATGCATTCAAGTCAGATTATGATGATTCAACATGTGGTGCGTCTTGTGCTCTGAGGATCCTGAAGGGGAACCTCATGCTAAAATGAAAAAAAAAAAAACAGTGTGGTGCCCCCCCCCCCCAAGATCCATACCAGGCTCTTTGAGTCTGGTATGGATATTGAATAGGAATCCCACTCCAAAATAAAAAATAAAAAAAAACACATGGAGTCTCTCCCCCGAGACCATACCAGACCTTTTGGTCTGGTATTGATTTTGAGGGGAACCCCAGTGCAAAAAACAAAACAAAAAGAAACTGCATCACCAGAGAGGAGAGAAGACCAGAGGGAGAATACACGTTAGAATTACTTCAATAAAGGACTTTGTCAAAAAGTACTGTTTTTATTCATTTTTTTATACTTTTTTGGGGGTGAATGAGTAGGGGTACAATGTACCCTATACTCATTTACATAGGGTGAGGGGCCGGCATCTGGGGGCTCTCTTCTTAAAGGGGACTTCCCGATTCCGAAAAGCCCCCTGTCCGCAAACCCCCACAACCACCACCCAGGTTTGTGGGAAAGGGGCCCTTGTCTCCATCAACATGGGGACAAGGTGCTTTGGGGCAGGGGGGCTCTGTGCCCCCCTGCCCCAAAGCACCCACCCCCATGTTGAGAATGTGTGCCCTGGCATGGTCCAGAGGGGGGGAATGATGCACCCGTTTCCTGGCCTGCTGGGCTGTATGCTCAAATAAGAGTCTGGTATAGATTTTGTGGGGGAAACCAACAGTGTTTTTTTTTGTGGCATGGGATTCCCCTCAAAATCCATACCAGAACGAAGGGTCTGGTATGGTCCATTTTTGTTTTTTCCATTTTGACTTGGGGTTCCCTTTCAAGATCCATACCAGGTCAAAGGGCCTGGTATGGATCTTGGGGGGGGGGGCATGCTGTTTTTTTTCATTTTCGCGTGGGGTTCCCCTTCAAGAGCCTCAGAGCACAAGTCACACCACAAGTTGGATCATCATGATCCTACTTGGATGTGACTTCTATACAAATGAATGGGCTCTCATAGGGAACCTTTGATTTTTCCTTGTAAAAAAAAAAAAACTTGACGCAGCATAACACTGTATCCAGAATTAAGCCGTGTTTAGCAGCGTCAGACATTTTTACAGCTGTAACGCCAGTCCTCAGAACGCTCTGGCCCTGGGTTTTTTTTTTCGCAGCTTGAAAACTCCTATGCCACTTACAGCTCTTAAAGTGGGAGTCCGCCTTTTTTTTTTTTTTAAAAGCCAGCAGCTACAAATACTGCAGCTGCTGACTTTTAAAATAAGGACACTTACCCGCCTAGCGCGCCCACGATGTCGGCACCAGAAGCCGATCTCTCGATCTTCTCTCGGGTGCTGCCGCCGCCATCTTGGGTATGGGAATCAGGAAGTGGAGCCTTTCGGCTTCATTTCCCGGTTCCCTACTGCGCATGCGCGAGTCGCGCTGCGCAATAAGGATGGTCCCGCTGCCTCTGGGATCCATGTGTTTCCCAGCAGGCAGCGGGGGACTTTCGGAAAGGGGCGTAATCTACGCCCCTTTCCGCAGATAGCTATGCCGGAAGTGGGTGCAGATACCTGTACTGTACAGGTACCTGCACCCCCCTCCCCCCTGAAAGGTGCCAATTGTGGCGCCGGAGGGGGGGAGGGTTCCAATGAGCGGAAGGTCCACTTTAAGTTGGACCTTCGCTTTAAGAAGCCTGAGTGTGCATGAGACTTTAAACTATCAATAGCTTGAAAAATCTCAAATGCTATATCTGTAGAAAGTATAGTACTTTTGCCTTGAATGGGTGCTAAGTATCCTCCCCAGCAAAATAACTTTTTACCTAATATGCAATAAACAGGCAACTGTGCCCTTTAACACATCAGCACATTTCCCTATGAAAGGATACCAAGCAACTTTGCAAATACCTATCATCAATGCCTTAATATTGAGGTTTGGGTTCGCATTAACAGTGGTGAACCCTATGGATTTGAGTTTTGTGGTCCCAACGAATTTAAAAACCATGATGCAATGCTTGACCTTTGAAATATAGGCTGCAGCCTTAGAAGAGTCAATAAGAGGCATTTTGGTTATGCCAACCCCCATCACTATAAAAGAGGGGCGCCCAGATCAGCCATCGTGTTGTTAAATTGGAATCTGCTGTAGGGAAAAAATAGGGAAAGCTGGAAAACTGCATAGGGATAGATTAGTGGTAGTTAGGAAATTCTGAATATGCGGTCTTTGGACAATATGGGGGTTATTTACTAAAGGAAAATCCACTTTGCATTGCAAGTGCACTTGGAAGTAAAGTCACTGTAGATCCGAGGGGGACATGCAAGGAAAATAAAAAACAACATTTTAGCTTGCACATGATTGGATGATAAAATCAGCATAGCTTCCCCTCATTTCAGATCTACCCCTTAGATTTAGAGCGACTGCACTTCCAAGTGTACTTTCAGTGCAAAGTGGATTTGCCTTTTCGTAAATAACCCCCTATGTCCCTTTGCTGCCTTTTTTTTTATTATCAGGCTTTTTTGTTGAACATTCATTCTGTGGTTTATTTGCGGTCAATGGTCACATTTAGCTGTAGCCCCACACATAAACTTTTTTTTTTTGATTGCAAGGCTTTCCTTTAAAGAGGAATTCCGGTTATGGATATTTTATAAATAGTTACATTGGTCGAGCTTGGATAGAGATAGAGATGCTGATGAATCAATATTGATCATTACTGCGTATTGAGCATGATGCCAAATTCTAAACAGCAGCATATTAATTATTAATCTCTTTAGCAGCCGCAAAGAGGACTGAACTCCCTCTTTAACCAGCAAATATTGTGATTGCTCATGCAGCTGCATCCTCTTGTCTGATGTTTCTGTTTCCTGATATACTGTACATGCACACAATCTAGTTTGATCATGGGCACATTCTGTTTCCATTAATTTGAAAATGAACATAATTTTCAATGTTTTTTTTTAAACCGTGGCTTTCATTTGAATAACACCTGACATTTACATGTTGTTTATTCACTTCCTGTTATAAAGTGACAACTGTCTTTCACCCTATTGTGATCCTATGTTGTCACCTGCACACTGCCTTCTGATTAAAGCGGACTTTCAGTCATTTTTTTCAACTTTCCATCTATTAAATCCTCTGCCCTTGTTGTTTTAACTTTGGATAGTAAAACATTTTTTTCTGCCAATAAATTTAATAATACAGCCCACTTGCTGTTTCTTGGTGGTAAAAAAAACTAGGCTTATGACATCATGCACAGATCTCTCTCTCTCACTCTCGTGAGAGTTTGCCAGGAAGGGAGGGGGGATAAGTCATAAGAGGCTCAATGAGAGCTGCAGAGCTGGAGGTGTGCCTCTGTGTAAATCCAGGAAGTGAACAGGCAGCAGCTTCAGCTGCCCACGGTTAAAATGGATGCAGCCAGACTCAGTGGAGATAGATTTCAGCAGCATATTTGTACAGAATCACAGTATATATAAAATGATATGCAAAGTGGTTGGAAGGAAGCTTCAGAATGACAAAGATGTTTTTATTACAAATTATGTGAGCAGACTGCAATTGCTCTTTAAGAATATGTGACGCTTTTAACACACTTTAGGCCATCATGCCAGATCACCCTAAGAAAATCCACCCTTGGAAAGTCCAAGCAGTGATTACAGCAATGTATAGAGACTGGAAGAATCAATAAAGCCGCAGAAGATCAGCATCACTGCAATATAACAAAGGGTGAAAAAAAGAGGACATAATGTATTTAAAATATGAGCACAGATTTCATTTAAATATATTACTCAATAGCCACATAGCATATAAATCCACTTTGTTCGCAACATATGCCTTTGCAAACTAAGTTATTATATTGTAAAAGTAATGGTAATATTATCCTTGTGCTACACATAGGGGGTTATTTATGTAGAGCCAGCTCCTGACGAGCACATGCTATGTGTTTTTTCAATGTAATATTCCTAAAACCACAGTTGGGTTTTGGGGTTAATTATGCCAAATTGTGGTTTCAGTACCAGTCTAGCTGGATTGCACTGGGTTCTCCTTGGCCACAGGTGTCGCTGTCGCCACTGGCAAGTGTCAGAACGTGGTTTAGCTAGGCGTATTGAGTGCCATCCTTTCTCTGAACCAGCCCAGTGGAAGTGTCGTCCTGCTGTGCATTCTGGCAGAGGGTATTTAAGGTACTGACATCACCTGCTTCTGGGTTCCGGTCCAGAAGATTCTTCTGTCTGTTCGTCCTGGTTCTCCTGACCAGCCCCCATGGCCCTCATGGCCTGGAGTGCGGATCTATCCAATTCCGAATCTCGGGGCTGGATAGCGAAGTAACTGAGAAGAGGATTAAAGAGGAGGATTAAAAGGTGGTCCGGTGCTGTCTCACCTGAGGAGAGGCCCAGCAACTGGAGAAGCACCCAGGGGAGGACTCTTCAGGATGAGGCTATGCACAAGGCTGGCTCCTCAGAAGGAGCCTGAAGGCTCAGTTGAAGGACACTAAATGAATTTACACGCATACGGTATCGCCGGACCGGCTGCGAGATACTGGTACCGTATGATAGCTCTCTAAATTTACCTACGTTCCTCAGTTACATTCAAGTCTGTGGCAGAGACTTTTTTCAAGTGTTCTACATCCAAGTCTGTGGCAGAGACTGTGTTCTACTTAAACACTCTATCAACTGCTAGGCCTAGTGTAAGGAGGTCTATCTGGTAGCTGTGAGAATCCAGTTGTGAAGCCGTAATTCTCTGGATTTACGTTGTGATAAACTTCCTATTTCTGCAGTACCAAAAGTACCTGAACTTCCTTCCTAACCCTCTACCCTTCATTAAGAGACTGTGTTATATTTAAATAAAAATCCCAAAAAGAGGATCCAGTGTCAGTTTCTGCAATTCTTTGGGCCATCTACCATGGGAAACCCCTAGACGCATAAAAGGTCAAGAAGGTAACGATGATCCCAATGAAGCCAGCAGCTCCTTTGAGGGTCAGTGCTTCATTTATGAAAGGTAAATCCACTTTGCACTGCAAGTGCACTTGAAAGTGTACTAAAAGTGCACTTGGAAGTGCAGTCGCTCTAAATCTAAGGGGTAGATCTGAAATGAGTGGCAGTTCTCCTGATTTTATCATCCAATCATGTGCAAGCTAACATGTCCCCCTCGGATCTACAGCGACTTTACTTCCAAGTGCACTTTCAGTGCAAAGTGGATTTGCCTTTAGTAAATAACCCCCGTAGCTTGTGCAGAGAGCAGAGCTGTAAAAGGGACCCCACCCACTACAGGAAGCCTGCAGAAAACAAAATGAGCAGAATGAACAGAGAATCATGCTGGCCATACATTATACGAAAAATCTGCCAAAATTCGGTCATTAAGACAGTTTGTTCGTTTTTTGGCCAGTTAATGGGCACAAAATCGATAATCATTGGGATGTTTTTGAGCTGAAAAAAATGAAGGACAAGTTTGGAAATTTCCTGTCCAAACTGTTTGCACTAGGTATATGTCAAAAAAATTATTATACGATTATTCGTATAGTGCAGTGATGGCGAACCTTGGCACCCCAGATGTTTTGGAACTACATTTCCCATGATGCTCCACTACACTGCAGAGTGCATGAGTATCATGGGAAATGTAGTTCCAAAACATCTGGGGTGCCAAGGTTTGCCATCACTGGTATAGTGCATGGCCAGCATTAGTCACCCTTCACAAGGTGAGAGAGCAGTGCTGACTGACCTTTACTACAGGATGCTCCTGCATGGAAGCAAAGTTCAACAGTGGATTATGGCACCGACTGAAAGAAATACACAAAGCACACCAAAATTCAAGAATACCTTTTAATTAGACAAAGAAATTAGAAATTCAGCTTTCTCTTGACCTCTGCACTCTATGTTACATGCTACTGATCTGTGCACTCTGCAGGATTTACTCCTGACCCCTGCAGTGTGTTAAATACTACTGACCACTAGTGTACAGTTGATGTAGAAATGTTGATTAAAGATACAGTCAGTTCATAGGATGGATTTGAGAAGCAGGAATTTGTTTGACATATTTGGAGTTATTTAAAAAAGGCGAATCCACTTTGCACTGAAAGTGCACTTGGAAGTGAAGTTGCTGTAGATCGGAGGGGGACATGCGAGGAAAATAAAAAACAGCATTTTAGCTTGCACACGATTGGATGATAAAATCAGCAAAACTTCCACTCATTTCAAATCTACCCCTAATATTTAGAGCGACTGCACTTCCAAGTGCACTTTCAGTGCAAAGTGAATTTGCCTTTCATAAATAACCCCCATTGCGTGGTTATTTATCTGTCATGAAATGCCTAATATAGTTCCTAGTCAACATTTTCTTTTTTCAAAGTTTGCTAAGTGCGGTTTATCACAGGTGCCCTGTTCCGGGCAACCTTCTCTCTTTCCACTTCCTGCATCATTAATCACATGCCAATTTCCAAAGCAGGTTTAATTCTGATGGGAGAATACTCTTGGCACAACATTTCTCTACATCAGGATTTCTGTGTAGGACAGCCACAAGGGTGTTCCGGCATTACGAGTAGGTGTTATCCAAGATTGCCAGATACATAATGGGTTAAGGTAGACTGGTGCAGTACAGCAAAACCTGGATGGAAACTCGAGGTAAGGACCAGTAGGGTTTACCGTTTTGATTGGATCGATTTTTAACATTTGTGGTGAGAAATGCCTTCTGCTATCAAATTTGCTGCTTTTAAAAACTGATGAATCCTATGTGTAGATAACATTCACCAAGTGTATTTATGTCTGAAAATGCATTTGTGCTAAAAAAGATTACTTGAATGGATAATCATATACTGTTACGTATCATTTCTATTACACTGTACTAATTAAAATTGTGAAAAAAAAGAGGGTGGATATCGAAAAATGTTTGTGAATATCTCTTTAAAAAAATGATTAAATGATGTGTAACAATTACTTATTTCATGTACTTATGTGTAGTTATAAATGATTTGGCTCAGAATTGAGAGATTAGACATGTTTTGGTTTAGAACAGACGAGAGATATCAGCATAGTGATGCCCATCTTTATTGACTTCTAGGTTGGTAACACAGTATTCAACCAAAGTGTCAGCATAACAGCCAGGAAATCAGGATATTTAAGGGAAGTCAACAATGGCAAGCCTCTGTGTTTTTCTCATGGCAGGTTCTCCTAAAGGTGAATCCCAAGAATCCGAGAACTTCCTCATAGTTGGTTCCCCTCCACACCTTCATGGCTAAATTCCACTCTCACTGAATTCTCTACTATACCCGATCCAATTATTTGGGCATCCAAGGGGATCAAGTACCTCAGCCATGCTTGTGACAGCACTCTTCTGCTAACTTTTGACACACTAAAACCACTATATGCCCTCCCTAACTCTTATCTGTTCCGGCACCTCCAGCTCTGCCACACCAGTTGGAAACTCTATTAAGAGACAAAAAGCTAACTCAACTTCTATCCATGATCTATAAGGCCTTGTTGCAATCTGTACATGAGGATCTTGAGACTCCCTGCACTGTCCAGAAGGGGGAGACCTGGGACTGGACAGGGAGTAATAGGAGGATATATGGGACTATCCCATGTTGCAGTTAGTTTCCGCTAGGGGTTGACTGATCTAATTTAAAATTCTACACAAAATATATCTTACTCGCCAGTGGTTACATGAGATTTATCCCTCTGTTTCGGCAGGAAGTTAGAGATGTGCAGCTGACCCAGTTGTTTTTTTCACATATTTTCGAACTGTTCCTTGATTCTAATATTTTGAGCTGGTCTTTCACAGTTCATTTTCTAGCCCATGCGAATTGAGGGTTCAGATCACTTGCTCTACTGCTGCTTTGGGCGTCAGCTCCTCAATGACAAGAGGGGGTACTTCTTCCCCTATCCAGCACCAGCTCCAACCAAACCAGGTTTGCACTGAGTTATTGCACAGGGATCATATTTACCACTGCGTGTTTTTCATGAAATGCACCAGTCCAGCAATTAGCCTAACAGGGGTGCTATCTCACTTTACATCACCAATAGTAACATGAATCCACTTCAGTCACTTCAAACAGCCATGGGCTTGATATAACTCAGTTTTTTTGAGGTAGTTCAAAGTTAAAGTTCTATTAAGTGTATTCTCTTCTTCTCAAAGAATACAAGTCCTCTTTAAGTGGCAGTGTACCTCCAGTTCGCAATAGCAAGGGTGCCTATCCTGGGGTAGCAAAAAATTATATTATCTCATTCTTAGCTCAGGCTCTAACCTTTCAATCAGCCAACTGCTCTTGGCTAGTCTCCACCCACAGCTTATAAGGTATCCTGCTAGGAAGGATGTGAAATCACCTCACCTTCTGGAAGGATTTAAAACAGAATCTTTCCATAAAGGAGCAACAAATTAACCCCTGTGTACATGTGGCCTAGGGAAGGAGTGGGCATAGTCCACATGGTCTTGCTAACAGGAAATCAGGGGCGGTGTGTCCTGTAAATACTAGAACAATACAACATTTTTTCTATGGCTATGGTAAGGAATGAAAAAAAGGAGTGCATGTCTATAAAAGGTATAAAATGATGACCTTAAGCTGCTTACGAAAATTTTGGCTTGCGCCCTTCATAAACACCTACATTCATAAAGATCAAATGGGGTTTGTCCCTGGTAGACAGGGTCCAGATCAAGTACGTTACACGGTTAATCTTATCTCTATACTGCAATCAGGGTGGAGAGGAGGACAGCCCCAAACTGGTATGCTCTTCTCCATCGATCTCCAAAAGGCATAAGATTCAGTCTCTTGGCCAGACGTATTTGGGCTGTTGGAGGCATGGGGTTTCTCACATTGTTACGAGTGCTTTATTCAAATCCAGTCGTGAGGGTGAGTACTCAGAAATTCCACTCTGATCCTATCCTGATCACTGGAGGCACTAGACAGGGGTGTCCCCTCTCCGCTCTTATATTTGCCATAGCGATTGAGACATCTGCAATTGCAATTAGGTCAGATCCAAATATCCATGGAGTAGATTGCATTGGGCGCACTCACAAATGCGCACTATTTGCTGATGATTTGCTTCTGTTAATCACCTGGCCCTTAATTTCCCTCCCTAAATTAAATCAGTTCTTACAATCTTTTGAGTGGGCCTTGGGGCTCCAGGTGTATGAACACAAATCAGTCACTGTGAATATCATTCTGCCTGTAACATTGGTGTCTCGACTACAAGATGCGTTTCCATTTGCCTGGAGGTCCGACTTTGTCCCTTACTTAGGGATTCGGTTGACACCTTCTTTATCCAACTATCCACCTTTGTACAAGAGATCTGTCTTGGCTGGGTAAGATTCATTCCATAAAAATGACACTCTTGACCTGTATCTTATATTACTTCTGTTCCCTACCCATACCGATTGTTCAGTCGAACCTTAAAGTGGAAGTAAACCCATCGATTTAAACAGTTAAAAAAAAAAGGCATGCCGGGAATGCTAACTGCACATTGGCTGTGCTCTCAGCCAAACTATCAAACCATCCAATGGCTGGTGTCATAACGAATCACATGTGCAGCACCATAGCAGTTGAAGATTAAATAGAGGCAAAGATGGCAGCTTCCTTGGCTGAAAACGATAGGGGAGTTTACTTCCACTTTAATAAATTTCAGTCTGAACTGGTGCGCTATGTGTGGGTGGTAAGGGTCATAGGCTCCCAAAACAAGTCTTATTTGCGCATAAAACAGTGGGTGGTGTAGGTCTCCCCATCTGGCTCAGTATTATCACGCTGCACAGGTATTGTATAAGGGTAGGGGGTGGATGTGAATTTATTATAACTCTACACAGGTACCATCCCAAATGTAGCAAAAGTCAAAAAACAACGGAAGAGTGGGGTGGGACTTTAGGTGTATCTTGTAGGGCTTAATAAACACATATACTAAGAAGTAAAATTATAATTAATTTTATTTTCCATATAACAAATGGTTAAAAAACACATTGCATTTATAACAGGTTATAATGACAATTACTGTTATTTGGTCCAAAAAGTGCTTGGGTGCAGTATTGATCATCCTAAAAGTAGATGGGTGCAGCGCTCGTCAACAGAAATCTGCACATGTGCGTTGGTCAGTGGAGAAATGTGCTGGTGCCGTGTGAGCCAGTGGCAGAATTGCCAGGGTCTCAACAATCACACTTGCAATGAGGCCCTGGCATTCCGTCACTGTCTGGGGCCCAGCAGAGTTGCTATTCCCACTGTTCTGAGCAGAGAGTGTGTCTCTCATGAAACAGCAGCATAGAGACACCGGCATTGACAGTTCTATTTCCCTTTCTGTCCATCCTCTCTTGCATGGGATGAGAGGGGACACAGCTGATCTGCTCCCCCTTCTCCCCCCTTTACTCTCATGTGTGTTGTCTGTGGACAGTCAAGTGTGAAGCTAACAAGCTCACATTTCCCCTGGAGCACACAGGAGAGGGGCGGGGGGAGAAGAGGGAGCAGATCACCTGTCTCTTGTGTCATCCCCTGCGAGAGAGGGTGGATAGAGAGGGAAATAGAACTATCAATGCCGGTGTCTCTGTGCTGCTGTTCCATGAGAGACTCTCTACGCTCAGAGCTGTGCTGTCCTGAGAAAGAAGACAGCACTGATGGGCACTGATAGGATTCACTAATGCACACTGATAGAACAAAGGCACTAATGGGCACTGATAGAAGGCACTGATGAGCAGTGATAGGAGGCACTGATGGTCAGTGATAGGGGGCATTTATGGGCACTAATAGGAGGCAGTGATGGGCACTGTTAGGATTCACTGATGAGCACTGATAGGCACTGATAGAAGGCACTGATAGTAGGCATTTATGGGCACTGATAGAAGGCACTAATGTGCACTGATAGAAGGCACTAATGTGCACTGATAGAGTATAGAGGACACTAATGGGCACTGATAGAAGGCACCGATAGAAGGCACTAATGGGCACTGATAGAAGGCACTGGTGGGCACTGTAGGAGGCATTTATGAGCACTGATAGGAGGCACTGATGGGCACTGATAGAAGGCACTGAGCACTGATAGCAGGCACTGATGAGCACTGATAGAAGGCACTGATGAGCACTGATAAGGGGCAGTGATGGGCACCAATAGGAGGCATTGATTGGCACTGATAGGCCGCATTGATAAGCACTGATAGGCAGCACTGATAGGCGGTAATAATGTGCACTGATAGGCTGCACTGATAGGTGGCATTGAATGGCACTAATAGGTGGCACTGATGGGCACTAAGGAACACTGATAGACAGAACTCAGGCAGTATTGATGGGCACTGATGGCCAGCATTGAAGAGTACCAATAGGTGGCACTGATGGATGCTGTTAGGGGGCATTAATTAGCACTGATAGGTGGTGCTGATAGGGAGAAATTATGGGCACTAATAGGCGGCATTAGGGAACACTGATGGTTAACACTTGTAGGCGGAATTGATGGGCATTGATAGGCGGCTTTGATGAGCACTGGTAGGCAGCATTGATGGGCACTAATAGGTGGCATTGATGAGCACTAATAGGTGGCATTGATGAGCACTGATAGATGGCACTGATGATTGGGGCACTGATTATCAGTGTAAACAATTCACTGACATTCTTGACAGTTAATGACAGTCCTTTCCTAACACAAACACAGCGTGGGAGGAAAGGGCTGCCAATAACCAGCAAGTCTGTTTACATGTGATCAGCAGATCACATGGTAAAGGGCCGCTGTGATTGCGCTGGATGCATGCCCCAGGGGGCATGCGGGAAGCACGGTTTTTTGGAGGCTGTCCATGGACACCCTCCCAAATTGGAAGCTCGGGGCTCGGATGGAAGGGGGCCCATAATGGTTTCTTGCATTGGGGCCCTGAAGGTTCTCGTTACGCCTCTGGTGTGAGTTCTGGTTAATGACATCTTTATTTACCTGTATAGTGTAGCACTGACCCCCGAAGGAGCTGCTGGTTTTATTTGGGCTTACCGTTACCTCACTTGTTTGCTTCTCCATCTTGGGGTTCCCGTCGTAGATGGTCCAAAGAATGTGGAAACTGACACTGAATCCTGTTTTGGGCTATTTATTTAGAACAGAGTCTCTCAATAAAGGGTAGAGGGTTAGGAGTGAGTTCAGGCACTTAGATTGCAAAAATGGAAGTCTTCAGAGAAAATCCAGAGAATTTTTCACAACTGGATTTAACAACACCCGGATAGACCTCTCTCACTAGGCCTAGCAGCCGGTGGGATGCTTGGTAAAGTCTCTGCCACAGACTTGTGAGATACACTTGAGCGTCACTGAGGGATATAGGTAAATTTAAAGAACTGACATACGGTACAAGTTACTCTAAGGCGATCCGATGATACCGTATGAGTGTTGATCCAGGTTGCGTCCTTCAACTAAGCCTCCAGGCTCCTTCAGAGAAACCAGCCTTGCGCACGTTCTTCTCCTGAAAGAGTCCTCCCCTGGGTTTCTTTAGTTGCTGGGCCTCTCCCTTCAGATTAGACGGCACTGGACCACCCTTGGATCAGTAGGCCACGAAATTCTCCGGGCCTGTCCATGCAGTTGTGTCGCCTCGGGCCAGCCGGCCCCAAGACTCAGGATGCATGGTTCTGCACCCCAGGCCAGGAGGGCCATGGGGTTGGGTCAGGAGGACCACCAGAGCCAAACAGACAGAAAAAAAAACCCTGCCAACATGGTATCGGTACCTTAAATACCACCCCCCAGAATGCACAACGGGAAAACACTCCCACTGGGCTGGTTCTGAGAGAATAGTGGCATTCAATGCACCCAGCTAGACTGTGTTTCTACTCTTGCCGGCGGTGACAGCGACACCTGCGGTCAAGGAGAACCCAGTGCAACCCAGCTGGACTGGTACTGAGACCAGAAATTTTGAGAAATAGTCCCGAAACCCAACTGTGGCTTCAGGCAAATTAACTTTTCAAAAACCATAGCGCCTGTTCGTCAGGAGCCAGCGCTACAATAGCAAATGGAATCTGTGAAACATCTGCTGATCTGTATGAGCGTGACCCTTTGGATCTACTTGATATTGGCCATCCCTGTCTGAACCTTAGAGCTCTCCGTTAAATGCCTAGGATGTCTTATCATGTTAATGTAAACCTAAAGGCAATGCAGAGGTTGTATTGTTCATGTCCTTCTGAGAATGCTATTTGCCAGGCTGTCATATCTTGTTAATTGGAGCTTTAATATCAGAATGACAAAGGTCAGCAATGGCAGCCTTTATATTATACTGTTATTACAAATCTCCTTTACTCACATTACTACAGATGTGTCGTGCATTTACCGGAAAGCATCAGATCTGAAAATAATATAGCTCACAGATGTGTAGTTAGTAATGAGGATAACATATAAACACATAGGTAAATGCTAAAGATCCTAAAAAGGCAAAATAAATAAGACATTACAACCCCACAGCCTTTCATTTTGGGTAATGTATGAATAATTCATAACCCTTGAAATCTTATATATGATTGCAGTATAAGTGCTTTAGTCCAAATGTTTGCCAGGTCACTGTCCATTTATCCATGAGCTAGAAAAAAATCCGAACAAGCCTGCAAGGAGTGGCACAGTTCAACTGCAGTGAAGCATCACATACATTCTCAAGTATTTTCATGCAGTGCCTCCTACTGGTTAAATATGACATTTACACAGTCTCAATATCTAATACATAAAATCTGTTCCTCTCAAGGTAGCATGTAAGCTTTGAAGCAGTAAAAAGTAACACTATAATAACCTCTATGCTATGCAATATTCCCAGATTATGTACAAAGCAAATACAATATATAACTGTATCAGCATGTTAACTATCTTCTTATGAACTGTTTGAAAGCTGTAATGAGAATTTAGGCGGAAGGCGCATAGTTATTGTTTTGCCCCTTTATAAGGATTTTCTCTGTGCAGTTATTTTTTTCTAATAAGCAGCTGAGTTCAGTTGGTTTTTTATGAAAGTTTGTTTTTATGAATATAATTGCAAATGAATAGCATACGTTTCTCAGAAATGCTGTATGCAACAAATAACTTGTTTTCATTCTGGGTGAATAGTCTAAAATACAAGAAATATGCAAAGAATAAAATAAAAGACAATCTGAAAAAAAAAAATCTGATGCCCAATCAATCCCATGTCTCTCCCCATAAATAAAGGTTATAATGTCCCCCTTTTATTGTCAATTTAGTTTAGCATAAAGCACCAAAAGAAAATTAATGTAAAACATCATCATATATACAGTAAATAGCCCATCAACAATATAATGCAATTTTTTCCCTGTATGTTTAGCAGGTTTTAAACTGGGCTAACAGTGCTGTTTAAATACACAATATAAATTGAACCAGCGCTTCTATAATCCACTAGCAAGCTCCAGAGCCGTCTTTAAGGCAGGGCAAAAGGGGCAGCTGCCCTGGGCCCTGTCATTGCTGTGGGGCCCAAAACAGCTGCCTCATACTTGCCAACTATCCAGGTTTAAATTCCCTTCTCCCTTGAAGTTTCATTCCTGTGCTGTGTCGCAATATCTCAGTGTGAAGTGTTGGTACTAATGCTGCCCAGCTCTGCCCTATTGTTGTGTGCAGATGACTCACCTGCAGACCCTATGTTTACATGTAAATAGCCGGCATTCGTATGCAAATACACAATACTAAGTAAATTGCTGCAGCCGGCTGCATTGATATGTAAATAAAGGCGGCATTCCTATGTATATCATGCTCCCCTGCTGTGAGGAGGAGATGTGCTGTAACCTCTAGCAACTAATCAGTGAGCCGTAATGTGTGCTGTAACTTCTAGCAACTAGTCAGTAAGCAGTAATGATATGCTGTAACTGCTGGCAACCAATCGCAATTGCTGCCTGATGTGATACAGAAAACTGATTTTAAGTCTAGCTACTATTTATTGTATGTCTCAGAGTAGGTGGAGAGGAAAATTGCATGGGGGAGGGGCCCCAAGAAAAATTTTGCCCAGGGTCCAATCTGTATTAACCCCCCTGACGGTATTCCCGAGTCTGGCTCGGGGTGGAATTTTCATACCAAAAGCGGTATCCCCGAGCCAGACTCGGGACTGCATCGCTGGATCCAGGAGGAGGTTTACTCACCTTCTCCCTCGGATCCAGTGGTGTCTCCCCGCTGTACGAGCGAGCCGTGTCTTGCTCGATGCATCACATCGCCGATCTCCGTTCCCTGCGAGCGTTGCGACGCACGGGGACGGAGATCGACGCCAAATTCAAAAAGTGAAACAAACAGTAAACATACAGTATAATGTAATCTTACAGATTACATTGCTGTATGTAAATATTTCACATCCCCTTTGTCCCTAGTGGTCTGCCCAGTGTCCTGCATGCAGTTTTATGTAATAAAAACTGTTCTTTATGCCTGGAAACTGGAGATTGTCCATAGCAACCAAAACTGTCCTTTTACATCAAAATTGGTTTTAGACCAGCTAGAAAACAGCGATAATAAATTGGAATCACTCGCAGAATTGAGCGATAGCGATTTGTGGGGAGATTCGTCATCAAATACTGAAAAGTAATGACAATTCTGCAACTGAGCAAATTTCAGTGTTTTTGATTTGATTACATTATTGAATAATTTTTATTATTGTTATATTATTATTTGGTACAATTATTTATAATTATTTATTATATTATAATTTATGATTTCATTTTTCAAACTTTATTATACCCGGGATGTCTGCTAGACTCTGGTTTGGACAGATTTAAGAGAGTTATTCCTAAGAATTGCAGGACTACAATATAAAACGCCAAATTTTCATGTAAAATAATGGTACCGCTTTCTGCACCTAAAATCCGAAATAATCATACCGCCAGGGAGGTTAAAGACGGCCCTGGTAAGCTCCTGTTGTTAACCAAAATGCACGACCCTTGAAATAATATTAGACTCTCACCGGACTATGTCACTAACAAGTGTCCAATAAAGCTCATGCATTCAAAAGCAAATGTGTGTAGTGTCTTTATTCTTTTCAAGTGTTCCTCTTTAAGGCACCGAGGTAGTGTTCCCAAAACAAAAAATACTGTATAGTGTAGTATGTACACATACACCATAAAATCAATATCTCTTCTGGTAATTTGCTCACATCTGTGTGCCACTATTAAACATATATCATCTCGGGTTCATCACTCCTCAGATCCACAAGCCACAATACCCTTACCAAACTGTTACTTTCTTAGCATTCATCCATCCATCAATAAATCTCTTTTTTTATCCCCTCAATCCAAACATTCTCCCAATTGCTTCAATCCTCATGAAATATCAATCACATAAAAAAATATAATAGTGTGATCCTGTTTCACAAATGGACAAGTATATTAAATAAATGTGCTCACATGTGATAAAATGTGCTTAAAGTGTTAAATTAAGTCACCATGTGCACTCCGGTCTTCATGCATCATTACGCATGCCGATATACTTTATCAGAGTCTATACCCACATGCCACTGGGCTTGCTTTCATTGTTAATATACAAAGGAGTGCAGCACAATAAAGGGCTCAATAAAATATTTCAAATGTGATAAAGAAGTCCATATAAATCCAAGATAAAACTAGAAAAATGGAAGGTGGACTCAGGGCTGGTGCAAGGATTTTTGACACCCTAGGCGAAACCTCATTTTGCCGCCCCCATTGGCTCCACACCTGACTCCACCCACTTTACCCTGCCCATGTGACAGGAGGCAGCTCTATACAGGAAGGACCCTGCTTCCTCTAGCGCTGGCTCCACTACCGGAAAGACAGGGCAGCTGCCTGAGACTGAGTTAGTTACATGCTGCAGCCTGCAGACCATGCAGACGCGGAGGGAAGTCAGCGGGCAGGCGCCCCTAGGCAGTAGTGCGCCCTAGGCAGCTGCCTAGTTTGCCTAGTGGTAGCACCGGCCCTGGGTGGACTAACAGTCCCAGCAGCAAAGAATCACAGTGAGAAGTTTCAATGTAAGGGTGACTTTCCCTCCACCTCCAGCATGCTTGCTTCGCTCACCTCTAGGTGTGGACCACTGAACTAACAGATGGTCAACAACGCATGTTCCATATGGGTATAACCTCCAAACGAAGGTCCGGATCAACTGATCTGCATTCCAGGGATATAGTTGTAAGAAAGAAGCAAAATCTAAGTGCGCACTGATGATTTCTAAAAATACTTTATTGATAAGCAAAAATAGCTACTCCCAAGGGTTTCATTACTGTATTTAGGGCACTGCATTTAGGGCACTGCATTAGCATGGAGATCCAGGATGACAGCGAGTGACGTCAAGATGTACTTCCTCCCCCGTATTACGTTCATTTGAACTTCTCAGCGCGGCGGAGCCAACTAACGTCACCCGGTCGTTTATATACACTGCGTGAACATCATGGGAATGAGACGCAATCATAGGAGGTGGCATGAAACCACTCCCTCTTCAAAGAGACAGCGGCGGCATGAAACCACTCCCTCTGCAAAGACACAACAAACCTGACCTGCAGTAAATCCACAGACAGGAAATAGCAATATTACATTGCCAAAAATAAAGGCTCCAAATCACTGATCCCTAATGGCAGTTATAGGAATGGCATTGCATATACCAATAAAACCCAGGCATCATACAATTGAATAATGCACCCGCTGTCATCCTGCATACCAATAAATCAGTACACATTATGCCGCGTACACACGTAGCCATCTATCCGACGGACTTAGTCTGGCGGACTTCCCGCCAGACTGTCCGTCGGACTTTCCGAACGGGCTACTTGCCCACACACGGCACTTTTTCAGCGGACTAATACGGCGTACTAAGTCCGCCGTACTATCCGCCCTACTTTTGAAATGAACGGACTCGCCCACACACGCGGAGGAAAGTCCGCTCATTTCGAGCGCGTCTCCAGGTAGGCGGGGCCCGCGAAGGAGACGTCGCTGGCCCCGCCACCTGGTATGGACTTAAAGGGAAACCCCAACGACGAAAAAAATCGGCGTGGGGTCCCCCAGGTCCACATCAGACCCTTGACCGAGCACGCTACCCGGCCGGCCAGGAAAGGGGGGGGACAAGTGAGCGCCCCCCCCCCTCCGAACCGCATGCCCTCAACATGGGGGGTGCCTTGGGGAAGGGGGGGCCGCGCGCCCCCCCACCCCAAAGCACCTTGTCCCCATGTTGATGAGGACAAGGGCCTCTTCCCCACAACCCTGGCCGTTGGTTGTCGGGGTCTGCGGGCGGGGGGCTTATCGGAATCCGGGAGCCCCCTTTAATAAGGGGGCCACTGGATACCGGCCCCCCACCCTATGTGAATGAGTATGGGGAACAATGTACCCCTACCCATTCACCTGTAAAATAAAGTACAAAAAAAACACAACACACGAGATAAAATAGTTTATTGCACAGCTCCGGGGGTCTTTCGTCTTCGGGGGTCTTCTCGCCGGACTCCTCCGCTATCTTCTTCTAGCTCTTTTACTAGCAAAGGAGCCTGGCTTTCTTCCTCGCCGCGCAGCGCGTCCCTGGCATTGCGGCCGGAGAGAACGTCGAGTCAACATCTCCAGGAGAAGGAGAAGAAGAAGAAGAACGGAAGGCGGCGACGACAGAAGACCGGGCCACCGCCTGTAAAAGAGCTATAAGAAGGCGTGGTGGCCCGGCAGAAGAACCGAAGAGGGGGACAAGACCCCCGAAGTCGGAAGAAGAGGCCGGCGGCAAGGAAGAAAGCCGGGCTCCTCCGCTAGCAAAAGAGCTAGAAGAAGATAGCATCCGGCGAGAAGACCCCCCGAAGACGGAAGACCCCCGGAGCTGTGCAATAAACTATTTTATCTTGTGTGTTGTGTTTTTTTTGTACTTTATTTTACAGGTGAATGGGTAGGGGTACATTGTACCCCATACTCATTCACATAGGGTGGGGGGGCCGGTATCCGGTGGCCCCCTTATTAAAGGGGGCTCCCGGATTCCGATAAGCCCCCCGCCCGCAGACCCCGACAACCAACGGCCAGGGTTGTCGGGAAGAGGCCCTTGTCCTCATCAACATGGGGACAAGGTGCTTTGGGGTGGGGGGGCCGCGTGGCCCCCCCTTCCCCAAGGCACCCCCCATGTTGAGGGCACACGGCCTGGTACGGCTCAGGAGGGGGGGCGCTCGCTTGTCCCCCCTTTCCTGGCCGGCCGGGTAGCGTGCTCGGACAAGGGTCTGATGTGGACCTGGGGGGACCCCCACGCCAATTTTTTCGGTGTTGGGGTTCCCCTTTAAGTCCATACCAGGTGGCGGGGCCAGCGACGTCTCCTTCGCGGGCCCCGCCTATTTGGAGACCCGTTTGAAATGAGCGGACTTTTCTCCGGGCGGGAAAAGTCAGTTCATTTCAAAAGTACGGCGGACTGGCATACACACGGCCGGATTGTCCGCCGAAATGCGAGTCTGGCGGGAAGATTGGAGTGCAAAACTACTTTCTAAGTCCGCCGTACTTTCCTGTCAAAAAAGTATGCCGGAGGCTACACACAAGGGGATTGTCCGGCGGACTTGAGTTTGCCGGACTTTTCCTCCCGATTGTTTGATCGTGTGTACGCGGCATTAAAACCCAGGCACTCTGCACAAATAATAATGCAACAACTAAAAGAGGAATCATATTCTGGACCTGTCCTGGACTTTGAAGGAATTATTTGCTTTCTTCGACCACAAACTTCATCTACCGATATCTCATACTCCGAAGGTGGGACTTTTGTAAATCCCCAGCGACCATGTTCACAGTACGCATGCCAGGACTTTGCTACGTATACTGTTATTTTATGCACGTAAAACCATCCTATTGCACTGGAAGGATGTGGGCCCCCTTTCAGCCCATGCCTTCTTCCGCATTGTTCATGAGGTCCTTCCCAAATTCAAATTGATATACAAGAGTAGGGCATGCTCTATGAAATACCAAAATATGGCAACCATGGCTTGATGTCTTGGAGGATTTCTGGGGAAATGTTTGTTCTTCACAGCTTTCCCAATAGGCCCACTACTGATGTACTCTAATTTTACTTTTCGTCAAGGTGCCAAAATTCATAATCACAGATTGCCTTATTATTATTATACAGGATTTATATAGCGCCAACAGTTTTTGCAGGGCTTTACAAAATGAGGGCAGACAGTACACTTACAATACAAATCAATACATTATATCAATACAATACAAATGTTGTGTCATTGGTTAGAAAGGGGCATATTTTGAAGATGTTGCAGAGGTTGAGGTGGCAGGATTTGGACAGCGATTGGATGTGGTGCTTAAAGAAGAGTTCAGAGTCCAGGACTACACCTAGAACCTTGGCATGTGGGGATGGGCTTATAGTTGTGCCATCGATTTTGACAGAGAGATCAGGGGAAGGGGCATATGGTGGAGGAAAAATGATAAGTTTGGTTTTGGATAGATTGCGTTTGAGGAAGTGGTGTGACATCAAGACTAATATATCTGATAGTAAATTATTGATATGTGAGGAGACAGAGGGAGTGGGCTGAGAGGTAGAGAAATATATTTGGGTGTCATCAGCGTATTTGAAGCCATGGGAGGCTATCAGCTGACCCAGGGAGGAGGTGTAGATTGAAAATAGGAGGGGTCCAAGAACAGAACCTTGGTGGACCCCAACCGAGAAAGTAAAGTTGTAAAAAATGCTAAAGGTGCGGTTGGATAAGTAGGAAGAGAACCAGCGAAGAGTATAGTCACAGAGACCAAAGGCGTGGAGTTTTTTGAGGAGGAGGGGGTGGTCAACCGTATCAAAGGCAGCAGAGAGGTCCAGGAGTAGGAGTACAGAATAGTGTCGATTGGTTTTGGCCGTTAGTGGAGTGCTGAGGACAAAATCCAGATTGAAGGGGATCAAGAAGGATATTATCGGTGAGGTGGATGCTCAGTCGGTTGTAGAGTTGGGGCATAGGTTGCTAAGGTTAGATGGGTCCAGTGAGGGCTTTTTAAGTATGGGTCTGACAAGTGCATTTTTTAGAGAGTTGGGGAAGATGCCAGAAGAGAGGGACAGATTGAAGATGTGGGTTAGAGAGTGTAGCATAGAGCCAGAGGGTGAACGTAGCATATGTGAGGGAACAGGATCCATGGGGCAGGTGGTAAGGTGGATATTAGCAAGTAGTTTAGCAACCTCGTCTATAGTGGTGGGGTTGAAAGAGGGAAGTAATGATTGTACCTGTGGGCATGAAGTGTAAAGAGTGGAGGGTATTGGAACAGTAGAGATCTCCTCGCAAATTGAATCAATCTTCTGTTTAAAGTGATTGGCGATCTCCTGGGCAGTGAGTGAGTTGGAGGGTGGAGGTGGTGGAGAACAAAGTAGAGAGTTGAAGGTAGAGAAGAGATGGGGACGGGATGACAAGTTGCTAATGAGAGTGATAAAATAGGTCTGCTTGGCAGTAAGGAGGCTATTTTTGGAGGGCAGATTTATATTGGTTGAAATCTCTCTGAGGCTTAGTCTTACACCACAGGCGCTCATGAGCACGACTATGTTTTTTCAGACTTCTAGTATCATCTGTTTGCCAAGGTTGAAGGGGTCAGGCTTTATTCTGTGTGTAATGAGGGGGGGGGGGGGGGCAGTGAGTCCAGTGAGGCTAGAAGTGAGGCGTTGTAGACAGAAGTGGCTAGGTTGGTGCAGGATAGGGGTGTGATTTTGTCGTAGAGGTTGTCGATAGCAGAGTAGAGAAGAGAAGGGTTGAGATAATGTAGGTTTCTGCGGGTAAATTTTAGGTGGTTGGATGGAGAGGAGGTGGAGGAGAGGGAGAGAGTGAAACTAATAAGGTGGTGATCAGGCCTACTCACTACCGGGTTGGATGTTGTTCCGATACTAGCAGCTTCGACATTTGTATAGGAAACAGTTCCCAGTGCAACTCATGCTGAAATCGGACTCTGTGGAGGGACTACTTACTGCCAAGATCATAGATAAACCCCTCTCCTCCTTGTATTTCCACTTGTCCATAGCCCCCTTGAAGAAACTTGAAAAAACCCTAGATAAGTGGAAATTGGACACCTCTGATCTGTCAGAGGAGGAATGGGAGGCATGTGTTTTTTCCTTTGTTACTAACATAATCTCGGCCAGAGATCGATTTATGCAGGTCAAGTTCCTCCACAGAGCCTACTACACTTCAAAGCGGTTAACAATTATGAATTCTAACTCCCCGGTGGCCTGCCCTAGATGTGATCAGAGATCCGCCTCCTTCTTCTATATGACATGGTCCTGTCCCCACCTTAGAGACTATTGGTCAGAGATAGCTGACACCCTTAGCCGGGTTACCGCCCTAGAGCTGGGAATAGACCCAAAAATGATGCTGCTAAATGTTTTTGACTCTAGGGTAAGGGGTAAATATACTAGACTATTCCTGAATTATGCTACTTTTTATGCTCGCAGAGAGATATTTCTCCATTGGAAGAATGCTACCCCTCCCAGGGTGTCCTCATGGTGCCTAACACTGAACTCTGTGTTGCCATTGTATAAGCTTAACTATGACAACCGAAACTGCCCTGGCAAATTTGATAAGATATGGTCGGGATGGATAGATGTCTGGGACACAGAAGTGGTGGATGACCACTGAGGTATTGCTGATGGACCTGCCCCACAATAGACTACCACTCTTATGATCTCCTGAATGTCTAATCATTGTTCGAGCTCTGTGAATTTAGGAAAATAGCTGAGACCCCTCCTTCGCTTCCCTCCCTCTTCTCAGAAGTCCCCGAGAATGATTGTAGGGATTTCAGAAGAAATAAAGTAAGGTAGCCAGGCTGATATGTCATCAAGAAAGGTTGATACTGGTCCAGGGGGCCTGTAGATCACAGCTATCCTTAGAGAAACTGGAGTGAAAAGACATAAATTCAGTGAGCTTCGAATGAGGAGAGTGACAGAGAGGGAGGTGGGTGAAGTACCTGAAAGGTGCTATGTGGGGCTAGAAGGATTCCAATGACTCCTCCCTTATGTCCACTGGATCTGGGGAGTGAGTCCAGAGAAGACCACCATGGGATAGGGCAGCAGAGGACGCAGTGTTGGATTTGTGGAGCCAGATTTCCGTAATGGCGAGCAGGTTTAATGAGTTGGCGAAAAAGAGATCATGGAGAGAGGTGAGTTTGTTGCAGACAGAGCGGGAGTTACAAAGGGCACAAGAGAAAGGAAGTCTAGTCTTGGAAAGAATAGAAATGGGAACTAAATTGTGTTGATTGCGGCTGCTACCAGAGGGTGCCAGGTGATGGGTGCATGGCGTACACATAAATTATGGAGGCCCTGGGTTTGGGGATATATCTCCAGAGTTTAGGAGAAGCAGGAGGGTGAGGGAGTGGGATTTATATGAAGGGACATGCCCCAGGGTCTTGGAGATTTTTAGTGTGTGTGGTTTTAGCATTAGCAGGAGTTTGTGGGTGCAGTAATAAGGAGAGGACAGAAGTGAGGGTGATATATATATATATATATATATATATGCTGTTGGCGGGGAGAAGAGGGGTGAAGGAGAGATAGTTTAAGGATAGAGGACAGGGCTGTCAAAAGGAGTGGTAGAGAGTGCATGTTACAAGGAGAAAGAGCTGATGGGGTAAACAAGGTCACCTGATGTCTGTGTGGTGTTTTCTTGTGTCTCTTTGCTTTGTGCATTTGCTGAAGTGCAGAGTCAGAAGTGCTCCCACTTATAGAAATAGCCCCACTTTGAGAAAGGGCCCCAGTTGCAAGTGTGCCCCCTGAAAATGCATCCCCCAAAAGATGCTAATATTTATACTGATAGGGGTGGGTGGATTCCAATTAGCAATCAAGAGGTAATAAAGTTTGGCTAGTTAACAGGGCAGAATTCTTACTTCAGAAATAGACTAGCAAGAGGGCACTGTTAGGGTTAATCCTGTGTCTAGGGTGGTCCTTTCAACCTCTCAGACCTTAGATCCAATGTATTGTATAAATTCAGAGCGCTCTGGAATCAATTCTCAAAGGACAAATAAAATCACACACACACCATGGCGTCCTTCGAGAACTAATTGTATTGAGATATTACAAAGCAAATGATATAGGGTATTTTACGTCATACAGAATAAGACATGCGCAGTAGACATCAAGACGATTACAGCTGGTCAAGACAAAAACGCTATTGTTCTTTGTTCTAAGCTAGCTGAATTAATATAAGAAAAGATACATAATTCCTTCTGTAGCTAAAAGATGCTGAGAAACAGTGTGAAGGTTATAGATAAGTGTGTGAGAACACACGGGTTAGAAGAATCTCATGTTGAGACAGTTATCTGAGAAGTTAAAGGGGTGTTCAAACTGTACATATTGTGAAATGGAAGTTTGTGAATATTAAGATGGCTGACAGAAACAAGATGGATGCTTAGCATAACCTTTCAACCCCCTCTTTAAGTCATGAAATGACTTCTACAGATCCGCAGCCTCCTGAAATCTACCGTTCTTGCTACGTTTGTTATATTCTTTTACATAAAGCTGCAGATATTGTGTATATGCGTGAGAAGGTTGGTCTGGTGTAGTACACTTGCTAATACAAAGTAGAATAAGCTTGAAAATCAAGTAGCCTATCAATCCTAACAATAGTACTATGATAATCATAATCACTATGTCCTTTAACCATGAAAACATTCCACCTAAACCCAAACTAGAAAAGGGGTTCCATCCATAATTACCTATGTCCCTTGCTTGTTTCATTAATTCATTTACCTGTGTTCGGTGTTGATTAATAACATCATAGTAGTCTGGGATTTCCAGGCTGGTATTGTGAAACCATGTACAACATTCATAATCTTGGGTCATTTCGCATAAACCTGTCAGAGCTGCACTCATGCTTTCAATAGCTAATTCGTGTAACTCTAGTTGTCTTCTAATTGCTTTGAGCTCGACATTGAGTAGTCCTATATCTTGGGAGTTTTTTTCCATAACATCATTTATTAAACTAGTGTAGTTATTTAATTTGTCCATCATGGTTATGCCCCATCCTGTCCAGGATGGAAACCATGTCCATGACTTATCTGAAGTAGAAAACATAGGTGGGGCTTCTCTCTTGTATTTATAAGTTAACCTATGTACTGGACTTGAAGTAACTTGTATGTGATGTTCCTGATTCTGGCCTAGGGCTGACATGACTGGTACCAACTGTGCTAAATAACACCATCCTTTCACTCCTGCGGGGATCCATGGGTAACAAATTTTAGCACAGCATACATATGTATTGTTTCCCAATGAAAAACTTCTTAGAGAACTACGTTGGGGCTCAGTTCCAGCCTCAAATGCAGCACTAACAAGTTTACTCACAAGTATCCCAGAGGTTGTGTTCCTGTATGTAGTAAGTTCACTAATGGTGTTGTTAAGGGATTGATTTTTGTAACTACACATATGACCTATGATAATGTTACTGGTATGGAAGGGGATACCCTTTGAAATGTTAAATACAGACTTGGAACACATACCTATTCCGTTGGATGTATTGCCTAACTGAACACACCACTCAGGTTCATGTGTCTTTCCTAAAGTGTAAAACATAATACTCTGATTGCGGTACCCTTCCGAGACATTCTTAATACTTAAGACTAGAGTATTTTCCAATAATGACTTGAGGTTCAGAGGGACAGCTAAGAGTGGGATTTTAGCAGTTTCTGGGTGCAACTTACTACAAATCCAGCATTTTTCATATCCTGACTTTCTAGCGTAAGCATATTTAAATTTTAACAGTAACATTTTTCCAGAAAAACTTGTTTCTTTGATCAATTCATTAGAGACATCTCTTTTACTGCGATTTCTGAGGTGAAAGTCAGTATGGTTGGTGTGTATTTCGCTTTTACCACATATGAGTTTCAAGGCACCTAAGTCTTCAGGATGAAAGATACAGTTAGTTATTATCCACACTGGGACAAAGATCAGAAGTAGAAACATCACCAGAAGGCAAAAGGCCTTCCCAGAAGTCTGTGGTGAAATGAGTGACATCACTGTCCTTTATGTCTGTGCTTGTCTTTTGAGGACTTAAAACACCTGCTTCACCTCTTTTCAGCCTTTCTTGAATTCCTGGGCTTAGATCAACCTTCTTTACTCTGCTGGCATGGATCCAAGTAGGACTTTCCTCTGTAAGGATGGCGGTCCTGGTGGCGGCTACCACTTTGGTCACTGGTCCGAATGGAACCTCTTGCGGCTCTCGACCTTTCTGAAGCCTCTGGACCACAACTTGATCACCGACCTGGAACGGGTGGGTTGGTATCTGTGAAGAAGAATATCAAGAGTTTCAATCAGTTTTTTTACATATTCCTCCTGTATTTGTTCCAAATCACCTTTCTCTACCATCAAGGCATGATTAGCCCACGGTGTGGGGAATGGCCTACCCATGAGTACCTCAAAGGGGGAATAACCCGTCACACTGTGAGGGGTCATTCTGATTTCAGCTAATACAGCTGGGAGAACTTTTTTCCACTTGCCAAAATTCCCACCCGTAGCTTTCCTTATCCTGTCTTTAATTGTTCTATTCATTCTCTCTACAATTCCTGAACTCTGTGGATGGTAGGGGAGGTGAAATTTCCAGTCTATTTTTAGTACTTTTACAACAAGATCTTGGCATATTTTAGCTGTGAAAAGCTGGGCCATTGTCTGAATTTATTTGCAATGGACACCCCCATCTAGGAATAATTTCCTGTGTGAGGATCTTCACTACAGTTTGTGCGTTTTCATTGTTGGTGACAAAAATTTCGGGCCAGCGTGACATTACGTCCACGATAACCAAAAGATATTGTTGTTTCTTTCCTTCTTTGGGCATATGTGTAAAGTCTATCTGTAAATGGGTAAACGGTGTTGTTGGGTACTCAAGATGTTCATGTTTTGATTTCTTTGGGTTTGTTGGATTGTTCCTAATGCAAGTGACACATCTCCTTACAAAAGCTTTGACTAGATTAGGTAATCCTGCAATGAAAAAATCTGCATCTAGAAGTTCACATGTGGCATGCCATCCCCTGTGACCCAGTCCATGGTATTGTGCAATGAACAGGGGGGCGCTAGCAACAGGAATACACGGCTTCCCCTCTTTGCAGATTAATCCTGTTTTAGGATCCTTTTGTACCATCCCATCACAGTTCCATTGCGCAATATCATCAGGGGTGGCAAAAGCCTGTAGTTCCGTGAGCCAATGTGTCTCTTTCAGGGAACATGGCTGAGGTGTCAGCATGGGCATTTGAATGTTTGCCTTTTGTGTAGATGCAGCTTCTTTAGCTATTCTGTCAGCTAGTGCATTACCTTTGGCTATATCAGTCATTTGGCCTGTATGTGCCTTACAGTGCATGATAGCTAGTTTTGAAGGCAACTGAATTGCATCTAGTAATGCTGTGACTAGGTCAGAGTGTGAGATGCTCTTTCCATCTGCTGCCACATATCCTCTGCGAAGCCATATTACACCATGGTCCCAAACCACACCATGAGCATACCTGGAATCAGTGTAAATGTTTACCTCTTTTCCTGCAAACAGCTGGCATTCACGGGTTAATGCTATCAATTCAGCAGCTTGTGCAGACTGATAGGGTATTGGATTGGCCTCGAGGACAGTATCCGGCAGTTGGACAACAGCATATCCTGCATGATAGACATTATCACTCGGTCTGCTGCAAGAGCCATCAACAAAAACTGTTTGTGCAGTAGGAATTGGTACTGAAAGCATATCTGCTCTAGGTGAAGTGTCCTGATGTATTGATTGTGTACAGTCATGAGGTGGTGGTAAGTCATCCTGTTCTCCTTTAAGACCTAATAAGGCATTCAAAATTGGAGCTGGGCCAGAGTTTATGTTTGAACTTTTTATTTTCAGGTTTGGATTGGACAGGAGGATGACTTCATACCCACTCAATCTTTGTGCTGACATATGCTGAGTATGTAAAGTTTTGAGGAGTGTGGTAACGCTGTGTGAGGTGTATAAAGTAGTGTTATGGCCCAAGGTAAATGGTGCTGCCAACTCTGCGACCATAGAACAAGAAGCCAACGCTCTGAGGCAAGCAGGCATGCCTTGCACCTGTACTGGAACCACCTTTGAAAAAAAATCTACAGGGCGCAGTCTCCCACCATGTTCCTGGGCCAGTACTCCTGCCATGGTTCTGCAATTTTCCCTAGCAAACAAGTGAAACATTTTGCTAAAATCAGGGAGGCTGAGGCTCGGGCTGGTAACCATTGCACTTTTCAACATGGTAAAAGCATTTAACATTTCATCAGACCATTTTACAATATCAGACATTTCAGAGAGGGTTGCTTGTCTCAATATATTGTCATAGAAAGAGCAGTCAGGTATCCATTGGCGGCAGTAACCAATCATTCCAAGAAAGGTTAGCAGGTCTTTCTTGGTAAGTGGGCGGGCAGACCCACTATAGCAACAATTCTTTTGTGACTGACTTTCCTAACTCCCGGAGACAGCACAAACCCTAGGTACTCAACCTCCTGTCTACACCATTGTAATTTTTTCTTAGACACTTTGTGACCACACGTATGTAACCATTTCAATAAGGATAGGCTATCAGCTCGGCAGTCCTCCTCTGAAGAACTACAAATCAAAAGATCATCAACATATTGCAACAGTACAGAACCATGAGGGGCAGTCCAAGGCCTGAGGGTGGCTTGGAGTACTATAGAATAGACCACAGGTGAGTCTATATATCCCTGGGGCATTCTACACCAGGTAAACTGGCGATTGTGTTGGTCAATCGACACAGTAAAAGCAAAGAGTGGCCTTGTCTCCTTGTCTACAAGGACAGAGAAAAAAGCATTCTTTAAATCAATCACAGTAAAACATTTGGCTGTTGCTGGAATGGAGGACAGCAGAGATGGAACATCAGGTACAATGGGTGCTATTGGGACTATGAGGTCATTTATGGCCCTCAAGTCCTGTACAAATCTGAAGGAGCCATCCGGCTTCTTTACAGGGTTAACAGGTGTGTTGTATGGAGAAATAATTTCCTCCAGGATTCCATCCTGCAGAAACTTTTTCACCATTGGCACTATGCCATCCATCTTTTCTTTAGAGAGTGGATACTGTTTATGATAGATAGGAAATGCACCTTCTTTGAGAGTGGCCTTGTATGGTGTGCATGAAATAAGTCCTACATCCAGATCTGATGTAGACCAGACCTGGGGGTCTATATCCTCAAAATCTTCTTCACTATTTTGTTGTGACAGCATCAATGAACCTGGTTTGCATGCTACTATAGTGATTTTATCTGAGGAAATGTCTAGACCTCCTTCTGAGTTGGTTCTAATTGTGATTCCTAGTGGCCCAAACAAGTCTCTTCCCAACAAATTTACAGGACACCTTGGTATTATCCTGAAAGAATGTGTGCATATGGTGTACCCTTCATCATCTTCTATTGGTAGGGGTGGAGTCCTATATGTTTTTGTCAGTATCCCATTAATTCCCAAAGAGGGTTCCGCTGGTTCCCATTTGCCTCTGAAATGATCTTCACAAATAGTACTCCTAGTGGCCCCGCTATCAACAAGATAGGGGAGGAGTCTCCCATTTATTGAAATAGCAACCATTGGACTGTCAGTGAAATCATCTGAGACAAAAGGAAAAGCTGGGACACTACCCTCCGGGCCCCATCATTGTTGTTGATTTCCCCATTTGATTGGAAATGTTGGACCTTGTTGGATGGATGCCTGTGGTTGTTGTGTCTGGTTAGGGACAGAGCTGGAATCGGGAGTCTGAGAAGGGGTGGGGTGAGGACACTGACTCACCCAGTGGTCTTCAGCACCGCAATTGAAACATCCATTGTTTCTAGAGCGACTCATCCCTCTTCCATTTCTGCCTCTAAATCTGCCTCTAAAATTTCCTCTGCCTCTAAAGTTCCCCTTCGTATTCCCTTGGAAATGTTGTGTGGAGACATCTTTCTGTGAAAGAGCATTGCCAAAGTCAGTTCTAGAAAGTGTTGACCATTCAGTAATCATTTGTTTGACTGGGACCACTAAATGGGGTTTGAGATTACTCAGGAAAGTCTGGATCAATAATGGATCCAAAGTTGACAGAATACCCAAACTGGCTTACTGTCCATCCTGCCATATGAACCACCTAAGGGTTAACTAGGTATCGCTCTGTACAATTAGTGTTCCTATGAAAACAAAACAATTTACTTGCTTGACTGCCACCTAGCGGTGCAGACAATCAGACAACGGTGTGAATCAGACAATTAGACAATACCTCAACTTAGATTCCTTTACCAAAAAGAAATCAGTACTGTCCGTGATACTTTTTTGTACTAATACAGCTACAATCACTTCAAGACTGTAACAGAATAAATTTGGAACAAGTTCAAGAGTATTTCAGACATACAATAAACGCACAATCTTGCTCATGGAGCTGCCGTTTTGTTTCAGACAAATTTAAACCACAGATGAATTTAACTTGCAATGTACATTAATCTGTTTACCTTTCACAAAATGGCTTTACCCAAATTGTAACTTTTTAACCTCCAGGAATACTACTCACCAAGTATGCCTTTTGGTCCTGGAAACAAAATAGCAGTCCACATATACACACTCAGCGCAATTCATTCAGCGTGATACATTTAAAGCGAAGCAGTTATACAATCATACACAAAGTTTACACAATACATTGATCATAGGTCACCAGTTCTGTCCCGAACAGAACGAAAACTCTAGAGTACTCTGTAAATTTTTCCTAGGTCCCCAAAACCTATTCTTCTAAGATTACCAAAACCTTTTCTTTTAAGGTCACCAAAACCTTTACAAGTGTCCCCAAAACACTATATGACCTCCAAGGTCATGACCGGTCAACTTATGTATACTTATGAGAGGTTCTATAACCCAACAGCAATCTCTGTGGGATGGAAGCCAAGTCACACACCTGACACCTGGACTGCGGCAAGTCAATTTCACTCAATAAGAATAGAATTCACTTACCGAGCCGTTAGTAGCTTTCCAAGTCCATTAAGGGTTAACATCCATCCCGGGACGAGCTCCCAGTTCTGTTAGGGTTAATCCTGTGTCTAGGGTGGTCCTTTCAACCTCTCAGACCTTAGATCCAATGTATTGTATAAATTCAGAGCGCTCTGGAATCAATTCTCAAAGGACAAATAAAATCACACACACACCATGGCGTCCTTCGAGAACTAATTGTATTGAGATATTACAAAGCAAATGATATAGGGTATTTTACGTCATACAGAATAAGACATGCGCAGTAGACATCAAGACGATTACAGCTGGTCAAGACAAAAACGCTATTGTTCTTTGTTCTAAGCTAGCTGAATTAATATAAGAAAAGATACATAATTCCTTCTGTAGCTAAAAGATGCTGAGAAACAGTGTGAAGGTTATAGATAAGTGTGTGAGAACACACGGGTTAGAAGAATCTCATGTTGAGACAGTTATCTGAGAAGTTAAAGGGGTGTTCAAACTGTACATATTGTGAAATGGAAGTTTGTGAATATTAAGATGGCTGACAGAAACAAGATGGATGCTTAGCATAACCTTTCAGGCACTAAAGTTAACAGGACATAATTTGGGGTAAGACAAGGGAGATAATAAAGCTTTGTAATTTGGACAGGTCTACAGACGGTTAAGCAAAAATAACTAACATACAGTACCAGCAATTATTAAAGACACATAAGCAAAGCAGATAGCAGTGTTTCAGTTTTTGGGTGGAGATGGTTCAGTTAGCACATACCTGTAGGATGAGAGAAGATATTTACAGATGAGACAATCAGATAATAATCAGTGCAGAGTCAGAAGTTCTCAAACTTATAGAAATAGCCCCACTTTGAGAAAGTGCCCCAGATGCAAATGTGTCATCCAATGCATGAGGGTCCTCATGATCCTAGACCTCCACCATCTTTACGGGGTCGTACGTGTTGCAGGTTTGAGTGAGTGCAAGTATGAATGTGTGTTACTGGGGTATTTCCTTCTCTTACAGACTGTTAAAATTGATCCACTCCCCCTATTATGTAAGTGGTTCTGCTATGTACACCTTACACATCTGTAATTCCAGTCCTTCTTTTGTTGTTTTATGTTACAAAATCAAAATAAACACCTATAAAAAAAAAGAGTAATCCTAATAAATAAACAACTTTTACAATGTAATTAAAAAAATATGAATAGACCTGCTAATTAGGCTAAAAAAACGAATTATCAATTGGAAATGAAACAATTTAGGTTGAATCGACATTTAACCCATCAGGCTTTAAAACTTTAGCCTCAAAAATCCAGAAGGATTCCCTCTGGCTAAGTCGGCAGATAAAATTACCCCCCTTCCAATGCCTATTAACCTTTTCCAGACCCCAAAATTTGAGTCCCCTGGGGTCCCTATCATGACAAATTCTAAAGTGTTTAGAAACACCATGAGACCATAAACCCTTTTTAATATTATTTATATGCTCCCCAATGCATACACTCAAGGGTCTAGAAGTCCTACTTATATACTGAATTCAGCAATTGCACTCCAGCATGTATACAACCCCCTGAGTGTTGCATGTGATTAGATTCTTAATCTGATATGTCTGTTTGGTAGAAAAAGAAGTAAAATCTTTTCGTTTTTTTAATATTACACTTGCATTGTCTGCATGCAATGCATCTACCACAAGCATAAAAACCTGTTAAAAAATGTAAAATTCTATTTTCTCTATGGACAGGTGGGTCAATCATTCCAGGGGCAATGGCATCTCTAAGAGTCAGAGTCAAATTGTTATATTGCACATTGTAGTCTAAAACCATTTTAAAATACTGTTTATATTTGCACTTTTGTCTATTAGAGTCAGCTACCAATGTTTTTCTCTTCAGACAACCAATCCTCTCTCTCTCTGAATATACACAGGGTCGTCTTTAAGGTAGGGCAAAAGGGGCAGCTGCCTTGGGCCCTGTGATTGTGTGGGGCCCAAAGCAGCTGCCTCATACTTGCCAATTTTCCCAGTTTACATTCCCTTGTCCTTTGAAGTTTTAGTCCTGTGCTGCTACTAATGCTGCCCAGCTCTGCCCTATTGTTGTGTACAGATGACTCACCTGCAGACCTGTGTTTACATGTAAATACTGGCATTCATATGTAAATAGCTGAGGCCAACTGCATTGATATGTAAATAAAGGCAGCATTCATAGGTATATCATGCCCCTCTGCAGTGAGGAGAAGATGTGATGTAACCTATAGCAACCAGTGAGCAGTATTACTGTACAGCAATCTCTAGCAGCCAATCAACAATCAGAAATGTGCTGTAACCTCTAGCAACTAATTAGTGAGCCGTAAGGAGTGCTGTAACCTCTAGCAACCAGTCAGTAAGCAGTAATGATATGCTGTAACTCTGGCAACCAATCACAATCGCTGCCTTACCTGATACAGTAAGCTGATTTTAAGTCTAGCTGCTATTTATTGTATGTCTCAGAGAAGGTGGAGAGCGAAATTGCATGGGGGGAGGGGGGCCCTATGAAAATTTTTGCCCAGGGTCCAATCAATATTAATGACGGCCCTGAATATACCTGCTCTGAAACATAGCCCTTCTGATGGGAATCTATTAGTCCAGAGCACAGTTGTGTCCTAAGTATATTACATAACCAAGTATTGTGGTAAAAACTGTCCAATGGGATATACCCATTCCTGTCAGTGGATTTGAAGTAATTACGAGTTCTGAAATGAACTCCATCCTTAAAGATTTCCAAATCAAGGAACATCATATGCATAGTATCAACGTTCCAAGTGAGAGAAATATTTTTGACATTATCATTTAACCCTGCCAAGAAAATTTCTAGACTAGGCATGTCCCTTTCCCACACCATGATCAAATCATTGATTTAGTGTATAATAAACTAACTGTCCTGGATGATTTTTGTAGGAGAAGTTTCTTGTGCGAGCCACCAATATCTGATAAAGAAATCTATATACTGACCAAGGCGGGAGGACACCGAATCAATGCCATTCTCAAACCCTTCTGAACCAAAATAAATAATTCCTCTTTATATTGGAAAATTTGGTCACTCCTCAAAATTTGATATGCATTATGGTCTGCCAGTAACCTATGCATTTCATTCCTACAAAAGAATTTGCTCATTGCTACCAATCCGCCACCCTTATCAGCGCATGGGGGGGGGGGGGGTTACTAAATCCAAATTTTAAAACTTCCAAAATTCCAAATTTTCAAATTTCCGAATTTCTGAATTTCAAGTTTAAATTTTATATTCCAACAAAGAAATGCCCTTTTTAACATATGAGAGATCCCAAACTTATTTTACCTTCATATTTTCCAAACCACTGATTACCATATTTCTAAATACATCAATATACTTAGTGTCTACGTTAGGAGGATTAAAAACAGACTTATTTTCCAAATTGGAGTGAGTCCCAACAGGAATAAAGAAGCCCTTTCTGCAGGTTTATACAAATAATACTTTTTAACGTTTAAACTCCTAACAAACTTCTAGAGATTAACATAAGTATGACATTTACTGAAGTTACGAAGCGGGACAAACTTGAGGCCTTTATCAAAGACTCTAAAGCCTCATACACACGATCAGACTTTGTACAAACTTTCCCTTGGATTTTTGTACAAAGGGCGTCGGCCCTGAACTTGTATTGCATACACACAGCAGGACTTTTTCAGCCAACTTTCACCAAATCACGTGGTTTTTCTGCTCTTTACCACCACCTTTGGTCAACTTCTGTATTGTTGTCTGATCTTTTGCATTGGTTCTGAGCATGCCTGTTTGTACTTTGTACAAAAGTACTATGGTTTTCTGTACACACGATCAGACTTTGCTCCATCAGACTTTTGTTGCAAGAAAGTTTGTCCGTTCACACAGCCAACAAAAGTCTGATGAAAACCAAAAAAGTTTGTCCGATGGAGCGTACACACGGTCGGATGTTACTCCAAAACAGCTAATTTGCATGTTTGTTGTCAAAAAGTCTGATCGTGTGTATGGGCCTTTAGTTTGTCCTCAGATAAGACCGAACCACTAATATTAAAAATACTAGATATTTTTAATTATATTAAAAATACCCATTCCTAATGGGGCCTTTTCCTTTTTTGTTCTCCTTCCTGCGCGTCTTCCTCTCGTTTTTTTCTTTTCCCTCCATGTTGATTTCCTGCAGGGGAGTGGGCCGCTGGACCCCACCATTGGAGGTTCGGGCTCCCTAAAAAAATCATCAGACTATCCTTTTCCATTATAAAGGGACTAAAATCGATTGGCTACAGGAAAGGGAGCTTCATAATGTGGGTCATCCCTCCATACAGATTGGGGATACTGGCTGGGATGATAACCACCCCTTGAGTTAGAACCATTATACTTATTGCCCCTAGGGGGCGATTATTCCAGCTCCCTATTCCAATTATTATGATGTGAGGGAAGAGGAGGAGGCTGAGGGTCAAACCCTCTCCCCTACCTCTTTTATGATGGTTTCCACGTCTCCTCTGAAGTTTTGTGGAATGACCCTGGCCATTCACATCATACACAGGGGTGTTAGGTCTGGGAGCAGGTCTCGGAGTGTTGGGGAGTCTGTTACTCACTAAATTGGAAGGGGGGTGGGTAATAGGTATATTGTCTGTGGAGGCCTGCCATTTAAAAACCTCTTTTTGACAGAAATCTCCAGAGTTCCTAATATATTTACCCTTCTTTTTTCCTGAGACCCCTTATCACATTTAGTTCTCCTGAAAGTTTGAGAAAGTCAGGGGAGGATTGATGTGGTTCTATCTTGAGCTTAATCTCTGTGATCTGCTTCTCAAGTAACCTCATTGTTTTTTGTTTTCTTTTTAATAAGAGTGCCATTCATTCTAAACCTCTTTTGTTAAAAAATGCAAACCATTATAGCAACAAATCATCATCTAGTAACCCATCACTTTTGAATTTGTGGAATTTAGGGACCCCAGGGGACTCAAATTTTGGGGTCTGGAAAAGGTTGATAAGCATTGGAGGGGGGGGGGGGGGTAATTTTAACCAGAGGGAATCCTTCTGGATTTTTGAGGCTAAGGTTTTAAAGCCTGATGGGTTAAATGTCAATTTTGACCTAAATTGTTTCATTTCCAATGGATAATTAGTTTTTTAGTCTAATTAGCAGGTCTATTAATATTTTTTAATTACATTTCAAAAGTTGTTTATTTATTAGGATTACTCTTTAATTGTTGCATTATTATATGTGCAGAGTGCCTGTGTTTTAATTTGTACTGATTTATGTGTATGCAGGATGACAGCGGGTGCTTTATTCAATTGTATGATCCCTGGGTTTTATTGTTATATACAATGCCATTCCTATTACTGTCACTAGGGGTCAGTGATTTGCAGCCTTTATTTTTGGCAATGGAATATTACTATTTCCAGTGTGTGGATTTACTGCAGGTCAGGTTTGTTGTTTCTTTGGAGAGGGAGTGGTTTCAATGCACCTCCTATGATTGTTTCTCTTTCCCTTGATGATCACGCTGTGTATATAGACGTTAGTTGGCTTGACCCCACTGAGGAAGTTTGTATGACTGTAGCGCACATGGAGGAGGAGCCACGTCTTGACGTCTCCCGCTGTCATCATGGATTTCCATGCTCATGCTCCATGCTTTTTACTCCTAAATGCGCTGTTGTAATGAAGCCCTTGTGAGTAGCCATTTTTGCCTATCAATAAAATCTTTTTAGAAATCATCAGTGTGCACTTAGATTTTGCTTCTCTCTTACCACTATATCCCTGGGATGCCGATCGGTTGATCCAGACCTTCGTTTGTAAGTTATACCCATATTGGACATGCGTTGTTGACCATCTGTTAGTTCAGTGGTCCACACCTAGAGGTGAGCGAAGCAAGCATGCTGGAGGTGGAGGGAAAGTCACCCTTACATTGAAATTTCTCACAGGGATTCTTTGTTGCTGGGACTGTTAGTCCACCTTCCATTTTTCTAGTTTTACATTGGATTTATCTTTATCACATTTAAAATGTTTTATTGAGCCCTTTATTGCACTGCACTCCTTTGTATATTATTGACTTTTGGATTATGTGAAAAAATCTTGTGTTCAGCTGCATCTATTTTTGTTTGTTCTCTCTTTGCGCTGATTGTATTTTATACTTTTTTATACATTGCTCTCATTGTTAATAAACTCCTACACTTCAGCTCAGTATCCCCAAAATGTGATGTTCTCCTTGTAATGCCCCATACACACGGTCAGACATTCCGACCACAAAATCCATTGGATTTTTTACAACGGATTTTGGGCTTGTCTTGCATACACACGGTCGCACAAAGTTGTCGGAAAATCCGATCGTTCGGAAAGAGGTGACGTACAAAATGTACGAAGGGACTATGTAGAGGCCGGTAGCCAATAGCTTTCGTCTCCAAATTTTTTTCTGAGCATGCGTGGCACTTTGTGCGTCGGAATTCTCTACATACGATCGGAAAAAGTCCGAACGGATTTTGTTGTCGGAAAATTTTAGATCCAGCTCTCAAACTTTTTCCGTCGGAAATTCCAACAGAAAAAGTCCGATAGAGCCCACACACGATCGGATTTTCCGACAACATAAAACATAATCCGATCGGACTTTTTCTGTCTAAATTTCAGACTGTGTGTATGGGGCATTAGAATGCAGAATCATCATGTAAAAAAAAAAAAAACATAAACACGAACCATAGTGCAGCCACACACAGCAAAATCCTTTTAGTCCATGCCAAAATGCTCACATGTACAGTGCCTTAAAAAAGTATTCATACCCCTTGAAATTTTCCACATTTTGTCATGTTACAACTAAAAACATAAATTTATTTTATAGGGATTTTATGTGATAGACCAACACGAAGTGGCACATAATTGTGAAGTGGAAAAAAAATGATAAATGGTTTTCAAAATGTTTTACAAATACATATCTGAAAAGAATAGTGTGCATTTGTATTCATCCTCCCTGAGTCAATACTTTGTAAAACCACCTTTCACTGCAAGTCTTTTTGTGTATGCCTTTACCAGCTTTGCACATCTAGAGAGTGACATTTTTGCCCATCCTTCTTTGCAAAATAGCTATAGCTCCATCAGATTGGATGGAGAGTGTCTGTGAACAACAATTTTCAAGTCTTGCCACAGATTCGCAATTTGATTTAGGTCTGAACTTTGACTGGGCCATTCTAACACATGAATATACTTTGATCTAAAACATTCAATTGTAGCTCTGGCTGTATGTTTGGGGTTGTTGTCCTGCTGGAAGGTGAAACACTGTCCCAGTCTTAAGTATTTTGCAGACTTTAACAGGTTTTCTTCTAAGATTACCCTGGATTTGGGTCTATCCATCTTCCCATCAACTCTGACCAGCTTCCCTGTCAATGCTGAAGAAAAGCATCCCCACAACATGATGCTGCCACCACCATGTTTCACACTGGGGATGGTGTGTTCAGGGTGATGTGCAGTGTAAGTTTTCCGCCTCGCATAGCGTTTTGCTTTTAGACCAAAAAGTTGAATTTTGGTCTCATCTAAACAGAGCATCTTCTTCCAGATGTTTGCTGTATCCCACATATGGCTTCTCACAAACTGCAAACAGGACTCCTTTTGGCTTTCTTTCAACAATGGCTTTCATCTTGTCACTCTTCCATAAAGGCAAGATTTGTGAAGTGCACAACTAATAATTGTGCTGTGGACAGATTCTCCCACCTGAGCTGTGGATCTCTGCAGTTCCTCCAGAGTTACCATGAGACTCTTGGCTGCTTCACTGATTAATGCTCTCCTTGCCCGGCCTGTCAGTTTAGGTAGACAGCCATGTCTTGGCAGGTTTGCAGATGTGCCATACTCTTTCCATTTTCAGATGATGGATTGAACAGTGCTTCATAAGATGTTCAAAGCTTGGTATATTTTTTTATAACCTAACCCTGCTTTAAACTTCTCCAGAACTTTATCCCTGACCTGTCTGGAGTATTCATTGGCTTTCATTATGCTGTTTGTTCACTAAGGTTCTCTAACAAACCTCTGAGGGATTCACAGGACAGCTGTATTTATACTGAGTTTAACAATCACACAGGTGGACTCTATTTACTAATTAGATGACTTCTGAAGGCAATTGGTACCACTAGATTTTAGTTAGGGGTATCAGAGTAAATGGGGGCTGAATACAAATGCATGCCACACTTTTCAGACATTTATTTGGAAAACTATTGATCATTTTCCTTCCACTTTACAATTATGTGCCATTTTGTGTTGGTCTATCTCAAAAAATCTCAATAACATACATTTATGTTTTTGCTTATAACATGACAAAATATGGAAAATGTCAGGGGTGTGAATACTTTTTCAAGGCAATGTATAGAGATGAATCAGAAACCAGAAACAAAGAAGACAGATTGCGGTTCCACAATGACATCACATGACATGTTTTCACACCTGACTTTCTCAATAGATTATAGAAATGATGGTCCTATTTGTATGCTATTATTCGCTTGGGGGAGTTTTTTACAGCAGCTGAGGGACTTTTTTTAAATTTATTTGACTGTTTGAACATCTGAGGGCTGAGGACTAACTATAGTGCTGCTTTAACCACTTGCTGACCAGCTGCCATCATTATATAAACGTGGAAGAACAAGCCAAGCGGAGGTAACCGGTAAGCCCAATAAGTCAAGGCCGCCCTACAAAGGGTTATGGCTGCTACACCAGTAAAATGCAGATTGTCTGGAGGCCTTGCTCTACCATATCTCCATGACTGGAGTAAAGAAGAGATGACTGGATGGCCACACTCCAATAAAATCACCTTTATTTGAATCCAAAAAAGCATAAAAAAAACAACAGTCCATACAGCAAGCGAGGGAATAAGAAACAAAAGGGAATACAGCTAATGCGTTTGACACCATTCTTGGTGCTTAACCATAGTATGAGCCAGCACCCTTTGCTTGTGCAGTAGAGGTGGGACTTTAGGTGTGAATACCTTGAGCGGTGTACTACTTTGCTTTGTTGGACTGGATCATATCTCCTTAACTATTATCAGGCAGCTCAATTAGCTCAAATCGCAAAATATCATGCCCACTTCCAGATCCCAAAGTGGGTGTCTTTAGAAGCTTTAAACTTTGACCCCCATCTGGGTCAATAACCTGTTTTGGCTTCACCCTGTGGACAGGAGGTTTATTACTAACCCTATTACCAAATGAACTTTGAGAGCCTGGGCCAATTTTCTGCTAATCTCAAATAGTGGACTTTTCCACTACCTTCAAATAAAACATTTCTTGAATATTAATGGGCGCCATCCAGAAGGCCCCAGGATACTTGCTTCTTTTTAACCACTTAAGGACCAGCCTCGTTTTGAGATTTTCGTGTTTACATGTTTAAAGCATTTTTTTTTTTTTTGCTAGAAAATTACTTAAAACCCCCTAGAGAATAAAATGGCGGTCATTGCAATACTTTTTTTAACACTGTATTTGCGCAGCTGTCTTACAAGCACACCTTTTTTGGAAAAAATTCACATTTTTGAATAAAAAAATAAGACAACAGTAAAATTAGCCCATATTTTTTTAATTGTGAAAGATAATGTTACACTGAGTAAATTGATACCCAAATGTCAAGCTTCAAAATTGCGCCTGCTCGTGGAATGGCGACAAGCTTTTACCCTTAAAAATCTTCATAGGCGACATTTTGCATGTTTAAGTTACACAGGGGGTCTAGTGCTAGAATTATTGTTCTCGCTCTACTGATCGCGGCAATACCTCATATGTGTGGTTTGAACACCGTTTTCATATGCGTTAGCTTCTTCGCGGGAGACGGGGCGCGATTTAAAAAAATGTATTACTATTATTTATTTTACCTTTTATTTTTTATTTTTACACTGTTTATAAAAAAATTCACTTTATTGTAAACATCCCCAGTAATAGAAAAAAGCATGACAGGACTCGTCTCCATACCTGACAGGAGACAGGACACGATCGTCTCCGCCGCTGCCGACGGCTCCGGTAAGCAGCAGAGGGCAACTGATCATCAAGGGGGGCCCCTCTCCCACCACCGATAAAAGTGATCTCACAGCGAATCCGCCACAGAGACCACTTTTATCTTGTAGCGGACCGCCCGCTGAAGAAGGAGATACCGGGGTTATGGCAGCTAGCTGTGAATTAGCAGGTTTATTTCTTCATATCTGGTGGGTGTGTCCTGTAGCCAAGCACTTCTAGACCAGTGTCTGTCAGTTGATCTCTAGACTTCTGGACACTTCTGTTCCTTTCAAAGCACAATATGTTCTTCTGAATCTCAAACCCCTACCCCCCGGGCATATGCAAGAAAATTATTTAATTGCTGTTACGTGTTTTTCCAGAAGCAAATCAATATAAAGCAGTTTACTACATATATTCTTCCTTTGAATATGTCAATTGCCTCATTTGGCATATTCCACAAATGTATGTGATCTTGGATCATAGATGGTGTTACCTGTTTGTACAAGCTGTATTGAATATTTATTTTCCTACACAATCTAATAAAAAGATTGAATCATAAAAACTGAGACATCTACAATGTAAACTCCTTAAACCCATTGATTCCCACAGAGAGGCTCAGAAAGGATTTTTATAGAACCTGCCTTAGTTCGTGAGCTGCAAATGTCTCTGCCACCAGTGCTTCAGTGGTGGTTGTCTCTTGCTATTTCACCATTATTTCAAAGACCCTCAGGAAAAGGCACGAATTCTGACAATATTAGTTAATTCAATGGTAACCTAGCACAGATACATGTTCCCACTGTGGACCCTCTGAACCATCACCCATGTATGTGCCAAAAGGCAGAAATGTGTCACCTCTTGTCCAAGATGATTGACTCAAGACTCAACCCCCGAGGCACTCTAAGAAAACTAATTTCACTAGATCGCCTGTTCATTTTATGCAAGATGAATTTGAACATTCTGCAAACTTGCCAGGGACAACAAGTTCAAGTGGGGTAGAGTGTAGCGGAGTTCCCATTTATACACCATGCTCAAATGTAGGCGCAGGCTTCTTTCCCTCAGATTCCTGGATTCCTATAATTAGTTAGTTCACCAGCTTCTCTCCATCATCAGCTCAGAGAGGCCATACCTGCTAAGGCAGAGGTACCTGGGCAAGTGTACTGCAGCCAGATGAGAGGCCCTCTACTGTCAGAACTATCAAGGGTCAGATCTGATGGGTTTACTTCCGCTTTGATCCCCTGCAAAGGTAAAGCATAATGGACTACTATGCATCACATAGTAGTCCATTATGTGTCACGTACCTGATACAGGAGCCAGCAAAGTCACCGCTGTCCCCTTGTGTACGGAGCCTCCATCTTCTTGGTGGGTCTCGCTACTCCGGCTCTGTCATTCGACAGAGCCATGATGACGTCACTCCCACGCATGTGCACGGGAGCCGCCACTGGCGGCACATCGCAGTTAACAGCGGCGCACTCAGTGCGCCTGCGCGCCGCTGTCTACGGCGCATGCGCCGTAGACAGCGGTGCCTGTCTTTTGGCAAATATCTCCTAAACCGTGTAGGTTTAGGAGATATTTCTTGGACCTACAAGTAAGCACTGATCTAGGCTTACCTGTAGGCCAAAGTGGTTTGTAAGGGTTTACAACCACTTTAAGACACAGTGTATTTCAGCCTCCCACAGACTCTGACAGGCTGCAGGCAGCAGGGAGGGATGCTGCCTTCACCCATTCTTCATGGGCACATTAAAACACCAAGAGTGAACATATACAAGCTAAATGCCTAATGTGCATGTGGAATAACTATAAACTGCAGGTTCAAGATGGTAAAGAATATGTATACAATGCAAAATAATGAAAAGCAGGTTCAAGATGTCAAAGCCTTAATTGGGGTAACATGTGGCTAAATAGCATTATCTCTATAACAACAGAGAGGCAAACTAAGATTCACTTCTTCAGTAAAACATAACAGACAGTGGCGGAACTACCGCCATAGCAACACATTCGGGCGCTATGGGGCCCGCAGTCAAGTGGGGCCCGGTCAGGACCGGCACCGGTCCGTGGGAGATATTCGGCGGCTCCGCGGGAGGTCCGCGGGTAGTCCGCGGCTCCGCAAGTGGTCCGTGGGCGGCTCCGCGGGTAGTCCGCGGCTCCGCGGGTGGTCCGCGGGCGGCTCCGCGGGTAGTCCGCGGCTCCGCGGGTGGTCCGCGGGCGGCTCCGCGGGTAGTCCGCGGCTCCGCGGGTGGTCCACAGGCGGCTCGGTGAGTGAGAGCGGGCGGTCAGAGGATCCGTGGGAGGCGGATGAGAGTGGCCAGTTCGCTGGTGAGAGAGTGGGCTGGCCAATCAGGGAGCTGACAGGCGGGGAGCATAGAGATGACATCATCTCTGGCCGCCCTGCATCCCTGCAGTGCAGTGCAGTGGCAGGCGACGTGGCAAGTGAAAATCCATGACGTGGCAAATGACAATCCATAATGTGTGGCAGGCGACGTGGCAAGTGACAACCCGGGACGTGGCAAGTGACAATCCATAACGTGTGGCAGGTGACATGGCAAGTGACAACCTGGATGTGGCAAGTGACAATCCATAACATGTGGCAGGTGACGTGGCAAGTGAAAATCCGTGACGTGACAAGTGTCAATCCGTAATGTGTGGCAGGTGACGTGGCAAGTGACAACCCGGGACGTGCAAGTGACAATCCATAATGTATGGCAAGTGACAATCTAGGATGTGGCAAGTGACAATCTGTAATGACGTGGCAAGTGACAATCCGTAATGTGTGGCAGGTGACGTGGCAAGTGACAACCTGGATGTGGCAAGTGACAATCCGTAACATGTGGCAGGGGACGTAGCAAGTGAAAATCCGTGACGTGGCAAGTGACATTCCGTAATGTGTGGCAGGTGATGTGGCAAGTGACAATCCGTAATGTGTGGCAGGTGACGTGGCAAGTGACAACCCAGGACGTGGCAAGTGACAATCTAGGACGTGGCAAGTGACAATCCGTAATGTGTGGCAGGTAACGTGGCAAGTGACAATCCGGGATGTGGCAAGTGGACAATCCACAACATGTGGCAGGTGACATTCTGCAACGTGTGACAAGTGACAATCTGCATCTGGTGGCAGGCGATGTGGCAAGTGGACAATCCGCAACATGTAGCAGGTGATGTGACAAGTGACAATCCTTAATGTGTGGCAAGTGACAATCCAGGACGTGGCAAGTGACAATCCATAATGTGTGGCAAGTGATGTGGCAAGTGACAATCCAGGACGTGGCAAGTGACAATCCATAATGTGTGGCAAGTGATGTGGCAAGTGACAATCCAGGACGTGGCAAGTGACAATCCATAATGTTTAGCAAGTGACGTGGCAAGTGACAATCCAGGACGTGGCAAGTGACAATCCATAATGTGTGGCATAATGTGTGACTTATCTATCTTGGCAAGTGACAATCTGGGATGTGGCAAGTGGACAATCTGCAACATGTGGTAGGTGACATTCCGCAACCTGTGACAAGTTACAATCTGCATCTGGTGGCAGGCGATGATGGCAAGTGACACGCTCAGGGATCCCACTGATTTTGCATTATGGTGAGTTGAACTATTTCATTTTATATAACAGAACAGAAATTGGTTAGAAGGCCTGGAGGTCTGCAATGTGTTCCCTTCAGGGGCTGCATACAGTATAGTGCATACTTTGTTGTTCAAAATTAATATAAGCTGTTGCCTGGGTACTGTGCCACATGGGTGTGGTAGTCTGTTGTTCAATGGCATTAGTTCATTTTTTTTTTTTTTTGATTGGGGGGGGGGGGGGGGCCCATACAACATTTTGCTATGGGGCCCTGTGATTTCTAGTTACGCCCCTGATAACAGAGCACAGCTATTTGCTTCTCACAGACAGATACCCAAACAGTGAAGTCTAGGGCAGCCCCAGCAACACAGGTGAACAGCTGGAGGGATCCAAGGCCCAAAGACAAAGCATCACCCCACTGGGCTATTAGGCTCTGACCTGGCAGGTTTTACTTCCTCTTTAACATGGCTGATTGCTACACCAAGTGGTGTACAGCCCTATGCAGGGACACATGCAGAATAGCTGAAATATGTTATTTAGGTGTAAGTATTAATTACTGAGATCTAATTCATGATTCTGGCATCACCATTAATCTTTTGCTATGTGTTAAAGCAGAATTAAAATACATAAAAAAACTAAACATTTTTGTATCGAGTGAAGAAGAGTTTATATGTCTATTTTTGTCAGTGTTAGGGACATGAGACGAAAACAAATCCTACCTACTATGAAAATTTTCAGAGTGCATCACACAAAAAAAATATTCTTTCAACATGTTATTATCAAAGCAACAAGTTCTGCCTAAATTCAATCTCAATTGTGGCAATGTTTATGGAAAACACACTTTTTGCTAAAAACTATTATTTAAAAAGCCCCTGAAATTGTAACATTCCAACGTAGGGAGAAATGGAATGTAACATGATGCAAATAAATTCACAAATCACACCCAATGGATTGAAAGCTTTATGGAAAGTTACATGTTTAGTGGTACTCCCTTAGGGGCTGCTGGTAATTGTACTCCATCTGTCACCCTGCCCAGCCAAGCACACAATTTCAGTTACTCTCAGACAGAAAACAGTCCATGCACTTTGTTTTGTATTTTTATTTAGGGGAATAAACTTGGATGGGGAAAGGGTAGTTATGATATTCCCCAGTTGATTGCAGAAATTGTTAGAGACTGTGAAAACTATATACACCTCCGGTATATACAACTCCTCTCTTCTCTCCAGCACAACACTTGCTTGCACACTATCTCTCCTTAACACCTCCAGCACATCACTTGCTTGCTCTTCCAAAATCAGCTAGCACTGAGTTGCAGGCCTGACACTGGCTCAGCCAGGCCTAAAGAGAATCTAAAGAGCCTAAAGAGTCCCAGGCAGGGACTGCAGGCCGCTATGGTGTAGCAAAAATATGGTAGTCCTTGGTGCTAGCATCCTACATGTGGCTACTGATCCCAGTACCACCTCCTCAGGCACTGCCAGCACTCCTGGCTGCAGTTGCCTCTCTCCACTGCCCATGCCACCTCGGTCTACTCCACTGGCTCTACACCCATCACTGACTGCAATATCCCAGTCCTCTCAAGCATGCCTCCCAGACCTCCCGATTGTGTGACACTCATCAGCCCTCTTGGCTGCGACTAGTAGTTCTTCCTGGAGACTTTGCCTGGCAGTGCTCTCCCGCTGATCTCCGTGTGTTGTAAGAGGGTCCTGTCCAAACTCAAGCCCAGGCCCAAGGTCACCTCCCTGGGGGAACTGCACTTTGTTCCACCATCAATGAGGAATTAAACCCAGGGAAGGACCTATGTGCTCTGCCTGCCATCAGTACTACAGAATTAAGTGTCATTGTCCATAGCAACCAGCGGGAGCTGCCTGTCAATTATTACTGCCTGCCTACCCAGTTTCCCAACTGTCGCTGGGATGGACACTTATGTGAAATCCTGCAATTTAGTAACTTTCTACCATGTGCTGTCACCCATGGCAACCAAGGAGGCCGATCACGCCCATGGATTACAAATATGTCCAGCCATCTGACATTGCTGGACATTGTGAACTTTTGCATCAAACTTCTGCTTTAAGTGAAGTATGCCTAGAGATGTCAACTGTTGCCTGGGGTGATTGGGGTAAGCCTGTTGGTGCCTGCGGACAGGACTGTGTTGAAAGTGTTCCCTTTAGTGAGGTATGGGCTACAAACTTTAATGTTGCTACCGGCAACCACCGGAAAAGTCAGCAGTCATCTGCTCTCAGTTACTCGGGCATAGTTGGTGCCAAGCGACATGCCCGGTCAATTCCTGCTAGTTCCAGGGTGCCTGACAACTTCAAAAAGGGGTTACAGCAGCACAGCTTGGGCGGGCCTGTCTACGCACCGGTCATTGCAGTGCGGTCATTGCAGCAAACCACTCACACAGCTTGCATCCAGCCAGCAGGAGCCACAATACTACAATGTGGACATGCAATCAGGACTGTGTCGCATGCAGCCACAGAAGTCCCAGAAGGCCTGGAATCATCGGTGAAAGGCGGAGCGGAGTTGGAGTCTGGCGACTCCCCTGCGAATATCAGCGGCTTAAGGGAAGAGGAGTCTGTCGTGGCCTGCGGCGGAGACCTGGTGACTGTAACTACTGTCCAGCAGGAACCAGTAAGAGTCCCTGAAATGCCGGCTGTCCCTATGTATTCTGCTGACCCCACCTAGAAGGAGCCAGTGCAGGGAGGAGATGTGCCCTCAGGTGAGCCAGGAGGGGAAGGTGAGGAAAGGGTCATAAATGGGAGTTCTTCTAGACTGCAAGCAGAGTTCGGGTCCCTGGAGGAGATAGTGGATTGGTCGTCCCGCAGCAGCTCGGTGGGGAATGGGAGATGGGAGGCTCCCAAGTCCAGGCAATCCAGTCCATGGTGGTAGGCTATGGGAACTGAAGAAGCTGCAGGAACCCCCATCAGCAGCAGACAACTTTTTTTATAACAGACCCTCCACCACCCAGACCAGAGCAGCTGAATAGAGGCAGTGGGTCAAGAGGTCCCCCAACCCTTGTGTCCTGCCAGGAAAAGGAAAGCCCAGAGAATTGCCCAGGTTTTCCAGGTTCCAGCGGGAAGTTCAGCGCAGATTTGCTCTGGAGTGAGGCATCCCCTTATGTCCCTCCTGACACTGTGAAAATCGTGGAGAACTCCCGGGGAGAGTGGGAGAATGACCCAGTGTGGGAGTACTTGCATATCCCTAAGCCTTTGCAGGTGCAAGAGTGTGAGGAGATCTGAGCCTGCTTTGAGAACATTCGGAGGGAATGGAGGCTGGGGAGTGCAATCTACAGAGACAGAGTGGTGACTGTGAAAGCAGGACGGCCTGCAAGGAGCTACTCTGTCTCCATCAGAGAAGAAGGGGGTGTTGGAAGAGATTGCCTGATCCGCATTTCTATGCGTGAGAGACTGTTGGAGCATGCAGCTCCAGCCTGCCTGCCCCCTGCCAATACAAGTTGGGGATTGCTCAGGGCTCCTCAGAATGCCCCAGCAGCTCCAGCTTAACTCTAGAATACACCAGAACATTCAGGAAAGAAGTGGGAGGTGTTGGTGATGCTGCATGTGAGTCGCCAGCTCTGTCTGAGTCACTCTCTAGCACACCCACTAGAGGGTGCTACACATCTAACAAATCATTGTTTTTCTGTCAAAATTCACAAACCAATGTAAATTGTGGATGTTCTGTTTACAGTATTTTGTCAGTACAATTAATATTAAATATTAATAACTACGATAACTTTAATTGCTACTGTTGCCTCAGTTTGTTTTATGGATGCCATCATCATGCTGTCATACACTTTGACAATGTCTATAGTATAGAGGAAATGCACTTGTATTGCAGTACCATTGCAGGGCTTTTAATATTCATGGCATGACATAAAAAGCAAATCAGCTAAAGTGATGTCAGTTCTATATTAACTTCTTCTAGTCTGCCTGCCAAGATTTTTTGGCACAATCACACAGTCAGTCACCTGTCACTGTCTTTCCACAAGCACTTCCTCACTAGTCTTACAGCAATGGAAACACTTTAGCAGCTTGTCACAACACCCATTATAATCTGTGTAAGGGATAGGAGCACTAAAAAGGTTGAAGTAGGAAAGGACAGCATTATATGTTCTTGTGCCAGTTACCACAAAATATTATCTGCCAAATGGAGCATCTTACTCACTCTTTGCTACATTTTAAATACATCAGCAATTTGACAAGGGCTTAACTATACAGGGGTTTCTGCAAAACATGTAACTGCCCTAAGACCCTGAAGCACTGGATGCTCACAGAAATATCTATGTAGCAAATAATGTTTGGATCAAAAGAATACAGCTGAATATGAAAAACATGTAACTACATTAAAAAGAGAGATAATTCAGACACATCTACCCAGGGCTGGTGCAAGGATTTTTGACACCCTAGGCCAAACCTCATTTTGCCGCCCCCTGGCTCCACCCCTGACCCACCCCATTTTCCCTACCCATGTATACCCCACCTTTTTAATGAAGCGCCCATCAAATGCAGCCCACCAAGGCCCATCAAATGCAGTCTCACCTGCGCCCTTCAAATGCAGCCTCACCAGCACCCTTTAAATGCAGCCTCACCAGCACCCTTCAAATGCAGCCTCACCAGCACCCATCAAATGTAGCCTCACCAGCGCCCATCAAATAATGCCTACCAGCTCCCATCAATGCAGCCTACCAGTTCCCATCATTGAATGTTTGCTTGCTTCCATTCATTCGGGAGTCAGGACACAGACACAGTCCCCCACCGCGCCTCTGACACTATGTGCGAATGGAGCAATGGCTGCCTGCTGATGCTGAGACTTAGTTGCTTGCTGCAGAGAGAAGAGAGTAGGAACACCAGTGGCTGGGCGCCCTAGGCAGTAGGGCACCCTAGGAGGCTGCCTAGTTTTCCTAGTGGTAGCACCGGCCCTGCATCTACCAGCCTACTCTGAAACCAGTGAATATGCTATAGTGTTAGTAATAGTTTTACAAAGATGCAGCTCATAGTAATACTGCAGTTCAAAAAAGTTATTGTAATATAGTATAGCACCCTCCTAGATGGGTGGTAATTAGATTTGGAGCGGCCTCACTGTGTTTAGTGGGGCTGTGAGTGTTTTCTTAGGTAAATTTAGCTTGCCTCACTGTAACCAGTGTGGTTTCAATTATCTGTCAGGCAAATTTAGCTATACTCTCTGTAACCAGTGCAGCTGCCTCTGATTAATTAGGTATGTTCAGTGTATTCAGCCGCTGCTAGTTTGCCTGCTCCCGCTGCCTTCCAAAGAGCTTTAGAATTCTCTGAAACATAGGCTTCAAGCTATGCAGATGGAAATATGAATATTTATGCAGCCCTGGCCAATCCCAGAGAGCTGCTAGGTTTCTGCATAAATACTCTGAGACACAGCTTCTGGGTCTTTTCCTGCAGTGGATCAGTCTAACTGGAGGGCTGCTGCCCTCCGGGTCAACACTTCCATGTGCTTGCTGTTCGTGAGACCTCAGGTGGGCGACCTGAGGGCCTGGATGCTGAGGCAACAGAGATCTGACTAATGCCGCGTACACACGGTCAAACTGTATGACGTACTTAGTCTGGCGGAAAAGTATGCCAGACTGTCCGTCGGAATTTCCGAACGGGCTACTTGCCCACACACGGCACTTTTTGAGCGGACTAATACGGCGTACTAAGTCCGCCGTACTATCCGCTCTACTTTTGAAATGAACGGACTCGCCCACACACGCGGAGGAAAGTCCGCTCATTTCGAACGCGTCTCCAGGTAGGCGGGGCCCGCGAAGGAGACGTCGCTGGCCCCACCGCCTGGTATGGACTTAAAGGGGAACCCCAACGCCGTGGGGGTCCCCCCAAGTCCACAACAGACCCTTGTCCGAGCGAGCGCCCCCCCTCCTGAGCCGTACCAGGCCGCGTGCCCTCAACATGGGGGGTGCCTTGGGGAAGGGGGGGCCGCGTGGCCCCCCCACCCCAAAGCACCTTGTCCCCATGTTGATGAGGACAAGGGCCTCTTCCCGACAACCCTGGCCGTTGGTTGTCGGGGTCTGCGGGCGGGGGGCTTATCGGAATCCGGGAGCCCCCTTTAATAAGGGGGCCCCCGATACCGGCCCCCCACCCTATGTGAATGAGTATGGGGTACAATGTACCCCTACCCATTCACCTGTAAAATAAAAGTACAAAAAAAACACAACACACGAGATAAAATACTTTATTGCACAGCTCCGGGGGTCTTCCATCTTCGGGGGTCTTCTCGCCGGACTCCTCCGCTATCTTCTTGTAGCTCTTTTGCTAGCGGAGGAGTCCAGCTTTCTTCCTCGCCGCCGGCCTCTTCTCCCGACTTCGGGGGTCTTGTCCCCCTCTTCGGTTCTTCCGGTCTTCTGTCGCCGCCGCCGCCGCCGCCTTCCGTTCTTCTTCTTCTCCTTCTTCTCCAGGAGATGTTGACTCGACAATCTCTCCGGCCACAATGCCAGGGCCGCGCTGCGTGGCCACTTATATAGGGACAAGGGGCGGTGTCACATGGCTTTATGTCACATGGGTTGGTGTCACATGGTGACCCCGCCCCTTACGATGTCATAGTCCCCATGTGACATCAACCCATGTGACCAACCCATGTGACATAAAGCCATGTGACACCGCCCCTTGTCCCTATATAAGTGGCCGCGCAGCGCGGCCCTGGCATTGTGGCCGGAGAGAGCGTTGAGTCAAGAAGAAGAACGGAAGGCGGCGGCGGCGGCGACAGAAGACCGGGCCACCGCCTGTAAAAGAGCTATAAGAAGGCGCGGTGGCCCGGCAGAAGAACCGAAGAGGGGGACAAGACCCCCGAAGTCGGGAGAAGAGGCCGGCGGCGAGGAAGAAAGCCGGACTCCTCCGCTAGCAAAAGAGCTACAAGAAGATAGCGGAGGATTCCGGCGAGAAGACCCCCGAAGACGGAAGACCCCCGGAGCTGTGCAATAAAGTATTTTATCTCGTGTGTTGTGTTTTTTTTTTTGTACTTTTATTTTACAGGTGAATGGGTAGGGGTACATTGTACCCCATACTCATTCACATAGGGTGGGGGGCCGGTATCGGGGGCCCCCTTATTAAAGGGGGCTCCCGGATTCCGATAAGCCCCCCGCCCGCAGACCCCGACAATCAACGGCCAGGGTTGTCGGGAAGAGGCCCTTGTCCTCATCAACATGGGGACAAGGTGCTTTGGGGTGGGGGGCCGCGCGGCCCCCCCTTCCCCAAGGCACCCCCCATGTTGAGGGCACGCGGCCTGGTACGGCTCAGGAGGGGGGGCGCTCGCTCGCCCCCCTTTCCTGGCCGGCCGGGTAGCGTGCTCGGACAAGGGTCTGTTGTGGACTTGGGGGGACCCCCACGCCGATTTTTTTCGGCGTTGGGGGTTCCCCTTTAAGTCCATACCAGGCGGCGGGGCCAGCGACGTCTCCTTCGCGGGCCCCGCCTACCTGGATACCCGCTCGAAATGAGCGGACTTTTCTCCGGGCGGGAAAAGTCCGCTCATTTCAAAAGTACGGCGGACTGGCATACACACGGGCGGATTGTCCGCCGAAATGCGAGTACGACGGACAGAATTTCGAAAAAACCTAAATTCTTAGTACGCCAGACTGCACGCTGAAAAAGTCAGCTGAAGCCCACACACGAGCGGACTGTCCGCTGAAATATGTTTCGGCGGACTAAGTAGGCCATACAGTCCGCCCGTGTGTACACGGCCTGAGAGGCTGTCTGCTGAAGATAGAGTCTGGTATCGCTGGAGAAAGGGGTCGCTTGGAAGCTGGAAGGAGGCAAATCAATTGTCCCTGGACATTTTGTGAGTTCAGACTGCTGTGAGAGATCTTAAACTTTTGAGTTGCTGCCATCCCTTTTGTGTTAGAGAGTTAGCTATGTGTGTTTGCTTAAGGGGGACATCAGCTGGTGTCTTGAAGAGCTTAGTCTATCTGGTTCTGTGTGAAGGGACTCTGCTCTTGTTGCTCTAAAGAAGGAAGTCTGCATTTAAATGTTTCCACTACAAAGCCAAGTTCACAGTTTTCTATTGCAAGGATTTCTGCTTCAGCTTTTCAGAAAGGACTTTATTGTCCTTAATCTGTACATAGTTCTGTTTTTGGAGTATCCCACTCAATTCCCTCAACCCTATCCAAATTACTCCAAAAATATAAAAACAACAAATAAAAAAATTACACCTCTAGACTGGTTATTAAACAAAAGTGTTGCTGTGAACCTTTGCCTGGCTGCTGGGAACGAACCTGGGCAAATTTCCAGCAGCTCCTTCAAGGTTAAATGCTACAATAGGATTCTACCTTATGGTAGAACTTCAGTTCTAAAATATGGGTTATTAGTGATAAAAATATGAATTAATTTTAAGAGGTACTAAATATGCCAATCCATAGTACTTGTATTTCCAATTTTTGATTTCTAGCACAAGAAAATGAACTAAAGAACAAAAGACCAATCGGATCTGCACTCCAACATTCACTTTTACTTCCAGTCTACGTGACACTGCACACCAGCACACATAGCTCTATCCCAAATATCTATGTCACCAGTGAGAACTCCACTCCAGCCTACACGGCTCAAACCCAAATATCCATGTGTAAAAAGAGAGAACTGTGCCAGTATCCTAAACCCTAAGCCGCAGGTCAAATATGAGATATACACAAAATATATATATATTTTATAAAATAGGAGCTGCGCTCTGTATGTCTAATAGAATAAAAGGTGCAAAAAATTGTATGGTGACACAAAAGTGAACATAAAACAACAAGTTCCCCAGTGACACAATTGGTGAATAGCAATATATAACAGCAGGTCCCAATGGTGGTATATGGAACTAAAGCAGATAAGTCCTTGAGGTAATATATGTATGGAAGGAATACACAATGGTGTTAGAAAAATCTCCTCCTGTGAATAACACGATTGCATTGTGTGAATCCACTACCACACGGAGTGCACGCTTTCCAGCTTGCACAAGCTGATTCGCTTGTGGCTAATACCTGGCCAGGGCCTTTTCCTCTAGGAACAGCAAGCAGATAGCAGAACTGACCACAACAGCCTCCAAACACTACTGAAGAGCAGATAGACTTGGTAGTCACAGGAACTCAGAGAGATCTAGGGTCTCCACTCGACTCGTCATGTTCATCAGTGCTCAAAAAAGGAAAGGTTTGCCATAGGTAAAACCAGACTAGTGTTTATTCAAATAAAACATTATCACTTACATAAAAGCAAGGTACATCCAACATGGACAGTAAGCTACAATACAAACGGCCATCCTGTTGAGACGTTGAACAGCGTGATGACATCAGCGCGTCGATCCTCCAGACACATTTTGTCAGAAGTCCTGGGGCACGGGTGGCGTACTGACTCACTGCTATAAATGACAAATATGCATGTCACCGGATTTTCATGCCAGCACATACACAACTCAATAGGTATTATTGATATCACCAATCTAGTCTGCATTCCAAGCTCATAAAACACCCTCCAGTATCCATTTCAACAGTGAGAGCCAGGACAGGACACAATGATCACCCACTAGTATCCATTCCACCTGTTCACCCTTTAACACACATCTCCCTCTCCAACATGCCATCACTGAGATAACAACTCCGGTAAATACAGTTTACTTTCTTGAATCAATATTACGAGGGAGATCGGACCCTTAGTACACAGATCACTCTCAGGTATCCACTGGATTGCAGACCCCACAAGTACCTCCTCCAGCCCAATAGCAATACAATGTAATTTAATAGAAAAGGTTAATTAAATGAGACAAACAAAAAACCTTATGTGGAAAATATTGGGCTGCGGCCCTTTTTTGGGGTTAAAAGCATATAAGTGAAATTCACTAAACTTTCTGTAAAACTTTATTATCGTAAATCAAGATTTTTTTTAGATACATTTCAAACACCAAAGCTTAGTCACTAAGACGCAAGCTGAATGTAACAGTCCATTAACATCTTTAATCACACTGTCCACCCCCAAATAATGGGTGACAATACTCCCAAAAAAAAAGGATAGTAGCAACAAAGGGAAGGGAGGGCGGGACATCTGGTCTTGATTGAAGATCTATCTGCTGAAAATCACCCCATGAATAAGATATTTAATGATGGGTGAGAATCAGAATTGGTTGAGAGGTTTTTCCATCCAACAGTCTGTATCCAGTTTAAGAGGAAACTAGCTGATCTGCCTAGCGATAGTAGATAGCTAAAATTCTGCCTTGATGCCGCAAGGTGGGAACTGAAACAGACAAAAAGGAAAGCCAAGAAACTGGCCAGTACAGAAGGACCCTAGAAAAAGCTAAACAGGCTAGACAGAGGGCTTTGGTCTCAAAAGAGTGACAGTTCCTCCCCCTGAGGGATAGTTAAGAGCTATGCACGTGGTTCCTTTCTTTCTTTTTATTACCGTCTATTTAGCCACCACTACATGCAATACATCACATCATGCATTATGGTTTGCCTTTCTATTACATGTAGTGCATGTAGTGCCTCATGACTCTCTATTACATGTAGCATCGCATACATCTACTACACAAAATTTAGATTTTAGCAGATTTTAGCATGTTTATGTTGCAAAGGGAATTTTCACTGAACTTAGTTTCAAGCTTTTTTTCAACTCATTCTCTAATATGAGTGAAAAAAATTGACAACTGTGACTAGACATATGCACTGACAAAAAAATTGTTTGTTTTTGATTCATTCTTCTTTTGCTTTTTTTCGTAAATTAAAAAATTTGGAATTTAGAAATTTTCTAATTTCCAAATTTCGAATTTTCAGATTTCCAAATTTTCTCATTTCCAAATTTTCTAATTTTTTAATCAAGAATAATTTTGAATTTTCAAATTTCCGAATTTTTGAATTCCAAATTTATCTGACGTTACGAATTATCCGAAATAACAAATGCCGCATCTAAACAAATGGAATGGGACAAATTAATAATAAATAATAATAATAAAAAGGTTTTATTATTATTATTGTTATTTATTATCATTATTAGATCATTATGTTCCATTCGTTTAGATACGGCATTTGTTATTTCAGAAAATTCATAACGTTGGATAAATTCCTACTCATTACATTCACTCACAGCCAAATTTGAAAGGAAATTCCAATACCTACATTTCGGACCCGACATTTCGGAAATTTGAAATTCGGAAATTCAAAATCTGGAAATTTGGAAATTCAAAATTTGGAAATTGATAAATTTGGAAATTCGGAAATTTCAGAATTAACAAATTTGTCAAAATTCGTTAAATGATTTCGGAACAAAACTAATTGCACATGTCTAAAGATGACCTAATACCACTCCCCGCCCTCAGTCCTTGCTGTAGCTCCCATGATCCTGATGTGTCAGGGCAAGACGCTCCAATGGATCGGAGATTTGAAGTCCCTGCTGCTTTCTCTTCTCTCTGCACAGCACTGCCAGTATGGATCAGTTGGATTCTAATTGATCTTCACCATCACATGGTTAATGCATAGGACATGCAAACAAGACTACAGTGGGGCAAAAAAAGTATTTAGTCAGCCACCAATTGTGCAAGTTCTCCCAGTTAAAAAGATGAGAGAGACCTGTAATTGTCATCATAGGTATACCTCAACTATGAGAGACAAAATGTGGAAACAAATCCAAACAATCACATGTCTGATTTTTGAAAGAATTTATTTGCAAATTATGGTGTAAAATAAGTATTTTGTCAATATTAAAAGTTCATCTCAATACTTTTATATATCCTCCATGCAGATCTCTTCTAGAGCAGTGGTGTTTTGGGGCTGTTGCTGGGCAACACAGATTTCAACTCCATCCAAAGGTTTTGTAAGGGGTTGAGATCTGGAGACACTCCAGGACCTTAAAATGCTTCTTACGAAGCCACTCCTTTGTTGCCTGGACAGTGTGTTTGGGATCATTGTTATGCTGAAAGACCCAGCCACGTTTCACCTTCAATGCCCTTGCTGATGGGAGGAGGTTTGCACTCAAAATCTCATGATACATGGCCCCATTCATTGTTTCATGTACACAGATCAGTCGTCCTGTTCCCTTTGCAGAGAAACAGCCCCAAAGCATGATGTTGCCACCCCCAATGCTTCACAGTAGGTATGGTGGTCTTTGGTTGCAACTCAGCATTCTCTCTCCTCCAAACATGACGAGTTGTGTTTCTACCAAACAGCTCTACTTTGGTTTCATCTGACCATATGACATTCTCCCAGTCCTCTTCTGGATCATCCAAATGCTCTCTAGCAAACCTCACACGGGCCCGGACATGTAGTGGCTTAAGCAGGGTGACACGTCTGGCACTGCAGGAACTGAGTCCCTGGCGGCGTAATGTGTTACTGATGGGATCCTTTGTTACGTTGGTCCCAGCTCTCTGCAGGTCATTCACTAGGTCACCCCATGTGGTTCTGGGATTTTTTCTCACCGTTCTTGTGATCATTTTGACCCCACAGGGTGAGATCTTGCATGGAGCCCCAGATGGAGGGAGATTATTAGTGGTCTTGTATGTCTTCCATTTTCTAATTATTGCTCCCACCATTGATTTCTTCACACCAAGCTGCTTGCCTATTGCAGATTCAGTCTTCCCAGCCTGGTGCAGGTCTACAATTTTGTTTCTGGTGTCCTTCCACAGCTCTTTGGTCTTCACCATAGTGGAGTTTGGAGTGTGACTGTTTGCCCTTGTACACACGGTCGGAGATTCTGACAACCTAATCCGTTGGATTTTGTCCGATGGAGCATTTTGTCGGAAAATTTTACCAACAAGTTGGAAAACTTGGTCCGTTGGATACTCTGACGGAAACAGTCCGATATAGACCACACACAGTCGGAATATCCGACAAAACGGTCCGATCGAACACATTCCGTCGGAATCTCCGACCGTGTGTATAAGGGCTTTGAGGTTTGTGGACAGGTGTCTTTTATACTGATAACAAGTTCAAAAAGTGCCATTAATACAGGTAATGAGTGGAGGATAGAGGAGCCTCTTAAAGAAGAAGATACAGGTCTGTGAGAGCCAGAAATCTTGCTTGTTTGTAGGTGACCAAATATTTATTTTCCACCATAATTTGCAAATAAATTCTTTCAAAAATCAGACAATGTGATTGTCTGGATTTGTTTCCACATTTTGTCTCTCATAGTTGAGGTATACCTATGATGACAATTACAGGCCTCTCTCATCTTTTTAAGTGGGAGAACTTGAACAATTGGTGGCTGACTAAATACTTTTTTGCCCCACTGTAAGTAAAGACTGGATAATAATGAATGTCTGCAGGCAACAGTGAAAAATGGTGAAGGATCCTTGCAAGTTTGGGGCTCCATTTCTTCAAAAAGAGTAGGAGATTTGGTCCTCAATGCTGATAAATACAGGCAGGTAGACGTTTTATTAGCCCCAAATGTATTCTTCAGCAGGACAACGATCCCCAAATTATCAGCCAATGTCATTAAGAACTATCTTCAGCGTAACAATACAAGGAGCCCTAGAAGTGATGGTTTGGCACCTGCAGAGCCCTGATCGCAACATCATCAAGTTGGTCTGGGATTACATGACGAGACAGAAGGATTTGAGGCAACCTACATCTACAGAAATCTCTATCTGGATATTTGTCTGCCTGTGGGAGATCATACCAGCGGAGAGCTGAGTCTGAGAGGGGAAGTGAGGACACCTGGGGGCAGGGCAGCATCACCCACATCCAGTGTCCCAGGGATACTGGAGCATCCAGTCACCCTTTGCTTCCCACTGCTGATTACCGAAGGCTTTCGGGAACAAACCAAGGGGCACCACCTTTTCCAGAGAGAGGTCACCACAGCACCCCAGGGACTGGTGAGAGGGCTATTTGTCAATTGCTGGTACTGGTAGCAAGGATTGAGCCACTGAGAGCAAGGCACCAAGTGTACCCAATTGATACCACACCCGTACTGCACTGTATACCACACTTATTCCAAACCTATACAGCACCAAAACCAACCCTGTACCGTATTCATTCTCTTTCTCAAAGGTATTTGTAGTAGACGATCATGTAAAAAAAAAAGTGGTAGTACTAAAATCCAGTGTTTATTTAAAATAAATAGGCAAACTCACAAGCAAACACTTTAAACAGATTGCATAACATGTAAGTTAGTACACAGGCTGCCTTTGGCTAGCTCCTCCTGCTATTCTTGGTGCTCAAGCTAGCTACCCTTCTTCTCAGCATGTCTCCCTGGCTCCCTGGCTCACAAGTTCACATCTGATCGCCACTAGGCCATGCCTCAACATGTTTGATCATCAAAATTACTTTATCAAGAGGAGAGGAAAGGCAGTTTAAGTTGGTAAGTGTCTGTCTATCAAAGTGGGGAAGGGATACAGGATTTTGAGATTAAACAAAGATTTTGAGGTGTTGCACGAAGAAGCACTATGGATATTAGTTGTCTGTTCCTTTAGATGGATTGAAACTGTTTCACTGGTGTTAAATCATATATGAGAATGCCTCTCACATTTGATTGCTGAGACTTTAGCTCATTAATATTGCGCAGTGTGGACACTTTATACACACGGCTGAGCCCCCCCTGCCCCAAAGCACCCACCCCCCATGTTGAGGGCATGCTGCCTGGTATGGTTCAGGAGGGGGGGGGGGGCGCTTACTCATCCCCTCCCTTTCCTGACCTGCTCAGATAAGGGTCTGGTAAGGATTTTGGGGGGGCCCACGCTATTTCTTTTTAAAATTGTGGTGTGGGGGTCCCCTCCGAATCCATACTAGACCTGAAGGGCCTGGTATGGGCCTGGGGGGAACCCCATGCCTTTTTTTTTTGCAAATTTTTTAGCCGGAAAATGTATCTATTTTTTAACATTCAGCTTTCAACGGGGAATCTGGCTGACAGCTGATGACTCATCGGTTGCTAAGGATGTGGGCCCCTCCTTAGCAACCAGCTATATACAGTGTGTTTTACAGTGTCTTTAACCTCCCTGGCAGTATGATTAGTTCTGATTTTAGGTGCTGAAAGCGGTACAATTATTTTTCATGGAAATTTGGCGTTTTATATTGTAGGCCTGCAATTCTTAGCCCTTGTACACACGGTCGGAGAATCCGTCAGAATGTGTTCTATCGGACCGTGTTGTTGGATAATCCGACTGTGTGTGGTATGCATCGGACTGATTCCGTCGGAATATCCGTCGGACCCAATTTTCCAACTTGTTGGAAATATTTTCCGACAAACTGGTCCGATAGGACATACTCTGATCACGTGTAGAGAATTTTGATCGGACAAAGTGCCACGCATGCTCAGATCAAATTCCTACATCAAAGCTATTGGCTACTAGCCTGAATGTAGTCCCATCGTAACGAAATTACGTCATCACGTTCTGAAAGATCGGATTTTTCGACAACTTTGTCCGACTGTGTGTATGCAACAGTTTCGGACAAGATCCAACGGACAAAATCCGACGAATTTGGTTGTCGAAATCTCTGACCGTGTGTACAGGGGCTAAGGAATAACTCTTAAATCTTTTCAAACCAGAGTCTAGCAGACATCCCGGGTATGATAAAGTTTATAATATAATAATGTTAATAAATAATAAAAATGATTCAATAATGTAATCAAATCCAAAAACACTGAAATTTGCTCATTTGCAGAATTGTCGCTGTCATTAGATTTATTATCGCTGTTTTCTAGTTGGTCTAAAATCACTTTTGACATAACGGGACAGTTTTTGGTTGCTATGGGCAATCTCCAAATTCCAGGCAGAAAAAACAGTATTTATAATATAAAAGTGCATGCAGGGCACTGCACAGACCACTAGGGACAAAGGGGGTGTGTCTTTTTTTATACAGTACTGTAATCTGTAAGATTACAGTACTTTCTGTGTTTTGTGTGTTTTTACTTTTTTGAATTTGGCGCCGATCTTCGCTCCCGTGCGCTGTAACGTCGCAGGGAACGGAGCTCGGGGGCACTGGGGCACTGTGTGAATCGAGCAGAGGACAGCTCGATCACACAGGGCGGAGGACATCGCTGGATCCAGGGGACAAGGTAAGTAACTTCTCCCTGTATCCTCCCTGTATCCAGCGATGCGATCCCGAGGTTGGCTCAGGGTTACCGCTCGTGGTACTGAAATCCCAGCCTGAGCCAGACTCGGGATCACCGCCAGGGAGGTTAACCACTTGCCTACAGGGCACTTATATATATTTTTCAGCTTTCAGCGCTGTCCCACTTTGAATCACAATTGCGCGCTTATGCTACCTTCTACCCAAACAAATTTTTTCATTTTCTTCACACAAATAGAACTTTCTTTTGGTGGTATTTAATGCCTGCTGGGTTTTTTATTTTTTACAAAAATAAAAGACCAAACATTTTTTTTTTTTTTTTTTACATAGTTTCTGTCAGTACATTTTGTAACTAAGTAATTTTTCTCCTTCACTGATGTGCGCTGATGAGGGACTGATAGGCTGAACTGGTGGGCATTGATTAGGTGGCACTTATCGGCACTGATGAGGAGGCACTAATGGGCACTGATTAAGTGGCACTGATGAGGAGGCACTAATATTCTGCACTTATGGGCACTGATAGGTAGTACTGGTGGGTACTGATAGGCAGCACTGGTGGGCACTGATAGGTGGCAGTGGTGGGCACTGATAGGCAGCATGGATACTGATGGGCATTGATGGGTGGCACTGATGGGCATTGATCGACAGCAGTGATGAGCATTGAAGGGCAGCACTGATAAGCGGCACTGATAGCCAGCACTGACTGGCATCACTGGGCACTGATTGGTGGCACTTGTGGGCAGTGGTGGGCACTGATTGCTGGCACTGGTGAGTAATGGTGGGCACTGATTGGGGACACTGTTGGCAGTATATAGTAATCAGGGCACTGATGATCAGTGCCCTGATTACATGTGTAGATGTCCCCCTGTGTGGAGATGCCACTGATCGGCTCTTCTCGCCACACAGACGAGGAGTGCCGATTACAGGCATCTCCGTGTTTACATGTGAGTGGCTACGATTGGCCGTCAGTTCGCCTTTTGACCACTAGGGGGCGGGTGTGTGCTGCCAGAGCTGATGCGCATGCCCGCCGGTTGCGATGACCACCAGGCATACGTGATCGCTCCACACAGAGACAGAACAGAAATCTGTCAAAGTAAACAGTCCTCTGTACTAAGTATGAACAACGAATTGCTCCCCTCACCCAGTCAGTCCCCTTCCCCTCACAATTAGAATCACTTCCTAGGGACACACAGTTAACCCCTTTGTCGCCCCCTAGTGGTTAACCCCTTCCCTGCCAGTGACATTTGCACAGTAATCAGTGCATTTTTTTAGCACTGATCGCTGTATAAATGCCAATGGTCCCAAAAATGTGTCAAAAGTGTCCGATCTGTTCGCCATAATGCCGCAGATAAAAATCGCTGATCACTGTCATTACCAGTAAAAAAAACGAATAATAATAAGAATGCCATAAAACTTTACCCTATTTGGTAGACACTATAACTTTTGTGCAACCAATCAATATATGCTTATTGCAATTTTTATTACCAAAAATATGTAGAGGAATACACATCGGCCTAAACTAAGGAAAAAAATTAGCTTTTTTTAAAAAAAATGGGGGTATTTATTATAGCAAAAAGTACAAAATATTGGGGGGTTATTTACGAAAGGCAAATCTACTTTGCACTGAAAGTGCACTTGGAAGTGCAGTCTCTCTAAATCTAAGGGGTAGATCTGAAATGAGTGGAAGCTATGCTGATTTTATCATCCAATCACGTGCAAGCTAAAATGCTGTTTTTTATTTTCCTTGCATGTCCCCCTCGGATCTACAGCGACTTTACTTCTCCAGGCAATGAGAAGGGGTGTAGACTGTGGAAGGCAAAGTGGAAGCCCAGTATTGGAGTGTGGCTGTGGGGCTCTAGGGCAGATTGGAGCTGGACTTTGTGGAGGATATGATAATATGACAGGCAGGCTGTGGGGCCCCCTGGAGCTAGGGTCGGGGTTGCAATTGTGAGCCCTGCAACCCCTTATGCTATGCCCATGAAGTAAAGTATATTCACCTCTAATTCATGTGTATACACTCAAAGTGAAGAATTCCTAATTGTTTTTAGCAAACAAGGCTGAAACTGAGTATCTCTTTTCTGACAGCTAATGAAAGAAACCCGAAAAAATACATTTTTTGAATACATTTATTTTTCAAAATTTATTTTTTTGTGTAAAAATATGTGACTGAAACACAGTAAAAGAAAATACGGTGGTTTGTCCTCTTATTTTTTGGCCGGCTCATCAGGCTTCTTAGCAATCTCAGCACGGCTTTGGAAAGTTACTGGAATAGTGATCTCTGCAGACTGGATTGCTGGCTTGGGGAGTGGTGCCTCTACTGTCAGAACACCATCCGGAGAAAGAGATGAAGCCACACTTGTAATATCAACACCTGGGGGAAGACTGAAAAAAAACAACAGATCATGATTAAAATTATTAAATTATATGTTTAAACAATAAAACGCCTAATTTTATTCACATATACGGTAATTATATATGGAGCTATCTCAGTGCATAATGCACACAGCAAACAGAATGGAATTCAAAATAAAAAAGGCAAGTAAATCTGGGCGGACAATGGCAGTATAAAATGTAGTCAAATGGCTTGTTCACTGCATCTCACTATATCTTATATATGACAGATATAGATTTCCCCTTTTGTTACAGCAAGAAAAGACATTGTTCACTACACCTTCGCAACGTCAGCCTGGGTTCACACTTGTGTGAACACAGACATCGCATGTGATTCGCACCCACACTGTTGTGCCTGTGCAATGCAGGTCCAGCCATACCGTTGACTTTTTCACACCCATGTGATCTGATTCATGTGTAAGTTCACTGTTTGCACTGCAATCTGTGGACCAATCTGGGGGTGTCATTAGCATTGTATTGACACCCACAGTGGTTCACAGAAGGCAGTGTGAACTGCCTGAGGGAGAGCTGCGATGCGGGAACCAGCGCTGGAAACACGCCAGTTCCCGCATCACATATGTGTGAACTTAGGCTTCTACAAATTATACTTTGGTCAAGTTAAAGACAAGAAAGACCGTGATAGACCAATATGCTTTGCCCTATGCAAAAAAAAAAAAAAAAACCTTTCACAGGGCGGTTGCACCTTTAGAATTGTAAATGCTCCATACTGAATGATTTTTGTTCACTAGTGAGTGCAGCTCATCCTATCTCATATCATCTTTAACATGGGGTATACACAGTCAGTTTTTTTTGTTCAACCAGTGGGTTAAGCAAAAAACAAAAACAAAAAAACAACTGACATATCTCTGCATCAACACAACAATGTGCGATGCAGAATTCTCTCACGCTGTGCTATTGTATTCTCACAGGGGGACTCTTCCCCCCATCAGAATATACTGATCCGCACTTGCAGCCAATGCTTGTTTTCGAGCAAGACCATTCAACAGAAGCAGGCCAACTTTCAGTATGTGTTTGCCGGGCTTTAGTCTACTTATTATTTGAGACACTATTGTTTTTGCTTTGCTCTTGTTTTCTTTTTCTAATGCTCCCTATAATCAAAACGGAAGCCATTTTTTTTTTACCACTGTTTACCATATGACTTTTTATGTTTTCACTCCAGATCTGGTTTAAAGTGAAAAGAATAAGTATATATAAAATGGATCAACAATATGTCCCTCGAGTAATGAGGTTAATAAAAATTACTGTGAAGTGTTACAAAGATATTGACTTTTAGGCCTTATGCACACATCATTCTCTGCAGCTATTACCTTTTGTACCACCCCCTCCCTTTAGAATGTAAGCTCTATGAGCAGGGCCCGCCTTTTGTATTGAACTGTACTGTAATTGTGTTGTCCCCCTATACATTGTAAAGCGCTGCGTAAACTGCTGGCGCTATATAAATCGTGTATAATAATAATAATTATAATAATAATAAAAAAAAGCCAGTAGCGTTAGCTGTAGAAAAAAGCTGGAGCTATAGAATGAGTTTTGCAGTAGTGTTTCTCAGCATTTTTTAGCTATAGCATTTTTTTTTTTTTAGTTTTTTTAGCAAAACTATATTTCCACAAAAGCTTATGGCTCAAAAACGCTGATAAATTTTCGAATAGCTGCATTTGCAGCGTTTTCCAGCATTTTAAGCTCCATGCACACCAGCATTTGTGTTAAGCTACAAACATGCTGGAAAAAAGGCTGGATAAAAATGCTGGTAATAGCTTTTTTTAGTAGCATTTTAGGAGCGTTTAAGAGAATTTTGGAGCATTAGCATCTTATTAGCATTTTTGCAGTTCCTTTAAAAAAAGGGGGAAAAAAAGCAAAATAATACGCTATTAGTAGCGTTTCTGCTGGAAAAACACTCAAAGAGAATCCACGAAAACAATTATTTTCTGCTCCTAGACACTGAAGCTCAAAAAACACTAATAGCCTAAAGTATTGTGCATGAACACATAGGATACGACTATTTTGTTTCTGGGAGCAGAAAAAAATGCTAATACCAGCTTCTAGGAGCTTAAAAAACATGTGCATGGAGCCTTAAGCTTTTTTCAGAGTTAGAGCTTTTTTACAGTTGAAAAACTACTCTTAAAGCCTCATGCACACTGGACATTATAAAAATGCTAGTAGCGTTAGCTGTGGAAAGCTGCAGCTGTAGAATGAGTTTTGTAGCTTTTTTGCAGTAGCATTTTTCATTTTTTTTGTCTTTTTTAGAAAAACTATACTCCCACAAACGGTTATGGCTCAAAAATGCTTATAAATGCAGAATAGCCACATTTTGAAGCTTTTATCAAGGTTAGAGCATTTTTACAGCTGAGAAATTCCTCTTAAAACCCACAAGTTCTGGGAGTTTTTCCAGCCAGAAAACGCCCCTGCCAAAAAAAACACTGATAACAGCCTGTGGGGTTTATTTACTAAAGGCAAATTCACTTTGCACTACAAATGCACTGCAAATGCACTTGGAAGTGCAGTCGCTGTAGATCTGAGGGGGACATGCAAGGAAAATAAAAAACAGCATTTTTGCTTGCACGCGATTGGATGAAAAAAATCAAAAGCTAAAGCCACTGCACTTCCAAGAGAACTTCAAGTGCACTTGTAGTGCAAAGTGGATTTGCCTTTAGTAAATCAGCCCCTATGTTAAGGATGAGCTCCGGCGTGTTTGCACAGCTCATGTGCAGAGCCCACCAGGAAGTTGGCACTGCGCTGCGCTAATCACAAGCAGTGAGACATTGTCCTGATGCAGAGATCGGGAAATGTCTCACTGCCTGTGATTAGCGCAGCGCAGTGCCGACTTTCTGGCGGTCTCTGCATGTGGGCTTTGCGAACACGCTAGGAGCTCATTCTTAGGCCGCGTACACACTGGCGGACTGTTCGCCCAACTTAGTCCGCTGAACAGTGTTTGAGCTGACAATCCGCTCGTGTGTGGGCTTCAGCGGACTGTTTCAGCGGACAGTCTGACGAACAAAGTCTTACGGAATTTCCGTAAGACAGTCCGTCCAAACTTGGTTTCAGCGGACAGTCCGCTCGTGTGTAGGCTAGTTCGACAGACTAAGTTTGGCGCATGCTCAGAAAGGATTTACACGGCCGAAGGTTGCATTGCAGTGTATTGGACGTCGAATTTCTCGTCCCGTCGTACGTGCCGTTCACGTCATCGCGCGCGCTTTCAGCGGACTGTCTGCTCATCGTGTGTGGTCAAGTCCGTTCATGCAAATTTTGAATGGACTGTTTGTCGGATTGTCTGACGAACTTAGTTGGGTGAACAGTCCGCCCGTGTGTACGCGGCCTCAGTGTGCATGAACACATAGGACAAAAACTGTGGCTGTAAAAACATCCAATGTGCATGAGGCCTTAGACCTAGACTTTTAACCAAGTAGAAAAATGTTCTGTAGAGGGTTATTCAGTTACTAAAAAGGACACAATATGGCCTGGCTCAGTTCCTTGTGGTCTTGGACAAGCCTTTTGCCAATGGGACCAATTACCATTTTGATAGTTTGCAACCAAAATATGTTTGATGCGCCCTTGGTTTGAAGCAGCTGAGGGCACATGTCTATTTAGAATGCTGATATTTTTCAGGAATGAAAAACATCTGTTGTTCATTCCTTATTGCCTCTCTAGGCAACAAGTGCTAGCTGATATCTAGTAACATGCAGCAAACAACAATATACTATACAAGTGCATATATTATCACATTTCATGACCAGAAGAAAATAAATATGTTACAACTGACATAGAACTGTCCTGGCTGACTGTAATGTAACTTATCATTTATCTCATTGAGATGTGTGAACCTGTAGCAATAAACATTTGCTTAAGTATAGTATATTTTAAGCCTCATGTACATGTACAGTTTCATACATCACAGTAAATAGAAATATAACAAAGTGGCAATTTTTATGACTGTTCACGACAGCAGCTCCATTCTTTAAGAGAAAATATTTAGTATGGACTCACGTATATTTTCTTGTAAAGCATCTTGAGATAAATCCATGTTCATCTTGTTTCTCTTCATGTTTTCCTGTAAGAAAAGTTTTAAAGTAGTTCATAAATAATCAGCATCCCTTATGGTGAATAGCCTTTGCCTAAATGAGCTCACATGCTTCTCAGCATTAATGTCCATCAGTTAGGTTAATGGTGCACATTTTCAACTAAATACTCTAAGAGCAAGCCAAGCTAGTTCTCATCATGATAAGTCTAGTAATGCAATATTTAAGTGAAAGGAAAAACCCTAAGGCCATCTTGAAAATGTGCAATATTAAATGTCATTGATAACTACTTTGAAGGCACTGTTCAGTTTCAGAAATGTTGTCACATACAGTATCTCTGTTATTTTTACAAAAAACACCTGTATTAAAGCGGAGTTCTACCCAGAAATGGAACTTCCTCTTTAAGTACTGGTGACCCCCTGACATGCCACATTTGGCCTGTCAAGTTTTGACAGGCACCCAGCTTCCACTTCCCCCCCTGGCGCCTCGGTACCAAGCAGAAGTTCACCTCTCCCTCCCTGCTATCTTCTGGGACACGTCACAAGTACCAGAAGATTGCCCGGCCAGTCATAACGCGCAGCATGGCCCACACATGCACAGTGTGCACCCAGCCGTGAAGACACAGCCGGACGCCCACAGTTACAATGCCGGTACTATGAAGAGGAGGGGGAGAGGAGCGAGGCTTCGTGTGCCAGCATCGCTGGACTGTGGGACAGGTGAGTGTCTGTTTATTAAAAGTCAGCAGCTACACTTATTGTAGCTGCTAACTTTTAAATGGGTGGAACTCTGCTTTAAGATGGTCTCTCTAGCACTTAAATATATATATATATATATATATATATATATATATATATATTATTTTTTTTATTTTTTTTTTTTCTGCGTGATTCATACATTTTATTATTTATTAGAACCTTGTCGTGTGAACCATGCCATGCACCTGAAATCAGTTTAAAATATATCTCTACCCCTATACTTTTTTATTCTTGATTTAAGGTTTTTCACAAAGTTTCTGTTTAACAAGGCCGATGCTGGTTACAATATATCTTTAAGTAATATAAATATACAGAAAAGTTACCAATTAAATGCTAACTTGAAAAATTTACAAATATCAATCGGTACAGGAAAATCATAAAACATGGTGAAACAGTGCTACAGGGTAGTGATATGGTCTTCTACATACACATAAGAGGACTGAGCAGAAAGTCTTAATTTTTGCTTTGTTGGGGAAGGAGGAAGATGTGTGGAGTGAAGATCTATGGAAGGGATTCGGTAAGTGGAGCATGGGGCAGAGGGCAAAAGGGGGTATCTTGGAAAACAGCTAAAGGCTAATGCGATAAATGTACAAAGATTTATCAGTCTGTACAGTATGAAACTTAACCAAGTTCATATACCAGGGTGAAACTGGGGTAGAGGGTAGAAATATGGGTTTAATTTACTAAAGGCAAATAGAGTGTTCACTTTGCAAGGAAAAGTGCCCCAGAGCTTATTGAATGCGGTGACTTACACAATCACATGCAAGGAAATAAAAAAACAGCGTTTTAGCTTGCACTTGATTGGATGATTGAATTCAGCAGAGCTTCATCTCATTCAATAGGCTCTGAGGCATATTCTCTTTGAAAGTACAACTTCCCTTTCAAAGTGAAGAGCCTATTTGCCTTAAGCAAATCAATCCCATGGTCTTATATATACAAATAGCAGAACTGAGCAGAAAATATTAGGTTTTTGTATGTTTTGATGGGAAAGAAGGAGGATTTATAGATCAATGGAAGGAGTTGGTTACAAAGAGCATAGTCTGAGGGCAAAATGAGATATCATGGTACTTTGTTTCTCAATTACATCCTGGGCCTGTTAATACAGGGTTCATGGAGCGTATGTGAGGTAATCTGAGGTCTGGGTTAACTGTAACCAAATGGAACCACATTTTAGTCATACTCTATTTTGTCCTTTGGTACTATGAAATTCTCCATTTGCATATTTGCAGGCTTTTCTATCCATGTAGTTTATAATATTACACAGATACAATTTTTTTAAAACTCCTTAAGGGCTAAGATATGGACTTTGTATTGGATTTATGTGCACATTTTCTATTTATGTTTGCTTTATCACATTCAGAAGCATTCTGATTGTGTATAATGTGAAGTGACCCTTCACACTGTGTTCTGGATATAGACTAGCAAAAGAAATATGATTTACACTGATATGCAATCTTTATTTTTCCAAGTGTAATAATGTTTGTATTGGCATCTACTTACATTTCGCAAGCAGACATAAATCCCTGTGTGAGTGACTAAAGGCTGGTCTCCTAGGTAGGATTACACCTTACCATCTGTGTGGGATTCAAGCGTTGTTAAAAGATCTCTACCGGTTTTGTATAGCTCGCTTTATCACTTCATTAGGTCAAAAATGAAGCATGGACTGTAGTTTGATAGTATACACTGTATGTTTTTAGTAAATGTCTTGGGGCATGTTTTTTTAAAGCAGAAAGTAATTATTCCCCACTGGGATCCTGTTGTGTATTTCACTGTAAAAATATTTGCCATTTACCAAACCGATTTACATTTTACACCAAAAGTCACAAACCTAGACTTTCCTGACAGGAAACGCAGGTCTTTGTCACATTCACCATATTTATGATATAGCAAATGTTTTATTCGCTGCTCTTGATTTTTTTTTTTTTTTTTTGCATATTTGCTGTTTGCATATGGAAAGTCATTGATTCTAAAAATGATTAATCATTGATTCCTATTGTGCTAGATCCCTCTACATACTGAAAGTGCCATACAAATTTTAGGCTAATGTCTTCATTTGCACTTAGTTTCAACACCCACTGCAGATTTGCATTACACATAGAGCCAATTTAAAAGACATTTATTGTAACATTGAACCTAAATGGTGTTATAAATAAAAATAAGGGAGTAATGAAAGCTGCTGGTTCAGCAGAGTGGACCCCATTATTTGCTAGGCCATGCAAATATTTGCTCCACTGGTGTAATAGTGCACTACTAAAACGTGATCAAGTTCATTAGGATGCAAGATTCCTGTGGACCCTAACCCCAAAAAGCAAGCCTGTGCTCATTACTCCAAAAACCAATTACATCCCATTTTTTAAACGGCTGAGACTTTTGTTGTGCGTCCTAAGATCCAATGGCGCAGATCTGGGACCAGTTGATTGTCCGCCTGAACCATGATTCTTTGCAACAGAACAGAAACGTGAACAATCTCTCTCTGCACTGATCATGTGACTAGACCTCAGCATATGTGAAATACTACTTGACAAGGATCATTTGCACTTAATGTTGCAAAAATATTCTGAACATCAATTGTCTGGTCTGTTACCCATAGGAATTTTTCCAACAGTTTTTCAGTAACAATTGTGTAGAAAGTCTTTGGAAAACTGCAATTTGTTGATATGGTGAGTTCAGAATTCCCTTTTAGATACTTGATACATGAGGCTTATTTGATATCACTTCCATGTAAGATCATGTTATACATGCACGCTAAATTGTTCCTATATTGTTCTGCATTCTGTTATACAACCAGGTCTTTTTTTGTGCCAGAATGTGCCGATACTATGTACCAGGAAGATATTATGTATTCAGTAGGAGCTACACTATGGGGTTGATTTACTAAAATTGGAGATTGCAAAATCTGATGCAGCTCTGTATAGAAACCAATCAGATTCATTTTTTTTTTGTCAAAGCTTAATTGAACAATCTGAAGTTAGAAGCTGATTGGCTCCATGCGCAGCTAGACCAGATTTTTCACTTTCCAGTTTCAGTAAATCAATCCCAGTTTCTTATCAGTTGCTTCACAACTCCCCTGCACTGGAACCTGAGTATGCATACAAAGCCTTTCCTATCTTTAGTATTACAGATAATGTAATTAGAGGATGCCTGCTCCCATCTATAAATCATCACTGGCTGCTGTGTGAGTGACTCTGCAGTCTACACTATATGAGGAGTCACCAGGTACAAGGGTGGGAGGAAGTGGAGATGCTTAATATGTTTTCTAAAAGAGGGGTTGTTGGGAGGCGGTGAAAACAAAGGTGGCCCAGGGGATGGAGGGTTGTACCTATTCTCTAATGACAGAAAAACCTTGTATACAGCAGAATACAATTTACAAATATTTTCCCTAAAAGCTAGATGTAAATTAATATAAACATTTAGTGACAATAGCAGTGTTCCTGTGCTCTTGGTGTAAATCAAAATTGACATGGAGAATGAAAGAAACAGCTGTGGTCTTATTCTACAGATTAGCAAAGGCAAATGTCAGTTTCAAGCCAACATCCAATAATGCTAATGGCAGCAAGTTGTTGCAAAAAGAAGCTCTCTGCTCCCCATTATACACATTGCCTCAAAATGAACTGCACCATCCTGAACTGTAGACTAAAAGCCAACTAAAAAGTAGTATTAATATTTAATGTGCTGAGACAGTGTTATCCATTACAGAAATCACTGGGGCTGCAATTTATATTTCCCTTTTCCTCATCCTAGATAGAACATACAAGAATGCATGGAGCAAATTACTGGGCCATTAGGTGACAGTTTAATTAGGTCAGACATCATATGTGTCAGGGAGCAGGTTCTTACTTTAATAACATTAGTAATATAACCCAGGAAACTGTCTATAATTTAGGTTATAAAGACAAAAAGCATTTTTCAATAAAATTTTTACCCCCTATAAATAACAATTGTAAAGGTTTGATTACCTTTAGGCCAATTGTTTGATCATTAATGAATGAAAGTCCTGCTTTTATTCAGATAGTAGGTGCAGCTAGTAGGGGTAGTCATTTTATTACCATGTGAGTGATAATGTGAGTCTTTTTCAGTACAACTCATCATTTTTTATATGCAACTGTTCTTTGATCTGCTATTCAAAAGGTGGTTAAAATATAGGTAAGACTAAATAACACCTTGGTTAAACCTACATAGGACATTCAGGCTTACTGAGCACCTAGAAAATGTGACATATACATTGTGATGATGGAGAAAAGAAAGTGAGAACAAACATGGAGTTGTTGTCAGTAGTACCCAATCCAGTTTCACCTTTCATTATATGTAAGAGATGAGACGTGACCTAAAAAAAACAGCTTAACCTCATATCCCTCCACTAAAAACAATTGTCAGGGAAGAACCAATTAGATTGGTTTTCCAACTAGCTGTAGCATTCTCTTACTTCTAATGTGTGCTATTTATTAGATCCAAATCAAGTTCTGTCTTCCTTATTGTCAGGGCTGGGCTCAGCCCTTTTTTCTCAGAGCAGGCCGCTCAGCTGTCGGTTAATTTCCAGCTCTAATCTTTCCACAGTGAATAACCTGGTGATGATATCCTGCTCGTCAGTCCTGCTGGCCACTTAAGCTGTTCAGTCCAGATCATCTCTGCCTATGCCTGGTCAACATATCAGAGACTCTCTCCTGTGTACCTGTGAAAGACTTGTTTGGCTGACGTTCCTTCTGCTTCCAGATCCTGCTTGTTGTTCCACTGACTACGCTGATTCTCCAGCTTCCTGATATCCTGGCCTGGCCTGAAATATGCTGATCCCTGACTCCTTGACGTCCTGACTTGTCTGACTATCCATTCCAGTTACGGAACTCTGGCTATGTTCTGACTATATTTGCTCTGTTTACCTTTTACTATTAATATTAAACTAGTGTGATTTTTACTGCACTTCTGTCTCAGTCTGATTCATGGTTTCTGACACTTATTGGTTCATGACTGGCTGTGTCATTTGAACTGTCTACTATCAGGGTGATTCAATTGGTCATGAAAGCTGAATACTGTTCCTACACATAGCTGCTGTTAATTTTGTCATGTATTAGTACCGTAGTATTAGTCTTACAACATAGAGATCTTTTATGAAGTGGTGCTGGCTCAATAACTAACATAGGGGCAAGACACACTTAGCCTAACTGATCAGCACTAACAGTTCTTCATATTTATACTGACTAACACTAATTGCCTATATGTGAATGCGTGAGGCTGCAGCCCAATGTTTTTCATTTTTGCACTAATACCACACCAGAGATCAGTAGAGTAGAGAGCAGTATTCCTGAAAGCTAGTAGTGCCTTCTAGCCATTAACAAATGCAATGTGGCTGTGATGAATGACGGTGATGGTTTATAAGAGTGAATGAAAGCAGCACAGTGCATGGTGGTTGACTATATCTGATAGCATGACCCTGCAGCACTGAAAAGTATGAGTTCGCAAAAAATTAAAGCAAACACTTTTTATGTGAACCCCAACAGATCACACATGTAAGCATGCAGCATTTTGTCCAATCTTGATGCTTGTAAAACATTTATCTATAGTTTAATTTTTACTCTAAATCCCTAGCCTTTACATTACAATAATTACTAATGATCAAATAGTAACTCTATAACAACGACATTCATTTTTGGAGTTAAAAACTTTGGTCAACTTATCCACGCAGTTCATTTACTGCCAATTACTCAACAGTAAATTTGTTATTTATTAAGTTGAAATTCATACACATCATGAGGCATACATATAATATGATTATCAAGCAGCTATTAAAATATTTGTTGAAAATCACATATATATATTTGTGAATAATACTTTTGTGGCAAAGAACCAATAAACAAATATACCCACAAACAGGCAATAATGTGCAGTAAACTTAAAGATTTGTTTTAAATTGTTATATAATATGTTTGTCCTTATTATTGTAAGCAGATGAGATTACAGTAAGTTTTGAGCGTAGGTAAAAAGGCCAGCCATAGATGTGTCTTTGAGAACAATTGTTGAGAAGACAACTGCTTACCATTTGTAGGACTAGGATCTACTGCTGCAATGGTGAACACACAATTAGAGTGGACCTATAGTTAAAATCTGGAGTTTGGCTAAGAGGGATTCATTAGTATAGTATGATGAAGCAATCAGGAAAAAATGCTTTAAATATATCATTCTAGATTAATCACAGCAGAGCCCTTCCTTACCTTACCTTCCTTAGGCACCCTTCATTTCTCTAGCCTTACAGGACTTTTGATATCAAAGGGGTATATCTCACCCCCTTCTATTTCTGATTGCTGGATTACATTGACTGTTATTTTTGGGCTAGATCAGTGAATAGTAATAGCAGCCTGACTTCGACCCACCTAATATGGAGGCTGTCTTCCAGCCTGTGAATGTGGATGACAAAGTAGGTCAAGGCAAAAGAACAGCTGTAGAATGCCTATGTTATATAGCATTCACAACTGACCTGTCCCATGCTGTTTGATGGATGACATTGCCTGTGTTTGCATTCACTTCAATACCTTCCTCATGGAAAATAATTAGTTAGGCCACAAGGGAACTTACCAAATGAAAAATCTCCTTAAGCAAAAACTAAGACTTTTGATACTGGAAACACTCTTAGGGGTACCTTTACATTTCTCCACATTTGCTAAGCATCACACTGGGCCATCTGGTCTGGGTGGGATCTAGCCTTGAAATTACTCTCTCAAATAATCCCCGTTTAATGATCCAATATAGCCCAAATTACAATAAAAATGTTAGAATGCCTAAATTGCATTTTATTGAAAATAAAATCTTACGCATATTATGCCCTACGGAAAAGGTCCCATCGGATTATATTGTCGGAAAATCCGATCATGTGTGGGCTCTATCAGACTTTTTCCGTCGGAAATTCCAACAGAAAAAATTTGAGAGCAATATCTAAAATTTTACATCAAAAAATCCGATCTGAGAATTCCGATCGGACAAAGTGCCACGCATGCTCAGATCAGATTACGAGACCAAAGCTATTGGTTACTAGCCTCTACGTAGTCCCGTCGTACGCAACGAACATCAACACGTTCCGAATGATCAGATTGTCCGACAATTTTGTCCGACCGTGTGTATGCAAATGCAATTTAAAAAAAATAATAATCTGACGGATTTTGTGGTCGGAATGTCTGACCGTGTGTACAGGGCATAAGTGTGTATGCAGTTTACTAAAAGTGTCAGAACTTGACCTTGAAATCTCAAGGTTCATTTATTAGGATATGATTCAACTAACATGTTTTTTTCACTCAGTCCACACATTGGCATTCATTTTCCTAGGCTATAATGTTATGGCAAGCTGTAAGTTTGCACCCCTGCTTATCTTTTCCCTGACAATGAGGATCAAAGAAAATAGATTTAAAAATCTTCAAATAGTATCATGTTGTAAGGCACTGTCTGTTGCTCACCCCAGCACTTATATATACAGTATATAGCTATTTTACTGATTAAGGCTTGGGACCACACAATGGCGACTGCTGGCAGCTCATTTAAGATCATTACAGAGTTAATTGGCAGTACAGGAGTATTAATAATAGTCCTCCTTTTCAAAGTGAATTTACACTTAACTTAGTGAATGAGGTGAAACACTGTGAAAAGTCGCATTGAAAAGGATATCCAATAATATTTTAAAAACTGAATTTTTGCTTGCGCATAATTGGATGATTGAAGTCAACACAAGTTCACTTCATTTACTAAGCTGTGGGACAATTCAATTTGCCAAGAAAACATTTACTTAGTTTAGTGAATGAGGTGAAGTTGTGCTGATCACCATCCAATAATGTGAATGTGTAAGCAAAAATCTATTTTTTTAAATATTTTCCTTGCACATTTTTGGGTATTCTTTTACAATTTAATTTTTACTTAATTTTACTTTGTTTTACCTAATTCACTAAGATAAGTGAAAATTCACTTGCCCTACTTAAATAATCAACTTTACAGTGTTAATATTTGTTGAAATCAATAATCATGTAAAGTTTATAAGTAACTTTACAGCTATGGCATATCATAACTAAATTATACTTTTTGGTTAATAGTGCTGAGATCTGTATATCATGACAATAATGATGGTCAAGCATGAGATCAACTGCTTTTTTACAGTCTAGCACTGGTTGCACAAAGTTTTTGAATTTAGGGATATGTGGGTATAACAAAAACATATTTTCTAACATTATGCATTTTGTTTACGTAATTTCATAAGAGCAAATTTAGTAAAAATTTGTTTATAGTATTATATATTTTCTGAAATTGCTATTATTCTGTAACTCTATGTAGTGACAAATTCCACTGAAACATATGTTGTGGCTACATACAATGTTTTTCAGCCATAATATGGTGCATAGGTATGTATTGTAGCTACATTGGAATAACATGGGTAAGTAGCTTGATGGAAAATGCATATTAGAACACAGAGGGTTATTTACGAAAGGCAAATCCACTTTGCACTGAAAGTGCACTTGGAAGTGCAGTCACTCTAAATCTAAGCGTTAGATCTGAAATGAGTGGAAGCTCTGCTAATTTTATCATCCAATCATGTGCAAGCTAAAATGCTGTTTTTTTGTTTTCCTTGCAGCGACCTACAGCGACTTTACAGCCAAGTGCACTTTCAGTGCGTTTTCAAGTGCACTTGCAGTGCAAAGTGAATTTTCCTTTAGTAAATAACCCCCACAGTGTCTTTACTATGAGCTTTGTTCTATAGCAAAACTAAAGCGATCTTTTTCTGGTAGAAAATAACCATGGCCAACAAGATGGCACATGTATACCCAGCAGTGAACAGTAGTGAAAGTAATTTATTCACAATTAAAATAAATATATAACATGCCTATGAACTTTTAAAGGTACAGTAAATAACATTTATCAGAGCGCATTAACTATTTAACATAACAAACATTTTTGTACTTTGCATACTATAGATTGCATAAAATAAATTACATAAATGCATTGATAACCACTTCAACCTACCTGTGATTTCCACTAAACCATCTCTAGTTTTGACAACCAGTTCCTCAGGAGAAAAGTGGTTGACATCTAAGCTGATCTTCCAGCAGTCGGCTGTTTGTCGGATCTCTGAAATTCCACTGCTAAGTTGCCGACTTAGTGCCCTGTTAAAATCAGGAACAGTTGCTGCTGCAGGAGAAACTACAGCTGGAGTAGTAGGAGGAACAGCGTCCACTGATTGACTGGGAAAAAGACGGACGTAGCCTGGCCAATTTGTGCTAGGCCATTGGTACCAATCTTCAGGAATTCTTGGCATACCAAAAGACTGATCAAACAGTCTGTTGGTACCTTGGTACCAGTCTCGGAATGGTTCCCAGCTTGGGGTGCGAAGGAAAGTGAAGGGAATTCTACGTTCTGAAGACATGGTCTGAGTCTATGGCACTGTTCAACAAGCTGTTTTTGCTCTGTCCAAGCTTTAGTCTGTCACTGACATTTGGAGGGTGCAGCTGTTTTATGGAGAGCCAGGCATTTATTTTTAGCAACTGAAAAGTGTGTGCTATTACTGGAGATTACACAAGTAGTTGTGATAGAAGGTTCTCGTTCCTCAGGAATAACAATTCACTGACAAGTCATTTATGAATATTTATGTACCATCACGCAGATAAGAAGAATTCCTTTATATGTCACTTACGTGGCTCTAACTAGAAAATTACATGGACACTTCGAAAGGGTATATTAGCACAGTACTTCTTTATTTAATATGTCTACAACAATGATGTTATTGCAAAATCTGTAATAACAGTTACTACCTTAATTGCTGCTTGTTTAATATATCACAGTAACATTATAAATTTATTACAACGGAAAAAAAACAAAAAAAAAACATTGAATATGATTGTCTTCTTTGTTTTTTTTTCCTCCTCCCTCTCTTTCCCTCTTTCCTTTACTTATATCCTGCCTTTCTACTTCCATTCCCTTCCTTCATCTTCTCCTCTCCTCATTCTCACGCCTTCACTCTCCTGGAATATTTCCTTGTACTCCTAAATTCCATCCAACTTTTCCATGCCTTTACAAACGTCCCTTTTCTGTCTTCTTCACAATTATATAATTCTACCAAATTATATATAAAATCTACTCTTCCAATCCATTCTTTTAATGTTTTCTTATACTGTTATTGTCAGATTAGTGCTATGACATAAATACGTTTCTGGATTTTTAGGCACACTCACTCCCGTTATCTCCTGAAACAATTGTATCACCTCTTGCCAAAATTTCTGTATTTTTAAACATTGCCACCATATGTGCGCACATATGGCGATTGTCTTCTTTCTGTTCTATCATATTAGTACCTAGAGGACTAAAGTAAACTCCGAAAATATAAAATTGATGGGGGATAGGGACTTTTTGTAGCAGCCACAACAGCGTCTCTTCTGCCAAAAATTCTCTTTCTCTTTAACCCAACAATTGTTTTGCAAATTCTTTATTTAAATTATCTGGTATTCACAAAGTAATAGCGTTTATGAGGACACACACACAGTGTCTCATGCGCATGTTGTTAGTCAAGTGTATAGCAACAAAACATAAAATTCACAGAATACAGAACTGCCTATACAGGAATGTCCAAGCATTGCATAGACTACAAGAGACTTCCCATAGCGTGAACATACAGTATAGCCAGACCAACATTATTCTCAAGTTTACTGAATGATGCAAACACTGGGAATACAATATTTTCTAACATTTAACATGTGTGGATGGGGCAAGTACAGAAAAGGTACTGGGCTAAGGGGAGGGAGGAGGGGAGGGGAGGGTGAGATGGAAGAGGACAGGGATAGGGAAGAAGAAGAAAGAAAAAACATGGTGGGTAGGGAAAAGGGAGTACACTGCAAGTGGGGTGGCAAAATGCACCATTTTACTGGGTGCAGGATCTGAAAAGTGCCTTATACCCCAGAAAGTTTAAACTGGAATCCCAGAAGAAGTGGCATGGGGACAGCGGTGCAGTGGGTGACTATCTACTAACAGCCTGGAGTGGACAGCACTGGAGCAGGGCACAGTTGTTATGTAAGTGAACCATAATATACAGCATACTTGTACATTATGGCAATATAACACCCAGCATACATTCTCTTTATACATACTCTTTAAGGGCATTGGGTGTTAGTGGGCACCATGATAACTATGTGTCCTTCTAAATGAGGAAGAATGACGATACACAGAGCTTCCATTCGATTTTTTCATATCTGTGACATTTAACCTCCCTGGCGGTATGATTATTTCGGATTTAAGGTGCTAAAAGCGGTACAATTATTTTGCATGAAAATTTGGCGTTTTATATTGTAGTCCTGTAATTCTTAGGCCGCGTACACACGGGCGGACTGTTCGCCCAACTTAGTCCGCTGAACAGTGTTTCAGCGGACAATCCGCTCGTGTGTGGGCTTCAGCGGACTGTTTCAGCGGACAGTCTGACGAACAAAGTCTTACGGAATTTCCGTAAGACAGTCCGTCCAAACTTGGTTTCAGCGGATAGTCCGCTCGTGTGTAGGCTAGTTCGACAGACTAAGTTTGGCGCATGCTCAGAAAGGATTTACACGGCGAAGGTTGCATTGCAGTGTATTGGACATCGAATTTCTCGTCCCGTCGTACGTGCCGTTCACGTCATCGCGCACGCTTTCAGCGGACTGTCTGCTCATCGTGTGTGGTCAAGTCCGTTCATGCAAATTTTGAACGGACTGTTTGTCGGATTGTCTGACGAACTTAGTTGGGCGAACAGTCCGCCCGTGTGTACGTGGCCTTAGGAATAACTCTCTTAAAGCTGTTCAAACCAGAGTCTAGCAGACATCCCGGGTATGATAAAGTTTGAAAAATGAAATCATAAATTATAATATAATAAATAACTATAAATAATTATACCAAATAATAATATAACAATAATAAAAATTATTCAATAATGTAATCAAATCAAAAACACTGAAATTTGTTCAGTTGCAGAATTGTCGCTGTCATTACTTTTCAATATTTGATGACGGATCTCCCCACAAATCGCGATCGCTCAATTCTGCGAGTGATTCTGATTTATTATCGCTGTTTTCTAGCTGGTCTAAAATGATTTTTGATGTAAAGGGACAGTTTTGGTTGCTATGGACAATCTCCAGTATCCAGGCATAAAGAACAGTTTTTATAATATAAAACTGCATGCAGGACACTGGGCAGACCACTAGGGACAAAGGGGATGTGAAATAATTACATACAGCAATGTAATCTGTAAGATTACATTATACTGTATGTATACTGTCTGTTTTACTTTTTGAATTTGGCACCGATCTCTGTCCCCGTGCGTCGCAACGCTCGCAGGGAACGGAGATCGGCTCCATGATAGATCCAGCGGAGGACGAGCCGCTCGTACAGTGGGGGGACATCGCTGGATCCAGGGGAGAAGGTAAGTAATCTCTTCCTGCATTCAGCGATGCGGTCCCGAGTCTGGCTCGGGTTACCGCTTTTGGTACAAAACTTCCACCCCGAGCCAGACTCAGGAACACTGCCAGGGGGGGTTAAAGACATTGGAACTATTTGGATGGTATAAATAGACAAAAGTGCAGCACTGGGTAATAAAATAATAATGCAAGTGATTATGAATAAAAACTGTGATTATACAAAGGAGTATTCTAAATAATGAAGTAATCAAAAAAACATCATAATAGTCCATATGTGTTAATATGATCAATCCATGATCAACAAACACGTGTATCAAACGCAAAAACAGTTCATGGGTGAAATAATGAAGCGATTTGCGCACCGGCCGAAGGGACGTTGCGCATACACGCAGTGCGAGTGCGCAAATCTCTTTTTTGGAGATTAGCAAAGCCTTTTTATCTTTTTATCCTTGCAAGGAATGTTTTTATGCATTGTGAACCTGCTGGTAACTTTTTTTGAATAAATTAGTCAAAGGTATCTCTGCACTATTAGAATCTTTTTTTCTCCTCATAACTTTTTGCGGAAATCCATTGGATGACCACATCCCACTGGGGGAAGGAAACGTCCATTGGTGCACAGTGATCATCTCCTCACAGAAGCACCTTTGAAACCACTTTCCACAGACGTTGGCCTGTTACCTGTGAGGACAGTCAGTGGTACTTCAACAGCAAGCCTGCTGTTCTACTAAGCCTTATGTGACCCCCCTGAACAAGGATGGTCACTGACTTTTTTGGTAAGCCTCTATTGCTTATTCTTAGGTGACGTGCTGCACTAGTGGTCGAAACTTATTATTTGGATTTCGTTTATGAACAATTCTTTGTTGGATTATTTCACCCATGAACTGTTTTTGCGTTTGATACACGTGTTTATTGCTTATGGATTGATCATATTAACACATATGGACTATTATGATGTTTTTTTGATCGCTTAATTATTTAGAATACTCCTTAGTTTACCCAGTGCTGCACTTTTTGTCTATTTATTTTTCTCTGTGCTTAGGGTTATAGTGCTTAGCTGCAGGGTATCCTTCACAGTTTATTTATTCATTTATTTATGTATTGTTTATTTCACACCTAGCACAATTCTTTTCTTTTTTAATTATTTAGATAGTATGTTTTTCTTCACAAAAAAGGTTCTTTTTCTGAAACTGAACTGAGGATATTTTATATGAAAGTTTTGTGCAAACAGTGATTAGCAGAGTTATTTATTTATTTTTGATGTACATATCTTGTGTCGCTTTGCTTGCATATATTGTGTCATTGAATGGTTAATGCACATATGACACATGCTCATTAGGACTAAGTTATTCTGCAGTGTTTGATAACTCTGGTGCTACACTTCACCTTAGGCTTTATTCAGACCTGTGTGTTTAGGTAACACTTGGGAAAACTGCAACACATGGTAATACATGAACTGGCTGCATGTTGCAGTGTGGTTCAATTTGAAGTATAGTGCACTGTATTAACTACTATTAAAACCTGCTTCATGGTGTGGCAAAATAAATGGAATACCTTTCTGCAATGCACATTACTGCGAAAAATACCACCCATTCATTTAAAAAGCATTCCCTTTGCACATCATACTGCAATAAACTATTATGTGGGAACGGAAATGGTCAACTAACATTGTGTTCAACATCAATAAAATATGTCATTAGAACACCAACGTTCTTGAAAAAATTCACTCTTTATTGCATCATAGAATCGCATCAAATCGCATGCCTTTTGTTAATACTGTCATACTGAGGTGGATGAAACATGATGAACTTGTCTTAAAGCATAACTTTAGGTAAAATTATTTTTTGACCATGAATGATGTTTATTGCAGAAGAGACATCCCATGTCCCTTCTGTAATTAAAGCTTCTTACCTTTCTGTTTGCAGAATTATATGTACATTGAGCTGTGCATGACAGCTCAGTGCACAATTCCAACATCTCTCTAATGCCAGGATGAATTATCACACATGCACCGCATTTATCCCATACCTGGCTGGCCAATCAAGATGGGGGAAGAAGCCAAACCTGAAATAGGATTGGGGTAAGTGTGCACAGTCCCCACGCCACGCCACAATGCAAATCTCACTTCCAGAACAACACATCTCCAACCTAAGTGTTGTCATGTGGGGTGGGGCTACATGTTACAGACCTTATGCAAATCCCAACTTATGCAAATGCTGAATAAACAATTGCATAGGATCTCTGGGGAGGAGGGTGCCTGCAGAGAACAGAGGGGAAACAGAAAGGCACTCTAAAGCTCAAAGGTGATTTGAAAGATTGACTGCTACGTAACTAAGGTTTTTTGTGTGCTTTTTTAATGAATATGTTATGTGCATTAACTGACAATTTTGGCAAGTTCTAGTCTTCAATTGTTCTGTGTGTGTGTGTGTGTGTGTGTGTGTTTATCCATCATTGTAGGAGTGACTGCTTCTTAAAGTGGGGATAAATACTTTATATCCATTAAAAACAAATTACCAATAGTTTTTATTATATTTTAATTATATTATTTAAGTCATATGTTGTAAGTATTCATGCTGATTACTAAAAATCATGTCCTGGTAGCTGAGATTTGCAGTCATTAGCAAACTCTGTTCACTACTGAAATAAAGTATGCTGTCAGTATTACCAAGTTGACCCTTCAAATATTATTATCACTGAGGAGCATTCTGAACGATCTTCATGCTTGATAACAATGTGTAAGGAATATGCTTAAAAAAAAGAGCAATAGCACAAATATGCTCATGTCTTACATTATGAAGGCTTTAATTGCATGACATTGCGATCTGCGAGCTGGTGGTAAGTAGGCTTTGTTTTTTTCCTGGGCATTCCCCAGACATTGTTGTTATTTAATTGCATGACATTGGCATTGCCTGTGTATGATATCTTTCTACAACTATCAAATGAATGACAAGGATAACCCGTTAAAAATGGCAATTGTTTCTAATAAAATAGAGCATTAGAAAATTAGTTATTATACATTTAGGGATCAGATCTACTTTAAAATGACGAGGAGTTGAATTGGGGGGTGTAGGTGAAGGGATATCTACTGTAGCATAGTGCACTTAAGTTATGAGTATGATCTACATGCAGCATATGTTAATATGAGTTAACATATCTGCTATGTGCATAGTTTAAATACCAGTTCACATCTCAGGAAAGAAATTTCAAGAAAGACAAATTACTCCCTCCTGATGCTCATATGCAGTACAGTACATCTGGTACTAGCTGGATCAGAAAGAACTGGCACATATGCATCACGTACCCTACTTAGCCATCCTTCCTTCTTACACCAAACTCCTAGACTGTCTCATCTTAGTCATGGTGAGAGCACTTAATAGGTCTCAGTGGCTAGCTTAAAAATAAAATGACACCTAACAGTAGTGACAAGAGACTAGTGATGAGTCATTGACTGAGACTGAGAATTTTTCTCACCCTTATGGCTATATGTAAATAGATGTTTTTAAGTCTGCAGAGAATTATTGCATTTATGAATCACAATCGCCTGTACTCCTAAATTGTTGGATTTTACTCTAGTTAAACAGCTAGCTCTACTGGTAAATATTCAGGAACACAAAGTGATGAATCTGCTATTCCCCCGATCTCATCAAAAAGTGATTCATTTGCGATTCTCCTGCTTTAATCTATGTGTACACTAGGATTTTTGACTGTTATATGAGTTTTTATAAACAAAAATTTTAAAGAGTTTAAAACAAATGTAAAGCTTATTTGGCCAATGTTCTTGACTAATGTCTACACTAAGTACTATATAATAATTAGCGATGAGATTCAAGTTCAACACTATCTTGAGTATCAGTGGGTTTGAAATTCACAGTTTTCGGCAAGGTAGTTTATTATTTTGCCTGACTGAGTTTGCCTGACTTTATAACCATAATGCACTGCCTGACTTTTACGTTCAGGTCAGTTGGCTTAAAAGGGCCAATAATGGAGCTTTTGGATAAGTCAGCCCCCTCACTATGAAAGGGTGGGGCCACAGCAGTTGTATTGACAATGTGATTTATAATAAAATCATTATAATATAACAGTTATAATCCAAAGACCATGTAAGTATGCATGCATTGCATCTAGGTTAGGTCCTACGCGTTTCATGGGATCTATCCAATCATCAGGGGCGGGTGCATGATACATCTATAAAAACCGGTAAATATATCAACATCAACCATTCATGGACAAGAAATTAATATACATACAGGGAGGATAAGGTGGTCATCCCTGTAAAACTCACATATCTGCTTAGTGTGAAACAAACACACCGCCGGGGTGCCAGGGCTGAAAGGAATGCCTGTTCCCGAAGCTGTGGTAGAGCACCTTTGTTACATTGTTCCAGATACTCTGGGTTACATCCATACTCATGTTCCCTGTGTTCTTATTGGACCCTACTACCACAACTTCCGGAACAGGCATTATTTTTGGGAAGTCAGACGGAAGCTTTTTATCGTATATTCTGACTATGCCTCATCGGACTTTTTTTTTTTGAAATTTCTGACGGCCCTAGAAAGAGAACATGTTCTAAATATTTCAGAAGGAACCAATTCCTATCGGGAAAACCGCTCATCTGTATGCTGTTCAGACGGACCAAAAATGACGCAAGCTCTGAAGCAAGTACAAGACGGAAGCTACTGGCTATTGAACTTCCTTTTTCTATTCCCGTTGTACGTGTTGTACGTCAACGCGTCCTTGACAGTCGGACTTTGGTGTGATCGTGTGTACGCAAGAAATTTTCTAGCAGAATTCCATCGGAACACTGTCGGAAAAAACTTCAGAGTTTATTCCGACGAGAAAACCGGTCATGTGTACAGGGCATGAGGTGTTCTGCAGGCATAATTCTTTCCCTCAGACTTCTTGGTATCAGTTTAGATTCAACATATGATTCCAGGGACATTATGTTCCATTTACGCTTTAAATACTTTATAGTTAAATTGCTATGTCATTTAAGGAGTTGTTTAAATTCTTTATTTTTACTGTTAGGGTCCTTTCACACGGGGCAGATCAGTGGTGACCCCGTGGATATCCGCTTGCTCAGCGGGGATCGCCGGAGCAATCTCCGCTGAGCAGGAAAATGACAGGTCTGACTCTGCACACTGCGCAGGGACGGACCTGTCACAGCGCCGCTCTCCCCTATGGGAGATCGAGTGATGATGTCACCCGATCCGATGACGGATGGAAAAATAGCTGTTTCCTCCGTCACACTTTTTCGGATCGGAGCAGGTCGGATGTCAGCGGACATGTCAACGCTGACATCCAATGCTCCATAGACCTCTATGGAGCATCCGTTCAGGTCCGCCTGAAAAACTGACAGGCGGATCTGAACGGATCGTCAGTGTGAAAGGGGCCTTAGAGGCTTGTTGGTATTCTCTTGAAAAAACTGCTCTCATTTTCTGTTCAATGTCCTGATCTATTTTATATGCCATATTGCCCTCATTTTATATAGAATGCCCACACTATACATACTGGAATGGGAAGAAGATCCCACTGATGGGCGGCCACCTCCAAATGGATATGATTTCCCCAAATGGTAATTCTTTGCCTCTGTATTGCTATTAGCATTTGTCCTACACTCAACTTGGATCCAAAATATAATTGAAGCAAAAAAAAATGCAACTGTATGGATCCTGGGAGTGTTGTGAAAAAGGTGCCTATACCCTATTAAATGAAAGGAGATGCTTCCAAAATATACATGCCAAAAAACACCAAAGGGAAAACGCACCTACAAAGGCTTTCAATTTCAATACAAAATTATCCTTTTCACTCCTCAGAAATCTTGCAAGGAGCACCTGGTCGTGGCCTGTTCATGGTGAAATTATGTTCTCTCCACTTACGGATTATGGCCCCAACAGTGCTCACTGGAACATTAAGAAGTTTAGAAATCCTTCTGTAACCAATGACATCGGTATGTTTTACAACAATAAGGTTGCAAAGGTCTTGGGAGAGCTCTTTGCTTTTACCCATCATGAGATGTTTCTTGTGTGACACCTTGGTTATGAGACACCTTTTTAGAGGCCAACAGTTGAGACTGAACCAGCTGATATTAATTTGACTGACAAGGGGCAGAATTGCTCTCTAATTACTGATACATTTCAGCTGGTGTCTTGGCTTGCCATGCCCTTTTACACCTCCCTTTCTTCATGTGTTCAATGCTTTTTCCCTGTGTCATTCCATTTTTATTACACATAACTTAATATCTGAACTTATTTGTTTTGGTTTCTTTGTATGTGTGGATTGCATGGGTTGCTACTGGCATATGGTGAAAATTTCATGCCAATAGCATCTTTAGAAATATATTTACATATTTACCTAGAAAAATACTTATTTTACCCACTGTACATACAAGAGAGTAAACCTCAGAAATGAAAAACTGTCAGACACGGTAGGCAGGAAAGACACTAATCACTAGTGCTATACTCCAACTCAAAGCAAAATACACTGTCTAAACTAAATAAACAATATTAGAAAATCAATGCCATGAGAACATGTAAGTATTCAAAAATTGTAATTGAATAGTATTACCATGGGATGTAATGCACTCATTATAAGCACTGCTCTGCTTATAAAGCATTAAAATAAAGACAGAGATTGACAACTGCTTAAGTGCTTTGAAGAGATGGCTCATAGCCTCCTGCAGTGGTATTGACATTATATCTTACTGAGCTGTCTCCTGTGAACAGTGGTCATAAAGTGACCACAAACCTCTGAGGATGGTCTTTGGCAGTTTAGGACCAAAAACTTGCACATTTGGACTTTACTTAGCATGCATGTTTATGTCTATGAAGCATGGAGGAGGGAACATCTCAGGGGAAACACCAGTCACAGAATGTTTCCAAGTGATCTTCTCCACCTGAGATACAGGGATTGGATACAACTATGGTAAAAAGTATGGTAAAAAGAACAAAATCGTTACCTAATATGATGTTGAACCACCTTTAGCATCCTGAATGGGGGCTTGAATTCTTCTGGTAATTGACAAATATAAGATTTGGATGATGGAAAATGGAATCTAATACTACTCTCGTGCAAAAATCTGAGTCACAATCCTGTGCATTGTTCTTGTGTCTCTTTCAATCAGTTGAGTTAGTCGACTACGAATATGCTTATCAAACAAAATTTTCCAGAAACTTTATACGCCGTCATAACCTTTGACGCTGTAGTTTGCAACACAGTAAGCTTTGACATTACTCCGTATTGCTAGCAGCACACGCAGTGAATAGCAAAAGTGAGGCTTCCTACCTGTTAGCTAGGTGTCTCATCACACATTTGTATTCAGCCCCCTTTACTCTGATCCCCCTAACTAAAATCTAGTAGAACCAATTGCCTTCAGAAGTCACCTAATTAGTAAGTAGAGTCCACTTGTGTGTAATTTAATCTCAGTATAAATACAGCTGTTCTGTAAAACCCTCAGATGTTTGTTAGAGAACCTTAGTGAACAAACAGCATCATGAAGGCCAAGGAACACACCAGACAGTTCAACGATAATATTGTGAAGAGGTTTAAAGCAGGGTTAGGCTATGAAAAAATATCACAAGCTTTAAACATCTCACGGAGCATTGTTCAATCCATCATCGGAAAATAGATAGGGTACGGCACAACTGCAAACCTACCAAGACATGGCCATCCACCTAAATTGACAGGCCCATGGTAACTCTGTAAGAGCTGCAGAGATCCACAACTCAGGTGGGAGAATCTGTCCACAGGACAACTATTAGTCGTGCACTCCACAAATCTGGCCTTTATGGAAGAGTAGCAAGAAAAAAGCCCTTGTTGAAAGAAAGCCATAAGAAGCCATTTGAAGTTTGCGAGAAGCCATGTGGGGGACACAGCAAACATGTGGAAGAAGGTGCTCTGGTCTGATGAGACCAAAATTTAACTTTTTGGCCTAAAAGCAAAATGCTATGTGTGGCAGAAAACAAATTACACATCACCCTGAACACACCATCCCCACCGTGAAACATGGTGGTGGCAACATCATGTTGTGGGTATGCTTATCTTTAGCAGGGACAAGGAAGCTGGTCAGAGTTGATGGGAAGATGAATGGAGCCAAATACAGGGCAATCTTAGAAGAAGACCTGTTAGAGTCTGTAAAAGACTTGAGACTGGGGCAGAGGTTCCAGCAGGACAACGACCCTAAACATACAGCCAGAGCCACAGTGTGTTAAAATGGCCCAGTCAAAGTCCAGACCTAAATCCAATTAAGAATCTGTGGAAAGACTTGAAAATTGCTGTTCACAGATGCTCTCCATCAAATCTGACAGAGCTTGAGCTGTTTTACAAAGAAGAATGGGCAAAAATGTCACTCTGTAGACGTCCAAAGCTGATAGAGGCATCCCCAAAAAGACTTGCAACTGTAATTGCAGCAAAAGTGGTTCTACAAAGTGCTCAATACAAATGCATGCCACACTTTTCACATATTTATATGTAAACATTTTGAAAACCATTTATCATTTACGGTACCTTCCACTTCACAATTATGTGCCACTTTGTGTTGGTTTATCACATAAAATGCCAATAAAATACATTTACGTTTTTTGGTTGTAATATGACAAAATGTGGAAAATTTCAAGGGGTATGAATACTTTTTCAAGGCAGTGTAGCTGTCCGCTAGTGTTGGGAAGAAATTGCACAGGAAGCAATTACCTGCAGTTAGGGAAAGACTGCGGCCCTGTTAGGCAAGTTTAGCCTTACTTCCTTTTCTGGTGACAAGTGTCCCCAGAACAGGACGTGTGAGGGAATGGTCTCTATAGGTAAAGCACAGCACTAAAAACCTAACAGGGTTTTCTAAAATGCTAAATAATAGTAATATTCAGTATACAGATGGTCTTCTGTCAGTACTGGTTCTATTATTGCTTGCTTTCTGGCTTTAGAGCCTTCAGTAACCGGCCTGGTGCTTCAGATTATTCATAGTGACTTGCTGTGGAGTTATTTTAAGAAGTGATGTGTACTTCTGAAGCACATTGCAAACAAAAAAGAACAACCACCTGTCTGCCCCTTTTTATTTGTCCGGTGGATTAGCCTGACAGTCACAAACTAGAACTGGGAAATTAATTCCATAAAATGTAAAATAAACTTGAAATGATTGTTGGTTAAATCATTTTGGGAACTGTTTGGCACATAAAAGCAATCACAAAAAAAGTTTGGCACAAAAAAGCACATAAAAGCACAGCAATCCTTAAAAAAAATGTGTGCCATATCTGCAGATCCCTAATTGTAGGACCAACACAAAATTCATAAGCTGTGATGTGTATAGTTATATACTTGTTTTTTCAAATTTGTATCCTTTGTTACATTTTAGTGTTAATCTCCCGCAGCCTGTTTGCAGTCACTTACCGTCTACATGGCTACATGGCATTTCTCAGGGTGGCAACAATGGACCATGCCTATGTAATATGCCTTATGCTATGTACACAAGACCGGTTTTCCCGTTGGAAAAACCTTCGGAGTTTATTCCAACAGAGTTCGTCTGAAACTGTCATGGGTACACACGATCACACCAAAGTCCGATCGTTAAGAACGCAGTGACGTACAGCATGTACGACGGGACTAGAAAAAGGACGTTCAATAATCAGTAGCCAATAGCCTCCGTCTCGTACTTGCTTCAGAGCATGCGTCATTTTTGGTCCGTCGGAACAGCATACAGACAAGAGGTTTTTCCTATAGGAATTGGTTCAGTCAGAAGTATTTAAAACATGTTCTATGAGGCCCACACACGATTGGAATATCCGATGAAAAGATTCCTTTGGACTTTTTCTGCCGGAAAGTCCGACCGTGTGTACATAGCATAAGTCTTCATCATCAGGCTATGTGAGAGAGTAATAAAGCAGGAGCCCATCAGACAGAGAGTTATCACTCTAAAACAGGAAGTGCCCAAACAGGGACCTTCATGGCCACAGCATGCCGATTGTTTATACATTTTCCTGTGGACCTCCCAGGTAAACAGAGGTGGAGTGAGCTATTGGTAGTGGTTTATTAATCCTCTTTGGAGATAAATACAAAAACTGCCATTACTGAACTCTACTGAACTTTTAAAAATCCTAGCTGCCTGGCTGTCATGCTGATCCTCTTACTTTAATACTTGCTCTGGGTAAGTGACTTGGAAAGTGCTGAAGCAATTGAATCAGTAAATCAACTAGCAGTATTAGAAGAGGTTCTTTTGTTGTAAGGTGACCTCTGATCTATAGTGCTTGCATCTCCAGTTTGCTTTTTTAATATTCATCCACCTCAGCCATCATAATCACTCCTTCTCCTTCCAATCTTCTCCACCGTGGCCACATATAGGGATTGGCAGTCTTATTACCCATCAGTGGGGCAAGAAGAGCAGAAAGCTCTGCCATTTCCCCATTTGCCCAAAAAAGCGACCTGTCCAGGTTACTCTGTAAATTTGTCGGCAAGATGAATTTTCAACATACAGGATGTTGGGTAATGTAACATCAATCACAGTGCACAAAGTGAAGTATTTTGGGGCATGTAGTGTATAACCAAGTGTAAAGGTAGCTGTATCCAAGTGTTAAGGTGGCTGTATCCAACAGGCTTGTTGAAGGTGCACTCGTAGGAAGGAGCAGCAGGCAGCACCAATGGGGAACTCCAGAGGAGGAGGTAAGTCATCGTTCTGTGCAATACCATGGAACAGAGCAGGTAAGTATTACATCTTTTTATTTTCATTTAAAAAAATAGACACAATATATATCCTTTACAATCACTCTATGTATGTAATATTTACATAATAAAGGGATAATCAATTGTTGCTCATAAGGGTCTTCTTATAGTTATCACAAGTGAACTCAAATCTGATAACCGTACATACAGTGCAGTAAATGGGTACCCTAGGCAGTCATTTTGTAATTTTTGTGAAATATAAGTTGAAAAATAAATCACAATTTTAACAAGTATAGATATTTCTTCTTAATGGTCTGCCAGGGCTGTTCTCTTATAGGCGCTTCTTAGTCAGTGAGAGAAAATAATTTGCAAAAAGACCGTAGGATATAACTTTAAAATAACTTGCAAAAAGACCGTAGGATATAACTTTAAAATAACTTTCCTTTCAGCACTCTAATAGTTATTTTATAATTGAATATTCTCTATTACATACCAATATTAGCAATAGTCTCATTCTATAAAATCATTGTTCTCTGTAAGATGTACATGCTGTACATTGTGAACCTCGACAGGCTATTAATAATCTTATTAGGATCTACTGATCCAGAATGCTCTACCCTCTTCTGCCAAGACAGTTTATTTATAGAAAGTAAAGTTACTGTCCAGCACTAACTTACTGGAATCTTCTAGATGGTCCAATCAAATCCTAGGCATCAGCTCCATCTAGTGGTGGAGAGAAGGCATTCCTTACACTGTCATTCTATTTAGGGCTGGTTCACAGTAGATGCAATCCACTGCATTTTTATTTTGCATCAAAAAAAACATAGACAGTGTTTAACATGGTTTCCAACAGACCTAGTTCACGCAAGTGTAGTCAACAAAAAACCTGTTGCATTTTTTTTCTGTATGGAACATGACAAAAATACATCAAAAACACACCGGAACGCACATGTCCTCAATTAAGATGAAGAAAAAAATGAGGGAAAAAAACACACTGGAATATATAAAAAAATCATCAAAAATATGCATGCAGAAATGCATCTGGGTTGCAAAACTTGTGGTGTGAACCATCCCTTATACATTAGTGAATTAGTAAATGTTCGTTATCATTAGTTAGCTATTATTAATTTACAATTGATTATATTTCTTGATATACATGTTTAAATAATTATTGATTCTTAAATTCAGCCAAACAACTAAATAAACTTGGCAATACATATGTGATCTGTTTTAAAAAGATATCTCCTGATCTGTCGTTCTCAGGGAGATATCTACACATCGATGTGCGGTATACCTAACAACTTTGTAACCATGCTCTATACAGGATCAGGTGAAATGTATAAATATATGTGTCCTTAGCAGATGTGTCCTATAAGAGAAGTAATACTGTGCAGAGTACGTACATACAGAAGAACAGATATTGAAAATTGCACGCACTTTACAGACCAATGGAAGTGCTGCTGTGCAGTGCCCATACATGCAGTGAAAGAATAGATATGAGAATTACACAAAGCATACAGCACAAAAAAAAGTGGTGCTGTCCAGGCGTCCATGTGTACAGATGAAAACAGGTACTGAAAATTGAACTCAGCATACAGGACAAAAAAAATGTAGGAATGTGCAGAATCCATGCATACAGGATAAGAGGAAATACAAAGAATTACACTTGGTGTAGAGAACAAAAGAAGTGTTACTGTGCAGGTTCTATATATACAGAATAAAGGAGATACTGAGAATCATACCCATTACAGAGACACAGGTAAGAAAAAATGATAGGTACAGAGGTATTATTATATTATTATTATTATTATAGTATTATTATATTATTATAAGTACATTGGTATTATTATATATATTTTTTAAAGAGGAAGTAAACCCTTACAAACGACTTTGACCTACAGGTAAGCCTAGATTAAGGCTTACCTGTAGGTCCAAGAAATATCTCCTAAACCTATATGGTTTAGGAGATATTTGCCCGAAAACGGGCACCGCTGTCTACGGCGCATGCGCCGTAGACAGCGGCGCGCAGGCGCACTAAACGCGGCAGTTCCAAGAATGGAGCTGCCGCATTTGTCGACTCCCGTGCGCATGCGCGGGAGTGACGTCATCGCGGCTTTGCCGAATGACAGCAGCGGAGCGAGACGCGAGATGCGAGACGTCATCGCGGCTTCGCCGCTGTCATTCGGCGGAGCTGCGAGACGCCACAAGCAAGATGGATGCGGCGGACTACAGGGGACAGCGGCGACTTCGCTGGCTCCTGTGTCAGGTAAGTGACACATAATGGGCTACTATGCGATGCATAGTAGTCCATTATGCTTTACCTTTGCAGGGAAAAAAAGAGGAAGTAAACTCATCAGGGTTTACTTCCTCTTTAATATGTAGCAAACCATAGGGAGATAGAGTTCCCTTTTAAACTTGGCTGGCTGAGGACTTGGAGTCTTGGAGTAGAATAACAGAAGCATGGCCGCTTTAGCAGCTTAAAGAGGAGGGCCGGTTTAAAAAAAAAAAAATTTAAAAGTCAGCAGCTGCAAACACTGTAGCTGCTGACCTTTTAATAAGCACACTTACCTGTCCAGGGCGCCCGCGATGTCGGCCGCCCGAGGCTGACCCGTCCCTTGGTCTCAGGTCCCGGTGCCGCCATTTCGGCTAAGGAAAACAGGCAGTGGAGCCTTGCGGCTTCACTGCCCGTTTTCTACTGTGCATGCGCGAGTCACGCAGCGCTTTGTGAATGGGGCGCGCTGTGTTCTGGGACACACAGTTCCCAGAACACAGCGTGACCCATTACCTAGAAGACGCCGCACTGAGGAGAGAAGACCAGAAGATCTCCGCGGAGGAGGAAGAGGCAGATTAGGATGATGTGCCTAGCAACAGGCATTTCTGGTAAGTTAAAAAAAATATTTTTCATTTTTTTTCAGATTTTTTTCAAATTTTTTATGTATTTTTTTTTCAGGGTGGCCCTCCACTTTAAAGTAATTTTAAATCCGATATTTGTCGATTGTGTTGATTCTTATAGCATGGTCGAAATGTAAAATTATATATTAATTTTCTTATTGTATTCTAATTATTTCTAGCCTACTCCTTCTACTCTGGAAACTCTTGAAGTTTGTAAACTTAATACTGAAAAAATAAAATGAAAAGTGAAAATGTGATAAGGCAATGTTTTTTTTTTCAAATAACAAACATATTATATTTCCTGACAGACTCCATGGCAGTCTACGTATGGGTTAACCCCGCCTCTCCTACCTCATAGGACCCCACTCCTATAAATCTTTGCTTCTAGTCAGAGACCACGTTCCTTTTTTGTCCTCCTCCTAGGACCAAGGTTTTACCTTATGAAGTTTGGATCCAGGCCGGCTGGTTTGTGCACGAATTTCAGGATGTCAGTTCTTTTTGGAGCCCAATTTCCCAGCTATTAGCAGGGTGGGCACAGGCGATTTGGATGCGATGCCATGAAGAGCTTACTAACCAGCCATTGGCTGGCAAGCGGCAATTTGGCCAAACGTCCTTGCTATTAGCAGGAGGCCCCCCCCCCCATTTATGATGCCCCGGGTGCACTATGAGTATGTCAAGCTCCCAGTACCAGGTCGGATCATGTGTTGTGCGGGACTGGTAATGTATACACATTTTATCTCTATGGCAGCAGTTTTTGTGTGTTTTGTACCATTTTTTGTCTGGTGGTCTTCCTGGTCATGGCGTTGGGACACTCCTGAGTTTCAACTCGCTGCTTCCTTCTTCGATCTGCGCAGCTGCCGAGTCTCGATTGAGATCGAGGCTTGGTTTGTGCAGGCGCGGTCGGGGCAAGATGGCGGCGGCCGCGCATGTGTGCGGGCGTTGTACGGCGGCGTCAGTCTCGGCGCAAGTACGCTGTAGGCGCGATGACGGAGACAGAGACAGCTGTTTGATTGGGATGCTTTTGAGCTCAGGCTGTTGATCCCGGTGTCTGCTTCTCTGTTTTCTCAAGGTATGTCTCCCTTTTTTTCTGTGGTCAGTTGTGTCTACCCTGTATTATATACTCTGCAAGCACTGTGTTTTGTTTTTACTACTTAGCTGTTTGAGTCTGCCGCTATGGACGTATCGCCGCCCCCCCCAGTGGCCAACCCTTATGCCGCAGGTAGGAATGAATCTTTTTTCTTTTCATTCTGCCTGTATTGCTTGGGTTAGGATCAGGATGACTTTGTTTTGCATGTTCTCCTTCCAGCCCTTCTAGGTCTGAACCTCAGTTATCAGCACATAAAGATTCGGACCAGTCTAGGTCGCAACATCACCATTCCACGTCAAGTTCTAGACATATTAGGTCACCATCCAGACACCGAAAACAAAGGTCTAAGTCTGAGTCTGGTCGCCATTCTCACCACCATGCCAGCCGCTCAGAGAAAAGAGCCTGCTGGGGATGTAATGCTCAGGTCCCAGAGGGTAAATCCCTCTGCGAGCTATGTTATGAAAGAGCCATGCAGGAAAGAGGAGCTGGGGACCAGCAAGTTAAAGCTCTGGTCAGGAGAGTAGTTCAGGAATCACTGAATAAAGCAGATTCTGATCAACCGTTTATCCCTCCCTCTGGTACGGCTCTAGCCACTGATATTTCGGATACAGAGGTTCCTGGTCCCTCTCGTCATAGTCCCTCATTTTCCGGTTCTTCTGACAGTGAGACTGAAGGTTTGGAACCTGGTGCCGGTTTTGACTTTTCCTTAGTTCCGCAGTTGGTCAGAGCGGTCAAGGAGAAATTGAGATGGGAAGATCCTGTAGAAGATCCCTCTAAACAGAGGAAATACTTTAAACATCTCAAAAAGGAGCGCCAAAACTTCCCCTTCTTGGGTGAACTTGGCAAAATTATCATGGACGAATGGAGTAAAGTTGAGAGGAAAAACTCCTTGATTTCAAAAATTTCAAAAATGTAACCATTTAAGAGCAATGAGGTGAAACATCTGGAGTCGGCCCCTTTCATTGATGCAGCCTTGATGAGGCTAGTGAGACATGTTACACTCCCTCTGGAAGATACTGTGTCCTTCAGGGATGGCCTAGAAAGAAAGATTGATACGGACTTGAAACGTATTTATATAACAGCAGGTATGGCTTGTAAACCAGCCCTAGCCCTGGCAGCGTTATCAAAAGCTATGGAGGCCTGGACGGATGAGATTGGTGCAACCCTGGGCGGTATGTCCGAAGGTTTGGTCAGGAGATCACCAATACATGAGCTGAGACTTGCTTCGGTTTTCCTGGGGGAGGCGTCCCTTGATATTATTCGCCTTGTAGCACGTATTATGCTTTCCTCTGTTACGGCTAAGCGTGCCTTGTGGCTTCGCTCCTGGGTTGCTGATCCTGCCTCCAAACAGGCATGCTGCAGAATTCCTTTTGAGGGATCTTCCCTTTTTGGGAACAAATTGGATTCTGCCATTACACGCGCTACAGGTGGTAAGTCGGGGTTCTTACCCCAGGATCGCCGTCTCCTGGGCCAGAGAAGATCTCAATATAGGTCAGATCCAGAACGCGCTAGAGATGCCCGTCGCTACAGGCCTGGTCGCGAATTTAGGAAAAATTGGAGGAGAAATCAGCCCTCTGGCCAGAAGTCCTCGAAGTCAGCTACATCTGGGGGACGGGAGCCTTCCAAGTCTTTTTGATATAGAGCCTGTCCAGGCGGAGCGGGTTGGGGCCCGGTTACTCCTTTTCCAGCACGTCTGGGCAGCCTCGGTCAAAGACTATTGGACAATCAAAACAGTGTCAGCGGGCCATTCCTGGGTCTTCAGCAGCCCGCCCATACACTGGTTTGTTCCGACAGTTCTGCCACACTCAGAAGAAAAGAGACAAATTCTCCTGTCTTATACAGAATCCCTGTTGGCCCAAGGAGCCGCCATTCGGGTTCCAACCGAGGAAAGGTTCAAAGGGATTTACTCTCCCCTTTTCATGGTCCTCAAAAAGAGTGGTTCCTGGAGGCCGGTCATCGATCTGACACACCTGAACACATTTATAAAGAAAGAAAGGTTCAAGATGGAGACATTGCTAACAATACGCCAGACGATCCACTCAGGCGATTGGCTTATTTCCATAGACCTGAAAGATGCTTACTTTCATGTTCCTATCGCAAGGGAGTTTCAGAAGTATCTCCGTTTTGCAGTGGGTCAAACACACCTTCAGTTTACATGTCTCCCATTCAGGCTTACAACATCGCCTCAAGTGTTTTCCAAGCTCTTACTGGCTATCGTGGCTCTAATCCGGGTCAAAGGGATTCAATTGCACCATTACTTGGACGATCTGCTCTTACTCTCTCAAAACAGAGACCATCTCTTGTCACATCGAGATCAGGTCATTTCTACCCTGACGGAATTCGGGTGGCTATTGAACAGGGAGAAAAGTCATCTAATCCCAACTCAGTCCTTAACGTTTCTTGGAGCCCGATTCAACACAGTAAAGAGTACAATCTCCTTACCTCTAGAGAAGATTCCGGTGATTCGCGACAGAATCTATCTCGTAATGTCATCTCCCCTTCTCAGGGCCTCACAGCGTCTGATGATAATAGGTACCATGGTGGCCACAGCTCCAATGGTGAAATGGGCGCAATGGAAAATGCGACCCTTTCAGAAGGGTTTTCTCCAACAGTGGGATCCGGACTCCCGAGACCATCTAGTTAGGATAACCCCTTCAATGAGGGAGAGTCTTCCTTGGTGGTTACAGCAGAAGAATCTTCTGAATTGCCATTCAATAACCCCGGTCTCCTGGGTAACAGTGACAACGGACGCCAGCAGCAGAGGTTGGGGTGCTCTATGCTTGTTGGAAGTAGCCCAAGGCATGTGGGATTTCCCATCCCAGAAGGTAGTCTCAAATGTGTTGGAACTCCGGGCCGCCTTCCGTGCTTTACAGGCCTTTCTCCACCTGACATCAGGATCCTCAGTCCTTCTAAGGATGGACAATACGACGGCTGTTTCTTACATCAAAAGACAAGGGCGCACCCGCAGTCTTTCCTTATTGAGGGAAGTAAGGCCAATCATGTCTTGGGCCCAGTCGAATCTGTTGAATCTAACGGCAGTCTATCTTCCGGGAATTCAAAATGTCCAGGTGTATTTTCTATCAAGGTTTTCCCTGGACAACAACGAATGGTCTCTCCACATCGAGGTGTTCAACTGGATTCTGTCTCTGGGAGTTCTACCAGAGGTGGACCTGTTTGCCTCCCCGTGCAATTTCAAGCTGGAGAAGTATTACACGAGGTGTCGTTGTCCCCAGGCCTTCGGAGTGGATGTACTGACGGATCAGTGGAGGTTCCACAAGGCTTATGCCTTTCCCCCGGTTCCAGCCATTCTCCGATTTCTGTCCAGGCTCAGATAGGAAGAAGTCGAAGTAGTAGCGGTTGTTCCATACTGGCCCAACAGACCATTGTTCCCTCTCTTGTTACAACTCAGCTACCAGTATCCAGTTCCGCTCCCTCTCAGGCCGGACCTCTTGTCACAGGGAACAACCTATCACCCTTGCCCATCTCAGCTCCATCTGATGGCCTGGTTTTTGAAAGGGAAAGGCTGGAAGCATTAGGCTGTCCTGACACAGCCATTTCTACTCTACTAAATGCCAGAAGACCAGGTACCAACAAAGTTTATCAGAGGATTTGGGCAAAATTTGCGGACTATGTGTCTACATCCAACGGCTCATGTAGAGATCCGAAGATACAGGATGTTATTGGTTTTCTACAAAAGGGTCTAGACTTGTTCCTATCTGTAAGTTCCTTGCGGGTTCAGGTCTCTGCGATCTCTGCATTTTCAGGTGTCTCATGGGCCAAGCATCCTCTCACTAGGCAGCTCTTCAAAGGGGCAAGAAGACTCAGACCTCAGAGAATACCGAGGTTTCCAAAATGGGATCTTCCTTTTGTTTTGGATTTTTTCTCAGAGATGCATATGGGACAAGCATCTATTAAGTATCTCTCTCTTAAAACTGCTTTTCTAGTGGCCATAACATTGGCCAAAAGGGTCTCTGAGATTAGTTCTCTAGGCTGCAAGGAGCCATTTCTCACTTTTTTCCCAGATCGGCAGTCTTGATTCCTATGTTAGGATCAAATCCGAAAGTAACAACCGTTTTTCACGAAAATCATGAAATTGTCCTTCCAATTTTCCAGGCAGATGAAGACTCCAATATTCATCCTCTAGATGTTGGGGAAGTCTTAAAGCAATACCTAGAAGCCACAGCTCCTTTCCGGAATTCTGACCACTTATTCATCTACTTTTATGGGAAGAATAGAGGTTTACGTGCTTCTTCAAGAACTATAGCATCTTGGATTGTCCAAGCCATCCAAAGGGCATATAAGGCTAAGGGTCTGGCTCCCCCAGAAGCGGTTACTGCTCATTCTACCAGGAGTGTTTCTACATCGTGGGCAGCTTCTCGTCATGTTTCCCCGGTGGTGATCTGTAAAGCGGCCTCATGGTTGTCGATTAATACTTTTATGACACACTATTGTGTAGAACCGGCTTCCTTGTCTTCGGTTAATTTTGGTTAGAATGTCTTATCTGTTGACGGTGCCAATTAAACCTTCTTTTCTTTAACCAGCAATTGCCCACCCGGGTGTGTATGGCTAGTCATTTCCCATACATAGGCTGCCATGGAGCCTGTCAGGAAAACGGAAAATTTATATCAAATACTTACCGTAATTTTCCTTTCCTGATGGACTCCATGGCAGCAGGAGTTCCCTCCCATTTGCTGGAGTAGGCTAAGTTACGGAACGTGGTCTCTGACTAGAAGCAAAGATTTATGGGAGTGGGGTCCTATGAGGTAGGAGAGGCGGGGTTAACCCATACGTAGGCTGCAATGGAGTCCATCAGGAAAGGAAAATTACGGTAAGTATTTGATATAAATTTTCCGTTTTACCTGCTCTGTGCAATGGTTTTGCACATAGCAGCTCTCCTTCTCTTCTCTGGTCCCCCACCAATGCACCTTGCCCCTCCCTCCTGTCGAGTGCACCTAAGCAGGATCGCTCCTAAGCTGCTGCTCTGCGTATCCATTCACACAAAGAGCTGCAGCTTGCCCCCCCCCCCCCTTCCTGATTGACTCACTGGTTGTGACTGACAGCAGTAAGAGCCAATGATGCCCGATGCTCTCCTGGGCAATAAGGAGGAAGATTCCCCAGATAGACAAGGCTCTCTTGCACATCACTGGACCATGATGGGGCTGAGGTAAGCAATGGGGGGGGGGGGGGGCTGTAGGGCTCTTGCACACAGAAATTGCATAGAATGCATTGATGTAAAACAAAACCTCTGCCTTTAGAACCACTTTAACTCTCAAGAATTCTGCTGTGTCACACATGTCACAGAGCCTGCCTTCAGAACTACAGAGGTGCTGAGAAGAGAAGTTTCAGGAGGTGGAGTCAGTATGGGAATCACTACTTAATAATAAGATGCAGTATAATGGTGAGTAAAAATGATATGAGGATAGATCTATAGACAGATAAAAATTCATCAATTATTGCAGCTCTGTAACTGTTATTACATCCATAATAGTGTGTTTTTTTTATTTTTTATTGGAAGCAGTGTAAGTATCTGCATTTGACCTTGTATCGGCCTCTTGTAATCCCTGCACTGCAGGGTGTGAGAGTGTGAGAGGAAGAAGCAACACAAAAGGCCAATCAGTTCATGTCCTGATAAAATGCTGATAGAATGAAAAAGCAGAGTGATAAATAAGCTGGTGTTTTCTGAGAACTGAAAATTATTTCAACCGTTCCTCCTTGAGCTGTTTTTATGGAGAACATAACCAACTGATAATATCTAACCTTGCTCACTTGGCAAATAACTAAAACAAGATTGGCTGAAGATCCAGATGCATAAGATGACCCTGTGGGATAATTACATTTCCAGTGCAAATGCAACACTGTTGCAGAAAATGGTAGGTGACAGCATGGTCTGAAGCTGCAGACACCGCAAACTTACTACTTACTTACTATTTAACATGTTTTCCCCAGCTTAAAGTGGAGCTCCACCCAAAAGAGGAAGCTCCGCTTGTCTGCCTCCCCCATACTTGGTTTTGACAGGTACTTACTCCCCCTTCCGGCTCGGTTCACCGTGGTGACCTGAGCCGGAAGTCCGGCCCAGTATTTGTAGCTGATGACTGCATTTTTTTGGGGGGAGGAGCCTGGAGCTCCCCTATAAAGTATGAATATCTAAATTGTGCAGGTTCCATCTAGCCTAAGGTCTATGCATAGGTTGCTCAGAATTAAAGTGACATTAAACCCAATAGCTGGTAGCTGTATTTGTTTTGTTTTTTTCAGCTGTTGACATGACCAGTAACACATTTTCTGTCTTGGAGCGTCTCCACTCTTGATGGAGTAGCAATAAAGACACTTAGAAGCATTGTTGGTCTGGGGTGAGGGTGGTTTTAGATGCACTAGCAGATTTAGATGGACTTGACTAACAAATTAAGGCCGAACTCTAGCTAACACTTCATAATCAGTCACAGCAAAGATTTTTTTTCCTTTTCGGATAAAAGGTTTACATAAATGAATAAAAGCTCATAATTGAAATCACCACTGTCAGTGTTAAATTGTTTCTCGCAACCCTTCAATTGACAATTATTCACATTTTAGTTTCAGTGCCAGCCTGTTAAGGTCCAGATGTGGAGCCCGACTTGTAGGAGGAGACCTCTCTTACAGCGCTGGTTCAGGAGCCGCTGGAATGGGAACAGCGGTCTCGAGAGCACAGTGGGTAGGAGGGCCTGCTGGATAGGGCCGCTGGAGCTGGTAGAAGAGCGGAGATCCCTCTGAAGGCTGAGTGGACTGCGGTTTGCTGGAAGCAGGCAGTAGCTTCAGAAGCCGAAGATTGGAACTGGCAGCAGGCTGGAGAAGAGTCAGACGGTCCGGGTCAGAAGGTAAGCAGACTGGTGGTAACGTAAGGCAGAAGAGGTGTCGGTAAGCAGGCAGAGGTCGGCAACGGAATCACAAGCAGAAGAGGTTTCGAGGTCAGGCAGGCCGGGTCGGGATTGGAGAAGGCAGAGAAGTCAAGCAAGCCGGGTCGATAACGGTAGCAGGTAATCAGGTTCAGGATCAGGTATTCAAAGGTAACCGGGTTCAGGATCAGATATTCAGACACACGGAAGCTGAGACGAAACAGCGCCGCACAGGCGCACTTGAGGGTCCTTTAAACGCTCAGTGGCGGGAAGGAGCGCACGCACGCCACGCACGACCACGTGAACGAGCGCGCGTACGAATCGCCACTCGCGAACGTGCACACTAACGCGTAAACGAACGCGTACGCGAACGCGTACGCGAACGCGCAGAAGACACACGCCGACGCCTGTGTGCACGCAGCTGTACCTGTCTGTTGCTGGTAAGTTCCTGACATTGCCCCCTCCCAAGGGGCAGCCTCCGGATGCCCAACAGGTTCCTCTTTTCTGGATGGGCAGACAAGTATGCGTGAATTAACCGCCTGGCATGGATATTGCTGTTCGGTTCCCAGGAATTGTTCTCTGGCCCAAATCCCTTCCATTTGATCAGAAATTGGATGCGTCCCTGTCTTTTTCTGCAATCGAGGATGGCCTCCACCTCGTACTCCTCATTTCCATCCACTAAGATGGGTTCTGGAGGTCTAGTTCCTCTATCAGGAAAGGGATCAGGGGTGGCAGGTCTCAGCAGTGACACATGGAACACAGGATGAATCCTAAGCGACTCAGGCAGGGTTAGCTCGTAGGAAACTTCATTAATTTTCCTCTTAACCGGAAATGGTCCCATAAATTTAGGTGCAAGTTTCTTGGAGGGACAAGCCATTTTAATGTTATTGGTAGAAAGCCATACCTGGTCGCCAGGTTGTAGGATCAGTTCCCCTCTTCTTCTCCGGTCAAAGGCTCTCTTACTGTCTGCCTGGGCCTTGGCCACTGCTTCCTGCAACACCCGGTTATTGTGGCTGAGGAAATCCACTGTCTTCTGGACCGCTGGAACTGAGGTTTCTGGAAGAAAATCAGGCAAAAAGGTTAAATGAAAGCCATAATTGGCGAAAAAAGGGGACTGACCGGTGGCCGAATGACAAGCATTATTGTAGGCAAATTCTGCCAAAGGCAGCAGGGACACCCAATCATTCTGTACGAATGATGTGAAGCACCTAATGTACTGCTCAAGAGTCTGGTTGGTCCTTTCTGTCTGCCCATTAGTTTGGGGATGATAGGCCGAGGACAGTGCCAGCTCAATTTTCAGGATCTCGCACAGGGCCCTCCAGAAGCGTGAGGTGAACTGCACTCCTCTGTCGGAGACTATATTCGCTGGAATCCCGTGTAGCCTCACAATCTCCTTAATGAACACGTGGGCAGTCTCCACAGCAGATGGGGTGCCTTTTAAGGGTGAGAAGTGGGCCATCTTGGATAGCCGGTCTACAACCACAAAAATAGTTGAACATCCCTCAGAACATGGAAGCTCGACAATAAAGTCCATACTAATCATTCTCCAGGGTCTGTCGGGTACGGGTAGGGGTTTCAGCAGTCCCCAAGCCCGGTTCCTGGGTGTCTTGTTCTGGATACAGACGGGGCAAGAGCTGATGTACTTTTCGCAAAAGTCCTTCAAATTGGGCCACCAGAACGTGCGTTGTACCAGATCAAGGGTCTTGCGGACTCCAAAGTGGCCTGCCAGTGGGTGGTCATGAAGAAGGGACAGCACCTTAACTCGGACATTCTTGGGGACAAAAATTTGACTTCCCCTCCAGAACAAGCCATCTCTGGACATTAAGGTGATTCCGGGGGGTCTAGAGGAGTCAGAGGATGCTTCTCTGATCAGAGAGAGGAGGTCAGGCTGTAAAAGTAAAAAATTCCCGGCAGGTAAGATGGTGTCAGGAACAGATGAGTCCTTGGGATTGTCATACATCCGTGACAGCGCATCCGGTTTCACGTTCTTCGATCCGGGCCGGTACGTGATGTGAAAGGAGAAACGTGAAAAGAACAGGGCCCAGCGGGCTTGTCGGGGTCTCAGTCGCTTGGCAGAGCGTAGATATTCTAAGTTCTTGTGGTCTGTGTATATTAGTACCGGGTGAGCAGCGCCCTCCAATAGGTATCTCCACTCCTCCAAGGCGGCCTTAATGGCGAGCAACTCTCGGTCGCCTACGTCGTAATTCTTCTCTGCGGAAGAGAGTTTCCTGGAGAAGAACCCCACGGGATGCATTAGGTCCTTGTTGCCTTGACGTTGGGAGATGACCGCTCCTACGGCCACTTCAGAGGCGTCTACCTCGAGGATGAAGGGTAGAGACGGGTCCGGATGGCTGAGAATTGGGGCGGACGTGAAGAGTTTTTTAAGTCTTTCGAAAGCACTCTGGGCCTCCTGAGTCCAGCAGAAGCGGAAGTTTTGTCTGGTCAGTTGCGTGATGGGCGCAATTATAGCTGAAAAGTCTCTTATGAACTTTCTATAAAAGTTCGCAAAACCGATGAAGCGTTGTACACCCTTCTTATCCAAAGGCGCTGGCCAATCTAGTACAGCAGACACCTTTTGGGGATCCATCCTGATGCCCGTTGGGGAGATCACTAGTCCCAGGAATCGGATGCTCTGTAACTCAAATTCGCATTTCTCAGCCTTTGCGTAGAGTCGGTGCTGGCGAAGGCGGTCTAGGACTTTACGGACGTGTTCTCGATGCTGATCAAGAGAGTTGGAAAATATTAAAATGTCGTCCAGGTAGACAATCACGAACACGTCGAGGAAATCCTTAAACACGTCATTGATTAGGTGTTGAAATGTGGCCGGGGCGTTGCAGAGCCCAAAGGGCATCACTAAATATTCATAATGACCGAATCGGGTCCGGAAGGCTGTTTTCCATTCATGCCCGGCCTGGATGCGAACTAGGTTATACGCTCCCCTTAGATCCAACTTGGTGAATATTTTAGCGGATCTCAGTCTCTGGAAGAGTTCGGGTATCAAGGGTAAGGGGTAGCGGTTCTTAACCGTAATCTTGTTTAAGTCTCTATAGTCCACACATGGACGGAGGGACTGATCTTTTTTAGTGACAAAAAAGATTCCAGCTCCTGCTGGGGAAGTTGAAGGACGGATGAACCCCTTCTCTAGGTTTTCGTCCAAGTAGGTCTTCAGTGCCCCCTGCTCCTTTTCTGATAAAGGGAATATGCGTCCGAAAGGAATCTCGGCCCCAGGGAGTAGCTCGATCGGACAATCATAGGGACGATGGGGAGGCAGAGTGTCTGCTCCCTTTTTACTGAACACATCAATAAAGTCATGGTAGTGCTTGGGCACAGTCTGCAGTAGGTCTTGATCAGAGTCTAAACATAAAAGGGTGGCGGAAGGCTTGGTGGAATCTGTTAGGCAGTGTTTCAAGCAATAGGAAGATGGAAATGTGACTTCTCTGGTAACCCAATTGATGTAGGGGTTGTGGGCTTGGAGCCAGGGTATGCCCAGAATGATCGGGAACATTGGAGAGGAGATGACATCCAACGTCAGAAATTCCTTGTGTTGAGAGGAGATAGTGACAGGTAGAGGGAGAGTCTCTTGAATTACCTTTCCAGAACTGATGCTAGACCCATCGGCCAGAAAAACTGAGAGTTCATGAGCCTTGCCTCGTAACGGGATGCCCTGTCGGCCCGCAAAGGTGGAGTCTATGAAGCAGCGGCATGCCCCGGAGTCAATGATAGCGTTGACTGTCACCGTCCTTCCTTGGAGCTGTAGTGAGAGAGGAACAGCAAGGTGGGTTGACTTGGCAGTCAATGCAGAGAGACTGGTAGAAGCAGAAGGTAGACACTTACTTGTCTTGACAGGGCAATTAAAGACATAGTGACCCGAACCACCGCAGTAGAGGCAGAGATTCTGCTGCCGGCGACGTGCACGCTCTTCTGGAAGCAAAGCGGGGCGCAGTAGTCCTAATTGCATGGGCTCGGAGGTGTCAGGAGCCGTACAGGGCGGAATAGGACTGGACGGAGGTACATAGCGAGAAGCAGGCATTGGGGCTCTCGCTGTCATCCAGACTGGACGGGCTTGCTGAGCGGAGCGCTCTGATCTTCGCTCCCTGAGACGGCGATCAATCTGGATTGTCAAGGAGATCAGGGCCTCCAGGGTTTCTGGTATACCGACTCGAGCCAGTTCATCCTTAAGTCCTTCGGATAACCCCATGCGAAATTGATGCCTTAAAGCCGCATCATTCCATTCCGTGTCTGCGCTCCAGCGTCGAAAGTCCGAGACATAATCCTCAGCCGGTCTGCGGCCCTGCTGGAGCGCAAACAGAGCAGATTCAGCCGTGGCAGTCTTTTGGGGGTCCTCGTAAAGCTGAGCCATGGCCTCAAAGAAGGATTGCAGAGAGAAGGTTGCGACTGAATCTCCTTCAAGTAAACGGTGGGCCCAGGTCTGCGGTTCACCTTGTAGGAGGGAGATTACAAATCCTACCTTCGTGGCTTCCAGGGAGAAAGTCCGTGGTTGTAGGGCAAAATAGAGTTGACAAGCGTTCCGAAAAGCCCGAAATTTGGTTCGATCCCCAGAAAACCTTTCCGGAATGGGTACCCTTGGTTCAGGTGGAAGCATGACAACGGATGGTGAGGCGACGGGCTGTGCTGATAGGGAGGACGGAGCAGGGGCCACGTGACCAGTATCTGTAAGGTCCTGGACCTGTCCTTCAAGCCTGGCGTAGCTATCTTGAAGCGATTTTACCGCTTGGGTAAGGGCCGACAGGTGCGTGCAGATCTCCTTCATGGGAGAGGTCTCTCCTGCGGGCTCAGTCATGGCTGTTTCGTACTGTTAAGGTCCAGATGTGGAGCCCGACTTGTAGGAGGAGACCTCTCTTACAGCGCTGGTTCAGGAGCCGCTGGAATGGGAACAGCGGTCTCGAGAGCACAGTGGGTAGGAGGGCCTGCTGGATAGGGCCGCTGGAGCTGGTAGAAGAGCGGAGATCCCTCTGAAGGCTGAGTGGACTGCGGTTTGCTGGAAGCAGGCAGTAGCTTCAGAAGCCGAAGATTGGAACTGGCAGCAGGCTGGAGAAGAGTCAGACGGTCCGGGTCAGAAGGTAAGCAGACTGGTGGTAACGTAAGGCAGAAGAGGTGTCGGTAAGCAGGCAGAGGTCGGCAACGGAATCACAAGCAGAAGAGGTTTCGAGGTCAGGCAGGCCGGGTCGGGATTGGAGAAGGCAGAGAAGTCAAGCAAGCCGGGTCGATAACGGTAGCAGGTAATCAGGTTCAGGATCAGGTATTCAAAGGTAACCGGGTTCAGGATCAGATATTCAGACACACGGAAGCTGAGACGAAACAGCGCCGCACAGGCGCACTTGAGGGTCCTTTAAACGCTCAGTGGCGGGAAGGAGCGCACGCACGCCACGCACGACCACGTGAACGAGCGCGCGTACGAATCGCCACTCGCGAACGTGCACACTAACGCGTACGCGAACGCGTACGCGAACGCGCAGAAGACACACGCCGACGCCTGTGTGCACGCAGCTGTACCTGTCTGTTGCTGGTAAGTTCCTGACACAGCCCTTCCAATGAGCAACCTGAGTTTGTTTCCTTGAAGACAGATATGATCTTTTTCGGTCCAAGGAACTCTCAACACTCTTCTAACGATCCAGCATGTTTATATTCACTGCCACTTTTGCTGCCAATAAAGATAGAGCTTTCCTGTGGTAAATCTCTCAAAATTCCTCTCTGGCCAAAAATGTTTTATTCATTACTCCACCTCCTCCCATAGATGCATTCCTAGTGTTTTTAACATACTTTCTAATAGGAGCACTATAATTCTCTTCTACCAGGGTCTTTACTATGTAAGAGATGAAAGGAGGGCCCCAGGGTACCCTACATCCCTACCTCCAGTGGATACCTGTCATTTACTAAATGGTTGGGAGGTGGTGACAACACTGATAGCTATTTTTCTCAGGTTAATATGTCATGGCACACTACACACGTGTAGTGTGTAGCGACACACATGTTACAATTCTGCAGCGTATTTACTGTAGGTAAAATAGTGGTGTCAGCTTGAACAATGAAGTACTATAATCACTATCACATGGTGGAGTTCTTTACTCATGCATGCTAGATGTTTATTTGGTCATTGTTGTAGGTATGTTCTCCCTTTTTATGGCATTCACCTGGGCTCTTCCTATCTCCTCCTCAATTCTTGCTCTGGGATCACTGTGTCATGCTTTTTTTCATTACAGTCTGCTGCTTTGCTCTGTTTCTATAGTGAGTCCGGCCACTCATTGCTTTTAAGGTAAAATGATTAGGTACAGTAAGTAGTGAAGATATTGAGAAAAAGAGAGCCAATACTGTCATAATATCTGCAGCCCTGTAAGTACCTCAGGATGGAGGGAGCCCTCTAAAGGTCAAGGCAAGTCACCATTTAAAAGCAGACATCCAGGCAATGTTGTCAAGGTCATCATCTCACCTCTCATTATCATTCCTCCCCATCTACAAACATCACAGGTTACCAGCCCTAATAGTTGCTGCATTTGTGGTGAAAAGTAATTGCCTAACAGTATGGCTAGTATGTCAAGTCTGCTTGGAGCAAGCAGCATGCAGCATGCAGCCTTGAAAGGACCTCAAGATAGAGGGAGCCCTCTGAAGGCCGGAAAAGTCACCATTTAGGCACAGACATCCAGGCAACATTGATCAAGGTCCTCATCTTGCTTCTCATTATTATTGCGCCCCATATACAAACACATATACAAACACTACAGGTTACCAGCCCTAATGGTTGCTGCATTTGTGATGGAAAGTCAATGCCTGATAAGCTAGTATGCCAAGTCCCCTTGGAGGAAGCGGCAACTGAAAAAGAAGGGGATGTTAGGAAAGTAGCAGCCTTGGTTAAAGAATCTGCCAAGGAGTCAATACTTGTAGCCTGTTCTCCACAGTCGGCGGCTGAATTGCCTAGCACTTCCAACCAGAGCCAGTAGGTGGTGTCCAAATTGGAAAGCTTGTCGGAGGACGAACACATTAAAGGGGCCACAGGCTTTGCCATTTGCCCAATGGAGCCTTTTGCAAGGGCAGTTAAGGGTGCAATTGCCTGGGGTGAAGTGGAGGAAACTCTCCACAAGGTTAGAAAGTGCTAATTTACCTTCAATGAACGACTAGAGCAGTTAATCCAGGAAGTATATTAAATTGAAGGTGTAGAGCTTAAGATAATAAACAAACAATAAAGTCCATCTATGATAAAAAAAAGGTGGGAAGACGATCGGATCAAAGACCTTCATCCAGAACCAAATAGAGCAGATAGAATAGCCACCACCATCACCCAAATCAACTGACCCTTACCGTAGGGTACATACAATGTAAGTATTGATTAATGGCCCCAGCAGTCCCACTGCAACGATTGATCCACTCCACTGACATTCTAGCCTATTCCTCTCCACACAGGTCAAAGGAACCCAAAAGCTGCTTCAATTCTTTAAAATTTCACCGGCTAACTCCAGCATCCACATGAATGTATGAAAAATGAAAAGGCTTATTGCACATCCAGATAAAAGATTTATTAAGTTAAAAAAAGGGATGGTGCACTCACATTTTTGAAAGAACGACCAAGCATGTAGAAACAGTGTTTCAAACCGACAAGATGGCTGCCGTGTCTCTGGTCAGCGTCCCATGTCACACGTCCTTAGCTCCACCCGACATTTTGACATAAGGATGCGTCATCAGGGCCATGGTTAGGATATGTGAAACTGTTATTTATAGGGGATGGACCAAGGCTAAGATGCTGGAAATCAGATGCGATCCATAGGCTGGAAATATTATTAATATATTCCAGAAATAAAGGGCGCAACAATACTCCAGTCATCAGAACTAAAAACCTACAGTTCACTTTTATTTAAAAAAAAAACAACAAACCTACAGTTATAATTAACAAAATAGGAGTGTAAAACATATCACTGAGAAGCTATTAATGAGTAAAAGGACAGTATCAGTATTTACACTGAAAAAAAAGGGATGCGGAATGGACCCGAGAAGCGGCGACATCTTGTGGTGAAAATACAACATTACATCCACAATTAGTGTACATTCTAAATACAAAGAATTATAAAAAAAAAAAAATCTATTTTTTAAACTAAAATAGAAAACAATCTCTAGAAGGACCATGATAAATGTCTATCAAACAATTCACTAAACAATAATATGATTAAAATACAAAAAATATAAGATAAAAAATATAAAAAATAAAACTCTATTAAAATAAAACTCGAATAAAACGCTATTATTAATAAAAGAGTTCATATCCCATTTGACATTCATTCCAAAAGGAATGAATGTTTGGGCTTGATAGATCCACCTGGTTTCTAACCTGGAGACTCCCATATTACTCCCCCTCCAATGGCCAGAAAATGTGTCAATACTCAAAAAGATGATGCCTTCAGGATTACAATTGTGTTTCAGGACATAGTGCTTGGAGAGGCTATGCTTAAGAAACCCTATCTTAATATTCGCAACATGTTTGTTAAACCTTGTCTGCAACATGCTTTTAGTGCATCCAATGTATTGAAGGCCACAGGGCCACTGACCAATGTACACAACATATTTAATAGAACACGTGATGAACGGTTTTATGGAAAAAATTTCCTGAGTCGAGGTGGACTGAAACGACTCGGTTCTCCTATTCTTACTCACGTTCAGTTTGCAAATGGGACACTTTCTGTGAGGAAAATACCCCCCATGTTCTGAAAAAAAAACTAGTGGTTTTGGAGGGTCCACTATATTAGGGGCCAGCTAGAATTTCAAGGGGGGGAACCCCTCTATATACCACCCGGTGTAGATCAGGTAGATTCGACCCTAGGACCCTATCACCATTCAAAACATTCCAATGTTTTTGTATCATTTTCTTAATATCATAATGCTGATTGGAATTCATGGTAACAAGTGAGTATTTAAAGCTTTCATCCACCTTTTTAGGCTTTGGTACCAAAAGATCCTCCCTATTCTTATCTAGAGCAAAATGCTCCTTCCAGCTACGTTAATACCAAGTAACACTGCGCTATCCCAGAAAAACCCAAAAATGAAGCTGCTAACACAATCACAAGGATATAAAACAGTGAATCATTTGCAAATATTAAAATATAGTGTAGCGCTAAAAAAAAGAAAAAGTGACCTCACGTATATCAATCAGTGATCACATAATGTTTAACCAGACATTAAACCCAAAATTATATAACATACAAAAGATACACCTTATGTGCATAATTCATTAGTGTAAAAAATATAGTGATAAAAAAAAGGCCAAAGGAAAAAAAGTCTCTTAGTAGATATTGATCCAATCCAAACGTGAAGTAAGAATCACCGTCCACCTTCTTTATATGAGACTAACATGCAGACACCTTGTGGTATTCCCATCACCATTTACGATATCAGCTTACCAGATGTATTAGATCCAAGCGAATATACATTCGAAGGATCGTAAAGGCTTGTGCACTCGTATGCAAATTTTTCAAAGACAAACTCTCCAGGGAAGTTTCGGATTGGACTAATCCATTCCAGTACCCAAAACAATTGTCAAATCTTCAGCGATAAAATCCAACTCAAATTGTTGAACCCATACAAAGAGAAATGAGGGCCACAATAGTGTAATTCCGTTTAAGAGAAAATTTAATAAAAAAGGTAAGTTCACTACCTTTTTTTTATCACTATATTTTTTACACTAATGAATTATGCACATAAGGTGTATCTTTTGTATGTTATATAATTTTGGGTTTAATGTCTGGTTAAACATTATGTGATCACTGATTGATATACGTGAGGTCACTTTTTCTTTTTTTTAGCGCTACACTATATTTTAATATTTGCTCCTTCCAGCTAGTTGGGGGTCATACCTTTTTTTCCAGAAACCTTTTGTATTGAGGATTCCCGCACAAAATCCAGGAAGAATGGCAGGGGCCAGAGAAAAAGGCATGTATAAACAACAGGTTGTCAAAACTGTATCCCCTGAAAGTGCCAAAGATCAACCTGCTGCTGTCTCCTCCATTGGCGGATTCATCATTAATGCAACTGGCAAGACATGTCACCTTGCCATTACTTTTAAGGAGGTTCTAGTTTGAAAATTAGATTTAGATCTTAAGTGTTCCTATGTACTGTAGCATCCGCAGGTGTCTGCTGGCCAGCAATAACATTTGGAATGGTAGGCAGAGCAATGTCGAGTTGGATGGTTAATATTAAAGAAGCCCTTCTGGAGGAAGCAGAGAGTGACAAGGTGGTAACAGCTTTGTAAGAGCTGAAATTGGTGGGAGACTCTGTGGCGGAGGTGTCAGTAGATGTCAATTGATATTTTTCAAGATCGATATTGCCTGCGGTCAGGCCAAGGAGGGCATTATGGCTGAAGCCATGGTTGGCGGATACCACCTTAAAAATAAAAGTAGTGCAAGATACCAGAAGACGGATCCAATCTATTTGGAAGTAGACAGCCATCTTAAGGGTGACCACTGGCAGGTCAGGGAGGTTATATCATCTGGCACAAAACAGAAAAATCAAAAAAGTCCAGCATACACACGGCAACTCTCAGGTAGATATGAGGAGGCAAATCCTACAGACCAGGGAAAGATTACTAAAGAAACTGGAGAAGTACCCAATCTTCATTTTTGAAGCCTTAAAAAATCTAAAGCACTTGTCTTGGGAGAATGGCAGAAATCCTTTTAAAGGTACGCTCATCCAGGGGGTGCCTGTGGGAACCAGATGAAGCTTTGTGCACACACCTGGATGTAAAATATTCAGATCCAGTGGGCCATATCGTCTATATTAGTGTGACATTGGTAGCAGTTTAAGGGATGTCCGCGTTCTGGTCTCTTCCAGCCAGCCAGGCTACTGGATTAGATAGAAAAGTAAAAAATTCTGGTCCAGTTTGTAGCCAAATTAAATAAAAAAATTATCAATCATGAAGGTTTCAAGTGCCCAGATGAGATGAGGATTCGGCTCACCTCTGTTCCTAGTAAAAAAAAAAAAAAAATCAGGCATCTGTGCCCAGTGCTAAATGTGAAAAAAACTCATCAGAAAGTTGTAGTCATGCAAGATAGAGAACATCCAATCAATTCTATTATTGATAAATCTGGGAGATTGGATGCTCTTTGTAGGTTTATCAGACACCTACTTACTTGTCCCAATCCATCTTGCATATCCTTTCCACTACCAGTTTCAGTGCATCCACTACCAGTTTCAGTGCATCCCCCTGCATTCAGTCTGTCCTCCTCCCCCAGGACATTCACGAAGGTCCTACGGTCTGCAATAGTGAGGGGGATGAGAATACACCACTACTTGGATGTCATCCTTCTAATAGCCAGCAACTGGGAGTTGCTTATCCAGCATGGGAATGCTCACTACACAATTTACAAAATTTTGATAGATAATTAATTGGAAGAAGAGCTTGCTCTGCCAAGCCCAAACAATGAGGTTCCACAAGGGAAGATCCCTCCTCTGATAGGGAAAGTCAAAGGTGCTCTGGGAGCTAAGTCTCTTCCAGCAGAACAGTGCCTGAGTATCCTTGGTTGTTCCTAATTGACCAATTGTTGTTAGCCAGAAAGGTTGGGGGACTCATTTCAAAGAGCAGGCTGCTCAAGGTCATAGTATGTTCAGTTTACGAGACATAGTATTGAATGCTCTCAAACTGAGAGCAGTGTTCTAAGCCCTTCTGTCATTCACTCCTTTTATAAGAGGAAGAAGAGTTGTACTGTGCCTAGACAGCAGTGGAAGGGTAAAATTCTTAGGTGGTCATAGGAACTTATCGATAATTGCAAGTATACCATTTTAGCTAGGGAAGCTCTAGTTTCTGTCTCTGTCTCTGAAAGTTGAGAGGCGAAGGCTATCATATCAAGGGTGTTCAGTGCAGTTTGTGGTTACCTTGTGTCGATCCAGAGAGGTCTCCATGAATAAGACTTACCAGAGAATTTGGGTAAAATGTGCAGATCTCACGAAGAAAAAGCCTGTCTTGCGCTTATCAGCAAAACCAGCCAAGGTTCTACAGTTCTTAAAACCGGGGCTGGACCGGGGCCTAGGTTTAAATATGTTTAAATTTCAAAATTCAGCCTTGGCTACAATTACATGGGTTTAAGGATCCCTTAAACCTTTAGTGATGCAAGTCTTAAAAGGCTTGCATGAAATTTTAGACCTGCCAGGAATCCATTGTTCCCTAAGTGGGACTTGCTTATGGTCCACAGCTCTATCAAGGCCTCATGTATCGTCGCCTTCTAGATTATTAAGACAAATTACAGCCTACTCTTCACAAGACCTTCATGTTCCGGAAGATATAAGAGCACTTTCAACCAGGGCAGTGCCAGCTCTGTGGACAGTGTCTCCTGAGGCTATTTGCAAGTCAGTAATATGATCCTCCCATTATGCTTTTATTAGGTGAACCCGGCTCAGCTAATGACAGTAACATTTGGAAAATTTGTTGTGCATACTAACGCTACTGACCATTACAAAATTTTTGTTGCACCCTCCCGTATGGCGAGTTAGTTCCTATTGTATGCTGCCATGAAAACTGAAAATTGTATACTCACCTTTCCGTAATTTTCCTTTCCTGGCACATCTTCATGGCAGCATACACATTCCCATCCAAATGGTGAGAGTTACAGAGAATGCTGTGAGCAGAGTCTGTCTTATATTTATAGTTAACCAGTCCTATTAGGTTGCGGGGGCGGAACCACAACCCATTGTATGCTGCCATGAAGATGCACCAGGAGAGGAAGATTCCGAAAAGGTGAGTATACAATTTTCATTTTTTCTTTAGCCCTTACCTAACCTACCTGATCCTTTTTTGTTATCTATAATTCGTTTTTTGTGTCTTTTATAAAGTGCTAGGAAAGTACCTTTAAGGCGCTTTATGATATAAAGTTTATTATTATTATTATTTTTTACTAGTCTTTATTCATTAGCGGTGTTATATATATTACCTAATAAATCAGGTAGTCTATGTTCTTGAGCCAAATAAACTGTAACACAGGGCTCACTATGTCTGATGTATGAAAACACACAGCTGAATCCCTGCAATGTTTAATGCATTGAATGCTAAAAGATAAAATATCACACTTACAGTATTTCAGTGCAATGGCTGCTCCAAGCAGTATCTTTTATTATTATTACTTGAAATGACACTATGTCCTGTTTAAAGTTAAATTCAGTGAATAATCCTTCAAATAACACTCTGCATCAACTACATAGTTCTAGTAAAACACAGCAGGTTATCCTTCTAAATTATTACGAAGAATCACAAATTATTTTATCACTTGTCATACCAGTATTATAATACATATTAAATGCAGAGAAATCCTTAATGGTGAGGTATTCAAGCTGTTGTATTAACTTAAGTCTTTAAATGAATGATTAAAAGTCACAAAAGGAATAAGAGGGAGAAGTAACCGAAAAAAAATTGGCATAGCGCTTTTAGGCAAGTGCTTAATAAGGTATTACTGTGTTGCCTGTGTTAATTATTTCTTAAGGTAAGTTTATTTTCTGCTTTGTAAAGCCCCATACACACTATCAGATTATCTGCTGAGTTTTTCCTTCAGATTTACCAAAACCATGTAGTAGAAGGGCCTGCCTGATTGCATACACATTGAAACTACTAAGGTTTGTCCTCATATTATATGGTTTTGGTAAATCTGAAGGAAAAACTCAGCAGATAATCTGATAGTGTGTATGGGGCTTTAGTTGATCTTGCCAAGCAGAAGTGGTGCTTTTGGAGAGTGTAAATAAAGCACATGAAAAACTCCACAGTGTTGCAAATTTTTTGCCTATTTAAAATCAGGATAAATCTACTCACAAAACTCACATTAACCAGTATGGTATACAGGTTTCAATCAAATAACCACTACAATATTGTAGCTGCTGACTTTTAATATAAGGGCACTTACCTGTTCAGGAAGCCTGCAATGTTGGCACTCCAGCTGATTTTTGGATTAGCTCTCAGGTGCTGCTGCCGCCATTCATGGTAAGGGAAACTTTCCGCTTCACAGCCAGTTCCCTACTGCGCATGTGCAAAGCGCACTGTGCTTCCTAACTGCCCAGGTGGTGGAGGAGGGGGACCAAACGTCTGAGGGACAGCGGCGTGGTGGAGTCTCCCGGAAGTGGGGAAGGGTACCTGTCAAAAACAGGTACCCATTTGCCCCTCCCTCTGAAAGGTGCCAAATGTGGCACCAAAGGGGAGAGGAAGCAGATAAACGGAGGTTCCATATTTGGGTGGAACTCTGCTTTAAGTTTAACCACTTCAATACAGGGCATTTATACACCCTTCCTGCCCAGACCAATGTTTTGCTTTCAGCTCTCTCACACTTTGAATGCCCATTACTCAGTCATGCAACACTGTACCCAAACAAAATTTTTACAAATAGATCTTTCTTTTGGTGGTATTTAATCACCACAGTTTTTTTTTTTTTTTTTTGATATAAGTGAAAAAAGAGCGAAAATTTGGAAAAAAAAAAACTTTTTTTAGTTTCTACGATAGAATTTTGCAAATAAGTCATTTTTGTTCATAAATTTGGGCCAAAATTTATACTGCTACATCTCTTTGGTAAAAATAACCCAAATTAGTGGATTTAGTCCAATTAGTGCCAATATTGGCAAGTCAAATGCCTTTCTGTTTTGTCCTGCTTTGATTTGCCTACTATGTATAATCTCTACCCGAAGTAGGTATAATTGAGCTGAGGTTTTAAGTATATTTTTTAATAAAGTTTTTGCTATTTATATTATTTGAGTGTTGAAAGGTTTGAGTTTGCACTTCTTTTCCCATATTCAAGATGGCGGAGGTGTAGCCTAAGGATCTCAGACCAAGGCTTGGATCGTTTGTGTTGTTATTTAAGCGGTGCGTCAGAACGCTGCCCGTTTCCCATGACCACGTCTTTGGAGTGAGGAAACGCGTAGGAAGGAGCGACATTCTGACGTCACTGTGTGCTACGCCAGTCCCAGAAGCTAGGGGCACTAGTTGTGGGCCGGACGGCTCTTGTATACCTTATGGCCATTGTGATATCCGGATAATGTGTATGTTTTTTAATAAAATTATAAAAAAAGGTTTTTATGCTATGCAAAGCATTCCTTCCTCTTTTATATATTCGAAAAGGGCTTATTGTTGCCTGATACCCCGCGGCTGCAAGTGAAGTAACCGTATTTCCTGAAAACTTGTGTGACAACTTGGGCAATTATTATCGCGCTTCTGGGTCCCATATAATAGGGACCTAGAGTTTTAGTAAGCGGCTAAAGAGTGGATTGGTGGTGGTACTTGCTACACTTCACAGCACTTTTTTCGAAGGGGTGTTTGTTGAATTTGCCACGGAGACTCTGCTGACACTTCTTGCATGTACTTTTCAAGTCAGAAATTGGACACTTTATATGAACTATAAGTTGGTACTTGCTACACTTCACAGCACTTTTTCCGAAGGGGTGTTTGTTGAATTTGCCACGGAGACTCTGCTGACACTTCTTGCATGTACTTTTCAAGTCAGAAATTGGACACTTTATATGAACTATAAGTTGGTTAGACTTGTTAAGAATATATATATATTTTTTTTCTCAATTTTCTTTCATAAATTTATTTATTTAATTATTTATAAGTAATTTATTAACGTGAAGTTTTTCATGTTGATTTAAATTCTTTATCACTATGGATTATGGTTTATAACATTGGGTATTAATTTGTGTGTTGATCGATATAGAAATTAACATACGTTTTTTATATCACACTGTATGAAATGAGGGTTTTTACTTATCAATTATTTATTCTAACACTATTTAGGTGTGGGTGATTTTGATTAATTTGAGTAAATATTTAAATAATTTAATTTATACATATTAGCGCGGCTTTTTTGTATATGGATTGTAGACAAAATGGACAAAATTGGACAAAATGTCATACGCATGTAAATTTAGTTTTTGCCTCAGAACAGTAGGGGTTCTGAGGGTTAATTACATAGGTTGGCCTTAACATCAGTCCGGCCGGGCTGTGTTAGAAGTTCTGCCTGGTCATGTGAGCAGTGAGGTGCACATGACAGGCCAGAACCAGGCCTGGTTGGATGTTTTGAGTATCATTCTTCTCGGAACTAATCAGTGGGAGTGCCAGGCCCACTGGGGAGTCTGGGAAGGGGTACTTAAGATATGTGGGTCATGTGTTGGAGGGAGAGGAGCTTGTGAGGCCCGTGTGGTCTGTTCTGGTTCCAGGACTGGGGTAACCACGTGAAGGGTCCCGGTCAGGGGGTGTTCGACACCCCGCAACATGTTCCTGTTGAAGGCCCCTGATAGACCTGCCTGGTCTGGGGTAGGGATCCGTCTATTCCCGAGTCTCGGACCCTGCTGGTCCGAGGCGCAGTAACTGAGGGAGGATTCAAGGTGTCCGGGTGTGCTCTCGGCTTGGAGAGGCACCACAGCTCATGGAAGTGACCGGGGGAGGACTCTTTGGAGGAGGGCCAGCAAGTGGCATCCTGGGAAGTGCCTGGTTACTGAGATCGGAAGGACATTGACAAATTCACATTTTTCCAGTACCACTGAGGAGACGGGAAACGTTCCAGGTACTGAGGGAAAAGGTTCCTGCTCACCCTTAGTTACAACTTGTATACGTTCATAGAATTGCTTCAAGTTTTGAGTCAACGTGCTGACTGTCATGATCTCTGGCTAGAGATCTGTTCAGCCTTGAAGTACCCAGCTGCGAGTGGCTACTCTCTGGGTGGAATTAGAGACTTTGCTAGACCTGCAGTTCAAGGTGCCTGAGTTCTTCACCCGTGCCCTCTGTTCCCATGAGAGACTGTGTTATTGGATGTTACTACTGCAAAATAAAACCTTTTAAAAAGGACTTTATCCGTGTCAGTGTTCAAGTCGTTGGGTATCAACCCTGGGAACCCCTAGACGTGGAAGAGCAGGCCAAGAGAAGGTAACTGGTAAGCCCAATAAGTCAAGGCCGCCCTGCAAGGGTTCTGGCCGCTACACGATGAATGTATTATACACCTGTGTGTGTACACATATGTATAGAATGTTGCGCTATTAATAACTGACTACTTGTGATCTCCTAATTGTGAAGCATATGAAAATATATATATAAAACTATCAAGTCCATATATTCAACAAAAAAGTCAGTTTAAACAGATAAAGTGACAGGTAGACTTGTGCACAATGGAAAATTTTGTTTAGTTTCGGATCGTTTTCATTCGTAAAATACATAATTTCGTTCTGTTATATTCGTTATGTTACGTTAATAAGTTTTCGGATAATTCGTTATTATTCGTTATTATTATTATATGTGAACCTGAGGAGGCTTGGTGGATATAATTAAGAGACAGCTGTGGAGTCTATGGTAGAAAGAGAGTCACAGTGAGTAGGATCCATGTGCAGCAGCCGAGGATAAGGAAAGATCCAGATCAGCCACTGTTAACATTTCAGGCTTAAATCCAAAGCCCTTAAGGTGAGGGTATATCTGATGGGGGAGGAGAGCACTGATGCATGAAGGCACCTGTCACTTTATCGGTTTAAACTGACTTTTTTGTTGAATATATGGACTTGATAGTTTTATATATATATATATATATATATATATATATGCACATTTTTTATGACTTTGTTTGAAATTCACGGATGCACAAGCACTTTTTAGGAGTTGTATATGTTTGTATGTATATGGATTTTGCACACATATATCATATATTGAAATTTTGTTTAAAGTGCATCACAATTAGGAGATCGCAAGTAGTCAGCGATTAATAGCACAAAACTCTATACATATGTGTACACACTCAGATGTATAATACATTCAGGTTTCAGTTATTCACACTGTGGGGAGTTGTGGGAAGTGTCAGCAGCTGAGATACATTAGCCTATAGTTTCAACACTAGCAGCGCACCAGGTTCCACCCATTTTATTGGTCCTTGCTGCCGATTTTTCTCACCTTCCCCCCCAGGCCCAGACAAAAAAAAGGGGCCCAGGCATTTTAGACTGAGCAGTCCATGAGGCTGGTCCCCTCCCCGCTCTCCATCCTGACAGATCCCCTGCAGCAGCCGGTGGGAGAAAGGAGACTGGAACCTTGCAGAGCAGCGGGGGGGGGGGGGGGGGAGGGGGCCGAGAAAGAGCACAGGGGTGGGCGGATAGCATGGGAGTGAGTCGGAGAGCACTGGGGGGTAAAGAGCAGCCAGGCTGAGAGCACTGGGGGGTGTAGAGCATGGAGGGCAGAGAGTAGGCGGGAGCTGGAGAGCACTGGGGGAGCGAGAGAGCACTGGTGTGGGAGGGGGCAGAGAGCACTGGTGTGAGGGTGGCTGAGAGCACTGGGGGAGCCAGAGAGCACTGGGGGAGTAAAGAGAATGGGGATGGATAGCACAGTGGGGTGGACAGCAGTAGGGAGAGGAGCCAGGGAGCACATGGAGGGTCCGGAGAGCACGGTGCGGTGGAAAGCACTGGGGAGAGCCAGGGAGCACATGGGGTCAGAGAGCACTGGGTGAGCTAAAGAACACTGTGAGGGGGAGCTGGAAAGCATGGTGGGGTGGAGAGCAGTGGGGGGTAAATTAAAACATGGTGGTGTGGAAAGCATAGGGGGGAGCCAGAGAGCACATGGGGTGGGCAGAGAGCACTGTGGTGGAGGGAACTGGAGAGCATGGTGGGGTGGAGAGCACTATGGAGGGGAGCCAGGGAACACATGGTGGGCAGAAAACACTGGGGGAGCTGAAGAGTTTGGAAAGCAAAGTGAGGTGGAGAGCATGGGGGAGGGGCGGAGAGCAGATGGGGGTTGATAGCATGGTGGGATGGAGAGCACTGGGGAGGGCAGAGAGCAGATGGGGACCCGAGAGCATGGTCGGGTGGAGAGCACTGGGGAGGGAGCCAGAGAGCACTGGAGAGGGAGCCGGAGAGCACAGTGGGTGGTGGAGGAGATCATAAAGCATGGAGCAAGGGAGCAAGGGACAGAGAGCATGATGGGGTGGAGAGCACAGGGGGAGTGATGGAGATCATGGGGCGGAGCCAGGGAGCACACGGGGACCAAGAGCATGGTGAGGTGGAGAGCACAGAGGGGGCCAGGGGAGATCATGAGGTTGAGCCAGGGAGCACATGGGGGCCGGGGAACTGGAGAGCCCTAGGAAGGGGGGAGCCACGGAGCACATGGGGGCAGAGAGTACAGTGTGGGGAGCTGGAAAGCAAAGTGAGGTGTAGAGCAAGGGGAGCGGAGATCAGATGGGGTACTGAGAGCATGGTAGGGTGGGGAGCACTGGGGGGCAGAGAGCAGATGGGGGACCAAGAGCATGGGGTGGGGTGGAGTTTCTTTCACTGACTGCTGAACTGAATTGCCGGTCGGGTCCTGGGCGAGTGGTGCAGACTGAAGGAGCAGCCCAGCAACCTCAGAAGCTGTGTGCCCTATGGCTACCCACATGTCTTGCTGAGATCACACCTGGAGTCGGGTGCTGGCACCTATAGGTCTTTGCTTTCCCACTCCTCACACCTGCTGCCACCAGACCGAGATGCTCCATGATTGGCCCAGGGGGCCCTCAGGCAGTGTCCGATTGGTCAGCCTGCTCCTGGGCCACGGAGCTTGGCGGTGGGGAGGGAGAGCCGCCGGTGCCAACATTAGAATTGATCATAAGCAAATGAGGCGGCCGCGAGGCCCTGCGAGTGCAAGGCCTTAGGCAGCCGCCTAATTTGCCTAATTAGAGAGCCACCTCTGACCAGGATAATGGAATTACCCACAAAATGACTCCATTTTATAAAGTAAACACCCCAACGTCTATTCTATGAAGCATAATAAGTCTTTTGAAATGTTAATTTTTTTCCACAAGCCTTCGGAAAAACATGGAAAGAAAATGAAAACTTTTTTTTTACACAAAGTGGTCAGTTTATAAGATATTTCTATGTCAAAGCATATATATAGCAAAAATGACACCCCAACATACATTCTGCTACTCCTCCTGAGTATTTTACACAGCCTGGACACATATAGAGGCCCAACATGCAGGGAGCACCGTCAGGCGTTCTAGGAGCATAAATTACACCTCTAATTTCCTAACAACCTATTGCACTTTTGAAGACCCTGGAGCACCAGTACAATGGAATTACCCACAGAATGACCCCATTTTGGAAAACAAACACCGCAACATATATTCTATGAAGATTATGAGTCGTTTAAATGGTTAATTTTTTTTTACACAAGTCTTCAGAAAACGTGGAAAGATAATAATTTTTTTTTTTTTACACAAAGTTGTCAATTTATAAGATATTTCTAACACAGAGCATATATATATATATATATAGCAAAAATTACACCCCAAAGTACATTCTGATAGTCCTCCTGAGTATGGTGATACCACATGTGTGAGATTTTTACACAGCCTGGCCACATACAGAGGCCCAACATTGAAGTAGTGCCTTCAGGCATTTTAGGAGCATAAATTACACATCTCATTTCATTCCTACCTATCACCCTTTTGAAGGTCTTTGAGCACCAGCACAGTGGAATTACCCACAAAATGACCCATTTTGGAAAGCAAACACCCCAATGTATATTCTATGAAGCATGGGCTGCAGATAGGTACTCAGGTACTCTGATGGGCTGGTGACAGGTACTTGTGTACTCTGATGGGCTGGTGACAGGTACTCGGGTACTCTGATGGGCTGGTAACAGGTACTCGGGTACTCTGATGGCCTGATGACAAGTACTCAGGTACTCTGATGGCCTGGTGACAGGTATTCGGGTACTCTGATGGCCTGGTGACAGGTACTCGGGTACTCTGATGGGCTGGTGACAGGTACTCGGGTACTCTGATGAGCTGGTAACAGGTACTCGGATACTCTAATGGCCTGATGACAATTACTCGGGTACTCTGATGGCCTGGCAACAGGTACACGGGTACTCTGATGGCCTGGTGACTGGTACTCAGGTACTCTGATGGTCTATAGATAGGGACTCGGGTACTCTGATGTGCTGGTGACTGGTACTCGTGTACTCTGATGGGTGATGACAGGTAATCAGATGGGCTGTGACAGGTACTCAGATGAACTGTGACAGATACCCCAATGGACTCTGACAGATACTCAGGTGAACTGTGACAGATACTCAGATGGACTGTGACAGGTGCTCAGGTATTCGTGTACTTAGATGAACTGTGACAGATACTCAGGTTTTCGGGTACTCGGATGGACTGTGACAAATACTTGGGTACTCGCGCAATCAGATGAACTGTGACTGGTACTCAAGTACACAGATGGACTGTGACAGGTACTCCGGTGCTCAGATGAACTGTGACAGGTACTCAGGTACTCAGATGGACTGTGACAGGTACTCAGGTACTCAGATGAACTGTGACAGGTACTCAGATGGACTGTGACAGGTACTCAGGTACTGGAGTACTCAGATGAACTGTGACAGGTACTCAGATGAACTGTGAAAGGTACTCGGGTACTCAGATGAACTGTGACAGGTACTCAGAGAACTGTGACAGGTACTCGGGTACTCAGATGGACTGTGACAGGTACTCGGGTACTCAGATTAACTATGACAGGTACTCAGGTATTCAGATGGGCTGTGACAGGTACTCGGGTACTCAGATGGGCTGTGACAGGTACTTTGATGGGTGGTGACAGGTCCTCTTTATTAGGGGCCCAATCAGTGTGATTGCTGTACACTGATAGCGGTAACAAGATGTTACCTGGAACCTGGAACCCATTGACATGTGTCAGGGTGAGAAGCCTCATCCCCAATCGCTGGTCTGCGTGTGCTCTAGGGGTGTTCATGAGCGTCGTGCACCGGGACAGTACATCTGACCGTCTGTGATTGGACACAGCTGGTCACGTGGTAAAGAACCATTTTTATTGTCTCTTTACACAGATCTGGGATGGGCTGTGTCCAAGGGACACACCTCATCCCCGATCGCCAAGCTGCGGGCACCCAGGGGCCCGCAGGAGTGGGGAGAAGCTTGGGATGTCATATGACGCCCAACCAGGATGGGAGATCCCATCTGTGGATGTCATATGACTATGGGCTATTGAAGTGGTTAAAGGAATTCCATGGTCACAGCACATACGTTTGTTTTATAACATCAGCATTGTACCTGCAACATAATCCAATATAAACTTACTTGAAAAATCTCCTTTCATGTTGTGAGTGTTTCTGTCTGCTGGCCATATCTTTTCACAACTTCTTGGATTACCTGCATGCTTTGCAGCTTCTCCTCTGCCGCTTAATTTTAATTTCTAAGGACTACATATCCCATGGTACCTCGCTGCTTACAAGTAGTAAATCCTGTAATGAATCCGCCTCCTGAAACTCCTCCTCTCAGCATCTCTGTAGTTCTGAAGGCAGATCCTGTGAATTCTGTAACAGAGCAGTGCATACTCACCTGAATGCGTGGCACAGAATTAAATGTGTGGGGATCTTCACTAAGTAAGTTCACAAACTCAATATCATTCAGATTAATAGAATTAAGCTAAAAATAATTGTAATACAATGTGGAAATGAATATATTATGTTATATTTGGACCATAAATACGCTTTACCAAATAATGCTGCAGTCTTAAAGATGGCCATAAGATGTCACTCCTTTAACAGAGGTGTAAACTGTAAAGATTTCTTTTATGCTGTTGTGTGTATTCATAACGGTTGTGTTGATTTAAAAATATATATTTTTAGGCAGAATGAAATGCAAACTAGAGCAGCATCATGAAAAATATTTAAGCCCAAAATATTTACCTATATTGGTTCTAAAGAACCAAACTTTCCTTTTGGACCATATAGTGACACTTGTAATACAAACAATCACTGAACATCACAACTTCTAGGAGTATAAAAATTATGTAAATTAAGAATGCTTTCTGAAAATTAAGGGGTAATAGTTTATTTTTATTAATTAACAAAATGGAAAATAAATGAACAGAAGAGAAATCCAAATTAAATCAATATTTGGTGTGAAAATCCTTTGCCTTCAAAACAGCATCAAGTCTTCTAGGTACACTTGCACACAGTTTTTGAAGGAACTCAGCAGGTAGGTTGTTCCAAACATCTTGGAGGACTAACCACAAATCTGCCTTTATGTAATCTCAGACAGACTTGATTATGTTTTTTTCAAAATTGTATATTTACTAAGAAAAATTAACAGAGGTTACAGTGTGTTTTCTTCAAAACAAATAGACCTCAAATAAGGATAAACACATACAGGAAATAAATGATTTAACTTTCAAAGACAGGCCAGAGCATATGATGGAAAAAGGGCAAAATAATCAAAGTAATTAAAAGTTATACAATAATAAGACATTCTGCTGTAAGAAGTCGAGACCAAAGAGGATGGGTAAGCATAGATAAAGTAACATTTTAGGGTGTAGCAAGTGGAGTACCATACTCAGATTGATCCCAAGATTTCCAGATTTTGTCAAATTGTGGCAATGTTTGCTTGACAGTTTGAAGAAACAGGGAATAGGGAGGGGATTTCTCCGATAACCAGCACAATGGGATAACTCTACGAGCAGCCAGTAGGATATAGGAGAAAAACTATTTTACCAACTTTTTTAATCCAGGAAAGGGAAGACCCAGAGGATACATTCAGGAAGCTTTGGAGAGTAGACATAACCTTAGCCCAAAAAGTTTGTATTAGGGAGCAAGCATTGCCAGAAAATATGGAAAAGAGACCCAATGTCAGTGCCACAATGTAAACATAGAATCGTAGCGAGGATATTACAAAAATAATTGTTGCTCTACATAAAGATGGCTTAGGCTATAAGAAGATTGCCAAGACCCTGAAACTGCAGCACATTGAACAAGAACATACAGTGGTTTAACAGGACAGGTTCCACTCAGAGCAGACCTCGCCATGGTTGACCAAAGAAGTTGAGTGCATGTGCTTGGGAAATAGATGTATGAGTTCTGCCAGCATTGCTACCGAGGTTGAAGGGGGGGGGTCAGTCTGTCAATGCTCAGACCATACTCCGCACACTGAATCAAATGGTCTGCATGGCTGTCATCCCAGAAGGAAGCCTCTTCTAAAGATGATGCACAAGAAAGTCTGCAGAGAGTTTGCTGTAGACAAGCAGACAAAGGACATGGATTACTGTAACCATGTCCTGTAGTCTGATGAGACGAAGATAAACTTATTTGGTTCAGATGGTGTCAAACGTGTGTGGCGGCAACCAGGTGAGGAGTACAAAGACAAGTGTGTCTTACCTACAGTCAAGCATGGTAGTGGGAGTGTCATGGTCTGGGACTGCATGAGAGCTGCCAGCACTGGGGAGTTACAGTTCATTGAGGGAACCATGAATGCCAACATGTACTGTGACATACTAAAGCAGAGCATGATCATTCAGATCATTCCAACATGATAACGTCCCCAAATCCACCTCCAAGATGACCACTGCCTTGCTAAAGAAGCTCAGGGTGAAGGTGATGGACTGTCCAAGCATGTCGCCAGACCTAAACCCTATTGAGCATCTGTGGGGCATCCTCAAACGGAAGGTGGAGGAGTGCAAGATCTCTAACATCCACCAGCTCTGTAATGCTGTCATGGAGGAGTGGAAGAGGACTCCAGTGGCAACATGTGAAGCTCTGGTGAACTCCATACCCAAGAGGGTTAAGGCAGTGCTGGAAAATAATGGTGGCCACATAAAATATTGACACTTTTGACATTTTCACTTAGGAGTGTACTCACTTTTGTTGCCAGCAGTTTAGACATTAATGGCTGCGTGTTGAGTTTTTTTGAGGGGACAGAAAATGTACACTGTTGTACAAGCTGTACACTCACTACTTTACATTGTAACAAAATGCCATTTCTTCAGTGTTGTCACATGAAAAGTTATAATAAAATATTTACAAAAATGTGAGGGGTGTACTCACTTTTGTGAGATACTGTATGTCTGATGTTACAACCTTGCTTAACCACTTAACAACCGCCCATTCCCGATTAACGGCTTCAGGGCGGTTGTTTAACTCTGAGAGGCCGTTAATTAACGGCCTCCCAGAATTCTGCTCTCGCGCGCCCCCTGGGGCGCGCACACGAGAGCATACGTGACCGCTGGGTCCAGTGGACCCGGCGCATCACGAATCACGGTAAACGGCCGCTCATCGCGGCCGTTTACCACGTGATCGCTCCGTCAAATGACGGAGTGATCACTTGTAAACAAGCCGGCGTCATGTTATGACGCCGGTTCCTCCCTCCCCTCTCTGTACCGATCGGTACAGCGGAGGGGGAAGAGATCGGTGTCAGCAGCGATGTGGGCTGCATCTGCAGTGCCCACATCGCTGCTCACCGAAAATTAACCCCTCAATTCCCTGCAAATACTCTGCATTACTCTGCAATTCCCTGCAAATACTCTGCATTACTCTGCAATTCCCTGCAAATACTCTGCATTACTCTGCAATTCCCTGCAAATACTCTGCAATGCCCTGCAAATACTCTGCAATGCCCTGCAACACTCTGCATTGCCCTGCAACACTCTGCATTGCCCTGCAACACTCTGCATTGCCCTGCAACACTCCGCATTGCCCTGCAACACTCCGCATTGCCCTGCAACACTCCGCAATGCCCTGCAACACTCCGCAATGCCCTGCAACACTCCGCAATGCCCTGCAACACTCCGCAACGCTCTGCAATACCCTGCAACACTCTGCAACACTCTGCAACACCCGCCAATACCCTGCAACACTCTGCAATGCTCTGCAACCCCCGCCGATACCCTGCAACACTCTGCAATGCTCTGCAACCCCCGCCGATACCCTGCAACACTCTGCAATGCTCTGCAACCCCCGCCGATACCCTGCAACACTCTGCAATGCTCTGCAACACCCGCCAATACCCTGCAACACTCTGCAATGCTCTGCAACACCCGCCAATACCCTGCAATGCTCTGCAACGCAGTACTCTGCAACACCATGCTCTGAGATACCCAGCCATAGTCGGTGATACCCTGCAATACCCAGCCATAGACATCTCCCGCCGCCCTCCGCCCTCCGGTGCTTCTACCGAATCGCTAATACGATCAAAGCCAGAATCTTTTTTTTTTTTCAGGCTTCCCAGCTTAGAGGTGAGATGTGGGTCTTATTGACCCCACATCTCACTGTAAAGAGGACCTGTCATGCCATATTCCTATTACAAGGGATGTTTACATTCCTTGTAATAGGAATAAAAGTGATCAAAAAAATTATTTTTGGGGAAAAAAATGTCAAACTAAAATAAATAAAGTAAAATGAACAATAAAAAAAAATGTTTTTTTAAAAGCGCCCCTGTCCCCATGTGCTCGCATGCAGAAGCGAACGCATGCGTAAGTCCCGCCCACATATGAAAACGGTGTTCAAACCACACATGTGAGGTATCGCTGCGAACGTTAGAGCGAGAGAAATAATTCTAGCCCTAGACCTCCTCTGTAACTCAAAACATATAACCAGTAAAAAAAATGTAAATCGTCGCCTATGGGGATTTTTAAGTAGCGACGTTTGCCGCCATTCCACGAGCGTGTGCAATTTTGAAGAGTGACATATTAGGTATCTATTTACTCAGCGTAACTTCATCTTTCACATTATGCAAAAATTGGGCTAACTTTACTGTGTTTTTTTTTTTTAAGCACAAAACAGTTTTTTTTCCAAAAAAAAGCATTCAAAAATTACTGCGCAAATACCGTGCGAGATAAAAAGTTGCAAAGACCACCATTGTATTCTCCAGGGTGTTTGCTAAAAAAACATATATAATGTTTTGGAGTTCTATGTAATTTTCTAGCAAATAAATGATGATTTTTACATGTAGGAGAGAAATGTCAGAATTGTCCTGGGTGCTCCAGAACACCTGATGGCGCTCCATGCATGTTGGGCCTCTGTATGTGGCCACGCTGTGTAAAAGTCTCACACATGTGGTATCACCATACTCGGGAGTAATAGCAGAATGTGTTTTGGGGTGTAATTTGTGGTATGCATATGCTGTGTGTGAGAAATAACCTGATAATATGACAATTTTGTGAAAAAAAAAAAAAAAGTAAAAAGAATCTTGATTTTGCAAAGAATTGTGGGAAAAAATGACAACTTCAAAAAACTCATCATGCCTCTTACTAAATACCTTGGAATGTCTTCTTTCCAAAAAGGGGTCATTTGGGGGGTATTTGTACTTTTCTGGCATGTTGGGGTCTCAAGAATTGAAATAGGCCGTCAGTACTTCAGGTGTGATCAATTTTCAGATATTGGCACCATAGCTTGTGGACTCTATAACTTTCACAAAGACCAAATAATATCCACCAATTTGTACTTATTTTTACCAAAGATATGTAGTAGTATAAATTTTGGCCAAAATTTATGAAGAAAAAATTACTAATCTGCTAAATTTTATAACAGAAACAAAGAAAAATTAGTTTTTTTACAGAATTTTCGGTATTTTTTCTTTTATAGCACAAAAAATAAAAAACCCAGCGGTGATTAAATACCACCAAAAGAAAGCTCTATTTGTGTGAAAAAAAAGGACAAAAATTTCATATAGGTCCAGTGTTGCATGACTGAGTAATTGTCATTCAAAATGCGAGAGCACCGAAAGCTGAAAATTGGTCTGGTTATTAAGGGTGTTTAAGTGCCCAGTGGTCAAGTGGTTAAGAGAGGGGCAGAAATGAAGAAATGATTCCGTCTAGAATACATTTTGTAGGATGGAGAGTAAAAAGTGTACTGTTTGCCAATTGGGTGTTTGATGCACCATGAATCTAAGAGGCGATTGGTACGTAAGAGCTTTACCAAAAGAGGTAGACAGAGCCTGCACCCGATTGGATGGGGATGGATGCAACAAGGTCTAAATTTAGAATGCTCTGCAAAAAAGAGGTCCTTTGGAATTTTAATTTCAATACTAGAAAACCTGATGGGTTTTCCTCTTAAAAAATGCTGAAAGTGCAGAAAATCAAGAGGACAAGGTAAGGGACAGGTGTTTTTTTCAGGCCAAATCTGTAGTGCTTAGAGTGACAATGCTGCCCTTCCATAAAAACAGTACAGAGAGTAAATATTGTCAACACACTGAATGTTATATTCAGCACTATACCTGTTGGCAACATACTATATGTTTATAATTGAAAACTGAAGGACTGTGTATAGAGATTAAAGTGGTCAATTGGTATACAAGTATAACCAACTCTGATGGTAGTAACCCAGTAGGGAGTAATTATGGCAAGAAATGTTTACAAATCGAGGTACAATATGTAGTGAAAATAAAAAAAGATAAAAATAAATAAATACGAATGATAGTAATATGCAAGTTCAATAGTCTTGGAAGGTAGAAAGGCTAATCCATGTGTGAGTACAAAGATTCTATATAAATTGGGGGTAAGGCAGCCTCAAAGGCAGGTTAGGAGACCTGAACACTGTGAAGACAAGAAAGGAATGTTTATTATGTAATGTTTATTATGTGGAAACAAAGGTCATAGCATAGGTGATGCACTCACAAGTTCGGGAAGATGCCGAAGGAATCTCTCATTTGCAGGAGCTATCAGGGCTCTGTCCAGTCTAGAGTCAAACTGGCCTAACGGAACACATTTCCGATGCAGGGCCACGCCTCCTGATGAAGGAGGTGTGGCCCTGCCTCTGACAGCTCCTGTCATTGAGAGACTCCTCCTGTGTTGTCACATACCTGGTCGGAGTCTGAAGTGATGAGGTCAGCCTCTCTTGTCTCTCCAACCAAGGCTCCAACTGAGGATGGAGACAGAAGGACCCAAGGGAAAGGAGGAACACGAGTGCCTGCAGATGGATGCCAGGAAGCTTGAGATAGGTGATGCAACTTTGGGAATGCAGGAAGTCGCAGCAGGTCGCAGGAGCAGAGTTGCAGAAACACAGAAGGCAGCTCGGAGCCAAACAGGAGACAGAAGCAGAGTCACGGGAATAGCAGGGTTCAGAAGCAGGTGGGCATAGAGGTACCAAATCATCAGACAGGAGCAGAGTCAGATAGGAGGCCGGAATCAGGAACCAGTAATCAGCAAAGTAGGAGAGTCCAGAAGCAAGGTCAAGGAAAGCCAGGGGTTTAGCAACGGGCATAAATCAGGCAAAATCAGGAGCCACAGGGCAAGGGTACAGGAACAGCTGAAGATCGGTCAGCATCTGTGTCAGGGTCGTTACCTGGATGGTCGCGGTGCTGCCCGTGTTGGTGTGCGCCGATGTCCTGCGGTGCGCGCTGGGGTGCGTGTTCCTGTGCGCGCGGTGTTGCGCGCTCCTGTGGGCGCTGGTGCGCGTCGGTGTGTGCCCTTGCGTGCCCCTGCACGTGCGCGGCGCTTGGCGCCAATCGGCCTATTTAGGCCTGCTGCTTAGACCATTCAGGTGCTGCCTGATCAACAGCTCCTCGGTTCCTGTTCCGTTGTCCGTATCCTGCGTTCCTGTTTCCAGATCTCCTGACGACCCGGCTCTCCTTGGACACCTCTGACCTCTGCCTGCACCTGACCTCGGCCTGTTTGACCTCTCTCTTGCCTGCTCCTTCTGTACCTCTACTGCCCGCCTGTTGCCAAACCCTGCCTGAACCCGGACCTGCCTGCTCTGCTCCTCCTCCGTACCCAGTTTGCCTGTGTCCAACCTACGCACCTGCTGCTGGAAGTTTCCTGCAAGTTCCTGTTCCTGGAGCCATACCACAGGCTCTCTTACCACTCCGCACTCTCAGCCACCTGTCTGCTCTATCAGGGGTTGTAAGTTGGACACGTACGGGAGACCACCCTCTGCCCAAGTGGACTCACTAGTTCGGTAAGTGCCAGTCTGACAGTATCAGGCAGCCATGACTGAGTCCGGGCAGGGGGCCTCCCCCATGGATGAATTATGCAGACATTTGGCCAGTCTGACCCAAGCCGTGAAGAATCTCCAGGAAGGCTACTCAAGGTTGGAGGAGCAAGTTCAAGCCTTGTCCTCCTCATCTAACCCTCAAGGAACCTCTCCCACCGGTCTTTCATCCGCACCCTCCATAGTGATGCTTCCTCCAGAGCCAAGGGTACCTACGCCCGAGAGGTTTTCTGGCGATCGCACCAAGTATCGTGCGTTTCGCAACTCTTGCGAACTGTCTTTCGCACTGCAGCCCCGGACATTCTCTCTAGAGGCAACCAAGGTGGGCTTTGTAATATCCCTGTTGTCCGGCAAGCCTCAGACCTGGGCCCACCGTCTGCTGGAGCAGAAATCTGGAACCCTGGATAGCCTTGATAATTTCTTTTTGGCCATGTCTCAACTATATGAGGACCCCCAATTGACTGCGACTGCAGAAGCCGCACTGCACTCTCTTCAACAAGGTCGCAGAGCGGCCGAGGACTATGTGGTGGAATTCCGCCGTTGGAGCTCCAACACGGATTGGAATGACGCCGCCTTGCGCCACCAATTCCGGATGGGACTTTCTGACCCCCTTAAGGATGAGTTGGCACGGGTAGGAATACCACAAACCCTGGATGAGTTAGTCAACCTCTCCATTCAGATTGATCGTCGCTTAAGGGAGCGCCGGTCGGAGAGGTCCTCCAACCACTTCCGTCCCACCTGGGTGCTCCCCAAGGTTCCCAGTTCTGCTGGTCAGTTCTCTTCTACCTCTTCTGCTCCCGCTCTGGAAGCCCCTGAACCGATGCAGCTCGGGTTACTTCGGCCCTCGTTGACCCCTGAAGAAAAGCAGCGCAGACGTGCCCACAACCTATGTCTCTACTGTGGGGAACCTGGGCACTATGCCAGGGCCTGGCCCAACAAGACACGTAAGTGTGTTTCCTCTTCCTTCATGTGTGCCTCTGTTCTACGAAAACCCAGTTCTCATCTTGCCCTTCTCCTCACTTTGCAGCTTCCAGGAGGGAATTTCCCAGTGTCAGCCATCATTGATTCCGGAGCATGCAGCTGCTTCATCGATCTGACTTTCGCTGCCAACCATCACATCTCGCTTCTACCTAAGGCTCAGGGGCTTGCTGTACATCTAGCTGATGGCTCCGCTCTTAGTTCCGGTCCTGTCACGCAAGAGACTGTCCCTTTACTGGCTACTATGGGCACCTGTCACCAAGAGCACCTACGTCTGGATGCCATCTCCTCCCCCTTGTTCCCCATTATCCTGGGGATACCCTGGTTGCAGGCCCACAATCCAAGCATAAATTGGGCCACAGGAGAAGTCAAGTTTCTTTCTGAGTACTGTCAACAACACTGCTTGGGCCAACCAACCAATAATTCCTCTCAACTTCTTTGTTTGGATGTCAATCCGGAATTGCATCAGTCCATTCCTGAACCCTATAAGGACTTTCTGGATGTATTCAGCAAGAAAGGGGCAGAGACTCTTCCCCCCACAGGCCTTATGACTGCCCTATAGAACTGTTACCAGGTACTGAAGTTCCCTTTGGGAGAATTTTTCCATTAACGGAGCAGGAGTTAGGCACGCTGAAAGATTATATTGATGAAAACCTGAAAAAGGGGTTTATCCATCCTTCTACTTCCCCTACCGGTGCTGGCATTTTTTTTGTCGAAAAGAAGGACCATTCCCTACGCCCCGGGAATTGAACAAAATAACTGTTAAAAAACGTTATCCTTTACCCCTAGTACCCGAGTTATTCCAAAGGCTGGGGTCTGCAGTCATCTTTTCGAAATTAGATCTTCGCGGAGCTTACAATTTAATCCGTATCCGAGAAGGAGACGAATGGAAGACAGCGTTCCTTACTCGTTTTGGGCACTTCGAGTACCTTGTCATGCCCTTCGGGTTGTGTAATGCACCCGCGACCTTTAAACATTTTGTCAACGACATTTTTCGTGATTACCTGGATCTATATGTAATTGCATACCTGGACGATATCTTAATCTTTTCCTCATCATTGGAAGACCATCGTAGACATGTCCGTAGCGTTTTAGCTCGACTCAGGGTACACGGGCTCTACGCAAAACTCGAAAAGTGTGAGTTTGAACACCAGTCCATCCAATTCCTGGGCCTGTATATATCAGTGGAGGGCATCAAGATGGATCCCCAAAAGGTGTCTGCCATCCTGGACTGGCCTGCGCCTGTGGACAAGAAGGGTGTACAGCGCTTCATCGGCTTTTCCAACTTCTACCGGAAATTTATCAGGGGTTTCTCTGCAATTATTGCTCCCATCACCGAACTGACCAGGCAGGGTACCCGATTCTCTTGGACCCCTGAGGCTCAGCTGGCCTTTGAAAGACTCAAGATGCTATTTACTTCTGCCTCTATTCTGAAACATCCGGATCCAGCCTTACCCTTCGTCCTTGAGGTTGATGCTTCAGAAATCGCTGTGGGGGTGGTGCTCTCCCAGCGGCAGGGTGCCAAGGCCCTTCTTTTTCCGGTGGCGTTCTTTTCTCGCAAACTGTCATCATCCAAAAGGAATTATGATGTTGGGGACCGAGAACTTCTGGCCATTAAGGTGGCTCTGGAGGAATGGCGTTATCTATTGGAGGGTGCTGCACATCCTATCCTGGTCTACACTGACCATAAAAACCTGGAATATTTGAGAATGGCCAAAAGACTTCAATTCCACATCACCTATAGACCTGGTTCTAAGAACGTCAAGCCGGATGCCCTGTCGCGTATGTTTTCTAACCCTGAAATGACTCGGCCTCCTGATATAATTCTCCCTTCTGGGAACTTCCTGCTCCTCCAAGGGGACCTTATCTCCCGGATCAGACAGGCTTCTGTGGGAATGCCCCCGAGCCCTGAAGTCAGCTGTAGTGAAGGGTTGTTCTGGCACAAAGGCAAAATTGTGGTTCCTGAAGCCTTGAAGGTGAACGTGTTGGAACTCTGCCACGACCATAAGATGGCCGGACACTTTGGTACCTTGAAGACTGCCGAACTGGTTCAGCGCACCTTCTGGTGGCCTCAACTTCTCAAGGATTGCAAGGACTATGTGGACTCTTGTAGCACTTGTGCCCGAAGTAAAAACAGCCGGACACGGGCTTGGGGTCTACTGAAACCTTTGCCTGTCCCTGAGAGACCGTGGAAAATGATTTTGATGGACTTTATCGTGGAACTTCCCCTATCAGAGGGGTTCTCTACTATCTTTGTTGTTGTAGATAGGCTGTCCAAAATGGCCCACTTCCTCCCGATGAAGGGCACCCCCCTCGGCAATGGAGACGGCCAAGATCTTTATCAAAGAAATTGTAAGGCTGCATGGGGTCCCGGCAAGTATTGTTTCCGATCGAGGTGTCCAATTCACTTCAAGGTTTTGGAAAGCGCTCGGCGGGTCTCTTGAAATTGAATTGGCCTTTTCTTCCGCTTATCACCCCCAGACAAATGGACAAACGGAAAGAACCAATCAGTCCCTGAAACAGTACATCCGCTGTTTTTCTTCTTTCTCGCAAGATGACTGGGTCTCGCTACTACCTATGGCGGAGTTCGCATATAACAACTCCTTGCATTCCGCCATCAACCAAACACCGTTCTTTGCCAATTACGGCTTCCACCCAGCTTTTTTACCCAGCTCAGTCCCAGAATGCTCTGTTCCGGCAGTTTCCGAGACATTGGACTTCTTCTCTAATAACAACAAACTCCTAAAGGAGACTATGGCCCGGTCCCAGGAATGCTATAAACGGGCGTTTGACAAGAAGAGACGTGGAGAACTTGTTCTGGCGCCCGGCAACCAAGTATGGTTATCCACAGCTAACCTAAAGATGGCCTGTCCCTCCAGGAAGTTCGTCCCTAAATTCATGGGCCCTTTCACAGTAAAGAGGAAGATAAATGAAGTTGCCTATGAACTTAACCTATCTGACTCTTTTAGAGTGCACCCGGTCTTTCACGTGACCTTACTGAAACCTGTTACTCCAAATCCCTTTGCTGACCGCACTACTGGCCCACCCGAACCTGTTATAGTGGACAATGAAGAAGAGTTTGAGGTTGAAGCAATCCTTGATTGTAGGAAGAAGGGTAATGGAACCCAGTACCTCATCAAATGGAAGGGGTATGGCCCTACATGCTCAAGAACTTTTGCGGGCCTTCAAGAACCGCCAGGTTTCCAGATCGGCTCACCTGGGCAGCCGGAGTCTGCCCTTAAGGAGGGGCACTGTCAGGGTCATTACCTGGATGGTCGCGGTGCTGGGGTGCGTGTTCCTGTGCGCGCGGTGTTGCACACTCCTGTGGGCGCTGGTGCGCGTCGGTGTGTGTCCTTGCGTGCCCCTGTTGTGGGCACTTCGGGTGGCGCTGGTGTGTCTGCTGGCGTCCGGGTGTGCGCGGCGCTTGGCGCCAATCAGCCTATTTAGGCCTGCTGCTTAGACCATTTAGGTGCTGCCTGATCAACAGCTCCTCGGTTCCTGTTCCGTTGTCCGTATCCTGCGTTCCTGTTTCCAGATCTCCTGACGACCCGGCTCTCCTTGGACCTCTCTCTTGCCTGCTCCTTCTGTACCTCTGCTGCCCGCCTGTTGCCAAACCCTCCCTAAACCCAGACCTGCCTGCTCTGCTCCTGCTCCGTACCCAGTTTGCCTGTGTCCAACCTACGCACCTGCTGCTGGAAGTTTCCTGCAAGTTCCTGCTCCTGGAGCCATACCACAGGCTCTCTTACCACTCCGCACTCTCAGCCACCTGTCTGCTCTATCAGGGGTTGTAAGTCGGACACGTATGGGAGACCACCCTCTGCCCAAGCGGACTCACCAGTTCGGTAAGTGCCAGTCTGACAATCTGTTACCAGTTAGAGTACCTTAAATAGGCCACCTGGCGTGTGTGTGTTCCGTAAGATTCCTTCTGCGCGCATGCATACGCAAATGTGCCCGGAGCACGACAACAGTTCCCCTACAGTCCCCTATGCGCGCACGTGTGCGTGAGTGCGCCCGGACCGCGACAACAGTTCCCTTACAGGTGTCTTCCCGACTTCCCATACATTCATTGATGGAGGAGTTTGACACACAATGGCTGTCGTGCAGACCCGGGTTCCTTTGAGTTGACACTGAGCAACATTTAAATGCCTGTCTTGCTGGATACCTTGTGAGTGCATCACCTGTGTTTTAACCTTTGTTTCCACATAATAAATGTTACTGCACCATAGGCAGTTTTGGCACTTCTCTCTACCCCTCCCTTTTTGTCTTCACAATAAATATTGTCACCCTTTGACAGATAGTGTGTCACTGGCAGCATCATCAGGTGTCTGTACAAAAACAATAAAAGTACACCATTCACTGCACAACCATATTGTTGATGAATACATGATTTGTACTCTGAGTCAATCTGCGGATAGTATAGGAAAGGAACAAAAGAGCAACAGAGAACATTGACCTGAGGTGTGCCGGGGTCCCGTGGTCAGTATGCCTAAAAGGGGGCATACCCAAGTATGAATTGAAATGAAATGAAAAGGAAAAGAAAAGGGGAATGGGTGGGTGGGACACGAGAGCCTACGACCACAAGGGAGGAGGCAAAGGAGGGCAGGCTTTATGCAGCCTGACTCCTCCTACAAATACAGGCTGACCTGCGGTCAGCCTTACACTTGTACTCGGAGTCAATCTGCGGATAGTATAGGAAAGAAACAAAAGAGCAACAGAGAACATTGACCTGAGGTGTGCCGGGGTCACGTGGTCAGTATGCCTAAAAGGGGGCAAAAATAAACACAGTAGGATGAAAGCTTAACAAACAGATTTATAGCAGCCTGAGTTAACGTTCAAACTACCAAATTGACAACGCTTATGACATCACAAAAAGTGGCTCTGAGACATACCCAGAGGAACAAGTCGACCTCCACCTACCCAAATTACAAATAATGATAGCCTTGACCCCCTGGCGCAAAGTCACAGAAGCTGCTCCTATCCTGAATGAATAGCCAAAGAATGCTTAGGGTCCAGACCCTGTTTGGCCAAAAGGGGAGAGGGGAGCCCTAGGAAAAGGCAACAGAGGACCATCTCTGGGTTTGGCAGATGTGCAACTGACGAGCTGGTTTAACCAACACTGGGTACCATTCCCTGCCCGGCTCTAAGAACCCAATGACAGTGCCACTTCCCAGTTTCTGCATCTGTGAGCATGCAGATGTAACTGAAAAGGCTGGGGTAACAAACCAGTTGACTGGCCAAAAATATGCGAGACCCTGGGCCAGAAGCTCAACTCCCCTGGCCTTAGGAACCATAAAAGGCCAGATATTGCGCTACCTGAGCGCCAAACTAGTAAACGACGCCAAAGGAGACCTAGTGAGCATGTCAGATATCTCACGCAAAAATATGACCCACGATAGGAAGTCTGCTGAGCACAGTAGGAGGGCTACACCTCTGGATCCCTGAGGATGCTTAACTAGAGTGCATAGAAAATAAACAACATGAAATGCTGAGTCTCAGCCAAATACGCCCCAATAGTGCTGTAGGCTGATATGAGTTGGAAGTGGCAAAAAACAGAAAAGCAATTAGGAATTGGATGTTACCGTCAGGACTAGGAAACCTTGACCGGAAAGCCTGGAAAACATCCCAAGCAGTGAGTGTTCCTGGTATACAAAATAAGGATTTATCAATCAAGGCTGCTGCATCAGCCCAATGGACCCTAACCCATCACAAATGCTGGAAAAGGCGTTACGCCGGCATCTGTGTCCGAGACCAGGGCCTACTGGTACCGGCCTAAATCCCGAGAGGGTTCCAGAATCCACTGAAGCCCCTGAGCCCATAGAAGCTGCTGGAGCTGCAATGGGTTGACTTACCTATAGCTCCATACTATTGCGCAACTCCTGGCCGGACGTAGCTAGGAAATTAAGGTAGTGTGGAAATGACACACAACTGGGTCAGTAACATACGCTGCAAGAAAAACATGAGCAGACTGAGAAACCTGTGACAGGAATGTAGCTGCGTGAAGGAACGTGATTGAACGAGAAACATGAGTAGCGCGAGCTGATGAAAACGTGAGCAGCACAAGAACCGAGGCTGCAAGGAAAATGCAAACTGCATGAGAGACGCAGGTTGCATGAAAATGTGAATTGATGAACATGAGAAACATGAGAAATGAGAGAAACACAGGACAATGTGAGAAGCCTGGGAAAAATTAGAGAAACATGAAACGGGAGTTGGCATAGAAACAAAAATATTGCATCAGAAACGTGAATTACATGAGAAACTAAATTGCATGAGAAACTAAATTGCATGAGAAACGTGAGTTTGTACAAAATATGTGAGCAGCGTAAGAACAGATGAGGAGACTTGCCACCGAACAAGCCAATTAAAAACGATCACCTCAATCTGTTAAACCCATAGACGTGATGGGTAACCTGTAGTGGAAGAACAAGGACAACCCAGCTGCGTGAAAATGACCAGAGAACATAACAGACAACCCGCCCCCTGGCATAGCAACACCCCTGGTACCTGACAAGTATGAGGATGTGGGTGCAGAAATGACAAGACTAACAGCGCATGAATGTGAAGCTAATGACAACACCACCCTAGTGTATGCAGTAAGCGAGCCCGAGCAACCTGCAGCGCCAAGACAGGAAATTAAAAAACGAACACTCAGGGCTAAGGTACCCACAGACTGTGGTGGGTAGTAGTAAAGGTGTAATGGTGAAAGTGCACATATGACGTATGGACTACAGGCGAGAAGATTGTGGGACGACAATCAATTAAAAACGAAACCTCAGCCTGTGTGGATCTGTAGACGTGACAGATCCTGGATGTAACCACAAGCTAACGGAAATCCAGCAAACAAAGAGGCAATGACATGAAAAGGCATATGACATGAAACATGGGAAACGTAAGAAACATGGGACGCGTAAGAAACATTGGAAACATGGGAAGCGTGAGACATACGGGAAACGTAAGAAAAACATGGGAAACGTGAGAAATGTAAGAAACATGAGAAACGTAAGAAACATGGGAAAGGCTAGAAACATGGGAAAGGCATGAAACATGGGAAAGGCGAGAAGCATGGAAAACACAAGAAACACGGGAAACATGGGAAACATGACAAACGTAAGAAACATGGGAAAAAACGTGAATGAAGCATGAGAACCATAACTTGCATGAGAACCATAAATTGCATGAGAAACCGTAAATTGCATGAGAAATCGTAAATTGCATGAGAAATTGTAAATCGCACGAGAACGCAAAACCATAAATTGCATGAAAAAAACTAACTGCATGAAAACCATAAATTGCCTAAAAACTGTAAGTTGTATGAGAAATGTAAATTTACATGAGAAACGTAGATTGCATGAAAACCGCAAATTGAACGAGAAACCGTAATTTGCACGAGAAACGTGAATTGCATGAAAACGTACACCGCATGAGAATGTAAATTGCCATTACCAACAGAAAATGCCCCAGAGCATGCACACGTGTATCCTCCCTTGAACAACCCCAGGATCCAAAAGCACAAGAGCACTTGACCATGGAAGCAGTACATGCCGTACTCGGGTGGAGCGATTGGGGATAGCAAAAACATGAAAATATCACCCAGGACAGCCCCCCCAAGCCACCATGCTCCCTGCAATTAGGCTGACCCCCCCTCTGCCCGGGCCGGTACCTGAGCGGAACGAGTGGCATCTGATGCGGGTCCTCCGTTGATGCCACCCGCCCACCTACTAGAACCACGACCACCGGGAGAAAGAGAACCGGCAAGATCCTTGCAGCCGTCCGTGCTGCTACTCTGCAGCTGAAAACAGGAAGTGATACGTGACCTGCCCTGACCCGGAAATGATGTAACTGCTCACACAAGAGCCTACGACCACAAGGGAGGAGGCAAAGGAGGGCAGGCTTTATGCAGCCTGACTCCTCCTACAAATACAGCCTGCGGTCAGCCTTACACATATCCATGCTGTCTCCATTCTACCGACACATTTCTGGTTTAAACACCTTCCTTCAGGGGTATTGACAGGGAGATATATGTTCATTCAGTAATTCAATTAAGGTAATGTACAGTCATGTGCGCAGTAAAGGCATGGATGATATCTGTTTGCACTGTTGCAGCAAGGAGGACAACACACGAATGACCATCTCCCTTGTCCCAGGAAGAAATGTATTTGTCCTTTAGGGGATTCCGCCAATTTATATGACCATTTTACCTTCTTAGGACACTGGGATAATCTATCCACATTCTCTGGAATACACAAAATGTTCATGTCCTGGTGTCCCACACTAGTGGCTTCCATATTGGGGGATGTCCGTGAGGAATCTTTGTTCGTTCCACACAGGCAACGGCAAACAGATCTCATCCTTGCCATTACTGTGCACATGGCTGTACACTACCTTGACTGAATTAGGGAATGAATATATATCTCCCTGTCAATACCCCTGAAGGAAGGTGTTTAAACCAGAAATGCGTTGGGTAGACTGGAGATAGGACAAATATTTTATGTATTCATCAACAATATGGTTGTACAGTGAATTGTGTACTTTTATTGTTTATGTACAGACACTACTTTACATGTGTATTCTGTTTTAAGATGTATCTAATAAAATAGTTTTTAACCACTTCGCATCCAGGCCAATTCTGACATTTCTCTCCTACATGTAAAATTCATCATTTTATTGCTAGAAAATTACATAGAACCCCCAAACATTATATATTTTTTTTTAGCAAAGACCCTAGAGAATACAATGGCGGATGTTGCAACTTTTTATCTCACACGGTATTTGCGCAGAAAAAAATCAGTTTAATGCTTAAAAAAAAAAACAGTAAAGTTAGCCCATTTTTTTTTTGCATAATGACAGGAAAAGGGAGAGGGCAGTTTCTTGCCCCCCCTTTTCCTCATGGGAGAGCGGCTGGATCAGCTGTTTCAAGTTCCCCTGCAGAGCCTGTGGCCAGCGGGGAAACAGCTGTTAGTCACATGTTTTTGAGGAGGGGTACAGGTGACCTCTCTTCATGACATGTAAAAAAAACCTGGGAAGAACTGGTTTAAACCAGTTTTCTTGGGGCTATATAAAGGAGGTTCTGCTGAGGGGGCTCATTCGCCTCAGAAGAAGAGTTGTGGTGTTCTCTCTGGGTTCTGCCCTGAACAAACAGTCTCTTCTGAGGCCGGAAGATGAGAGAGGAGGGAAGCCTGGATTCGCCAATGCCTAGACCTACCCGCCTGTCGTGTCAAGAGGCTCCGGTGGGAGCTACACCACCTGTCAGCCATCCTGGTCCGGAGGAAAGAAGAGGAGAGTGGTCAGCGGTGGAAGCCCGGGGGCCGTCGCTGCGTCAGGAAGAAGCGGATCCCGAAGATGTGGAGGAGGAGCCAGCGCGTCAGCAAGGAAGCGCCGCCCCCGGTTCGGTCGGATGGGGCGGCGAAAAAGAAGCGCAACCCCGCCGGAGCTATTCGCCTACCCGCCGCGCCCTGCTATTCAGAAGAGCTGGTCCTTCTCAGGACCATACCAGAGGGCAGGTGGGCGGGGGAAGGCTTGGAGCGGGCAGGCAGAGCGGCCGAGCATCCATGTCTGAAGCGGTGGGTGGGGCCAGAGGTGGTACGGAAGGCGGAGCAACCTCTCTGAGGGAGTGGTCTCCCCCTCCACAGCGTCAGGCATCACCCAGGCAACCGACCATGCTGCCTTTCACTGAAGCAGGGCTTGATAGTGGGCCTGCTTTACATCAAGGGAGTGCAGGTATGTATGAACCTTCTGTTAATTAATTATTAAATGGTACTATTATCTAAAGTGTCTAAAGAATTAGCTATTCAGAAATAGTTTTGTCAGCCAGCTATAAGTAATGTTTTAGCCTCTAACGTTTCAGCTATGGAAGTTTGGTCGCCACCTAGTGGCGTCTCTGCTAATGGCACTCCAGCTTTGCCAATTCATTTAGAACAGAATATCAATGTGTATTATAGTAATGCTAAATCACAAAACTTGCTGGAAATTTGTTTAAAGGAGTCCATGCCCTGTGATATTTTTCCGTTGGGATTTCATTTGTGTCAGGTTGTTAAGGAAAAATTTGGCGGGGGGGGGGGAACCAGTTTTCTTGGGGCTATATAAAGGAGATTCTGCTGAGGGGGCTCATTCGCCTCAGAAGAAGAGCTGTGGTGTTCTCTCCCCTCCCTCCCTCCCTAAAAAATAAAAAATTTGTATTTAAATGTATTTTAATTCTGTATGGTTATGTTCATTTATTTTGTCGCGGTTGTTGTTATGTGGTAAGTCACCTTTGCAAAAAATAAAATAAACAATAATACAGAATTGTAACAGCAAAGGGGGACAAGTTATTATGGCTTTGTACTTATAGTGTTTCAAGTGTTGGGTATTTTGTGTTGCTGCCTGAGCCGTAGTGACTGGGCTAGCTTTAAGTTTATTGGATGAGTTTTGATGAGTTATGTACAACATTTTGAAACCAATAATAAACAAACGCGGCCATTATTATCCAAACACCTGTCTGCTTGTCTTATTTCAAAAGTTATTGAATAAAAATTCCAGCCTGCTGTCCCATGTGATAGATCAAGATACGCTGAGTAAATAGATACCCAACATGTCATGCTTCAAAATTGCACGCACTCGTGGAATGGCGCCAAACTTTGGTATTTAAAAATCCCCATAGGCGACGCTTTAAATTTTTTTACTGGTTACATGTGTTACAGAGGAGGTCTAGTTCTAGAATTATTGCTCTCACTCTAACGTTCACAGCGATACCTCACATGTGTGGTTTGCACACCTTAATCCCTTAAATTGTATATTGACTTTATTTGCAATGCATAGCTTATCATTACTATACAAAATGTTATGCACTGTTGGAGTTTAGCACTGAAAGCAATTGTTACTGGATTTGGGGGCTTTTTCTATATTATGGGATGAGATGTATCTGAGAGAATGTTGCATTCATTATAGATATTTGTGGGTATTTTTTTGTTCAGATTGTATGAAGACCTTGCTATGTAACAATACTGTTTCATTTTGGTTTATGACATGTTTGCTAAGCAATTATCAGAGCTACATGTATGCTTTATTTTGAGATTTCGGTTTAGCAGTTAGGTTCATGTTTAGGACTGACATTAGACTGGTTTGGTCTAGTTGAGGCTCTTAGGTTAAGTGTTAGGTTTCAGCAGGGCCGTCTTTAATATAGATTGGGCCCTGGGCAAAATTTTTCTAGGGGTCCCCCCCCATGCAATTTCCCTCTCCACCTACTCTGAAACATACAATAAATTACTGCTTACTGACTAGTTGCTAGAGGTTACAACACACATTACGGGCTCATCACCTCCTCACAGCAGGGGAGCATGATATGCATGATATACATGGGAATGCCACCTTTATTTACATATCAATGCCGCCAGCCACAGCTATTTACTTAGTATTGTCGCCGCTATTTATATATGAATGCTGGTTATTTATATGTAAACACAGGATCTGCAGGTGAGTCACTTGCACACAACAATAGGGCAGAGCTGGGCAGCATTAGTACCAGCACTTCACACAGATATTAGGACACAGCACAGGAATAAAACTTCAAGGGAATTTAACACACAATTTAGCACACAACAATGACAGGGCCCAGGGCAGCTGCCCCCTTTGCCCTGCCTTAAAGACGGCCCTGGGTTGCAGGCAATATTTAAGGACACAAGTTCATGATTAGAAATAACTGAGAAAGGAACAATCCCTCTGCTCCTTGGGAGTTTTCTACCCAAAACCCACTTTATCAAAGCGAAACTCTGTTCTGTGAATTAAGCAAAATCTTCACTTTCAAATTCTTGTTATTGATTTTGCCAAAGAAAAGACATACATAACATACTCAAAAACAACACATCAGGACATACCAACACCTTCATCATATAAATATACCATATAAATATATGTTACTCCTAGATATTATACACCATATAACATTACAGACCCCCCCCCAAGAAACATATGGTTCCGAGACCCCCCCCCCCCCCACATTCATACACATTGTACAATAGACACTTTTCAATAGATTTAAATATAGAATTGATAATAGTAGAGATTAGGGGGTTTTTCATAGACAACTTTTTGGGGTTGGGCACTCTTGATAGGGGAAACTGGGGAGCGTCTCATATGTAGGGCCTCCCAGGCTCCCCTTCCTACACAATAAACAGTATTGTTAGTAAACATTTCCATCCCTAAGTGGGGGGGGGGGGGGGGATGTAGCAAGGGAACACAGGTTTGGGTGGAACAAAGGAGACACCGAATATGGTTGTTTTGGGACACATCTTTCAATGTACACCTTTTTTTCTAGGGTTTTTTTTTTTTAGGAGTGTGTGGTATTCGGATTGATATGTTAGACGGTGATTGGGAGAAAGGTACTTTTGATAGATGAGATCGGGAAGTGTCCCTTCGGTAGGGCTCCTCTGGTCCTCCCTTCTTACATTATAAGCAAAATCTTCAAAGTAAATACTCGTAAATAGGAGCTTTCTTTGCTTTTTCATCTCTGTGGCCAATGTTTTCTTGATGAAAACTGAAGATTGGACTTAAGATTTTTACCTTCATAGCACTACCCCCATAGGAGTTGAAGATAAAAGGTATCCCCCACTTCTGCACAGCCAGGCACACCAAATTTTCACAAGCACCCAGAGTCAGAGAACAGTCTGTAGCTTTGTTTTTGTTATTTATTAGAAGGTTAATAACTTGGATAGGGATGGGAGGTTATGGGATGCCCACTTGACTTCAGCAACTTCAGGGACAACTTCCTATATACATCTATATACAGTCTCTTCTTCTCTTTCCTCCTGCACAACACTTGCAAGGTCCAGCTATTTCACTCTTTGAGATGATCTGACAGGCTCCCAGTCAGATTTAGCAACAGCCCATTAGAGGCAGGAACTCGCAGAATCTTTTAGAGTAGTTCAGATATAAAACAGCATGTAATTTCTCCTCTGTGGCCACTGATCCCAGCACCACCCCTCGACCCACTGCCAACCCACATGGCTGCAGCTGCCCCTATCACCAGCACTCCTGGCTCTCTACACCAGTCCACCCGACTGACTCTTCATCAGCCCACCCAGCTGACTCTCAGGGGATCTCTCAGGGAAAGGCCTGAAGACTTAAGCACAATGCTGTCTTCGAGGGAGACTAGCTACATGTGGCAGTCTCCCCCATTTGTTAGCCCCACAGTGCTGCCCTACTCACTTTGTCTTCTCTTGCTCCCGTGCCTCCAGCAAAGACTTCCTCCTGTGCATTTTGGCAACCATACCCCCGGCCCAAGACAGGCCAACTCCCCCAGACTAGGGCGTGCCCCTGAGAGCCACTGACAGCCTCCTCACACCGAATCTCCATCTTCCACCCAACTGCCCCTGCTGACATGGTCGATGTCTACTTATGAGGTGAACTTAGTCCCCTGCCAGCCCACTACTGGGCCTCATAAATATTCAAGGCAGCTTATCCTAACCCCCACCCTAGAAGATTCTCCAACCTTCTAGACCAGGGCGAGGCACCAAAAAGCTGCCAGGATGAGTCACCCAGCCCTAACCTCTGATAAACCCTGACCCAATTAAGACTCACCAGCTTAAATGTGAGTCAGAGTATTGTTTGCCTACACTCACTCTAGCACACACTGGAGGAAGCTACATCTTTTAAATGGGTGGAAAGACAGTAAAGCACATAAGCAACAAGTGGTAAAAAAAGAAATATAGAAACCAATTTATTCTTTTTTTTTAAATACATCATTATTGGTCAGTGGTTCTCAACTCCTGTGCTCAGGACCCACTAACAGGCCAGATTTTCAAGATAACTGAAATACATCACAGGTGATATAATTTGCCGCTTAGTGATTGCAGTACGATGCAGTCTGCATCTCCCCAAGGCAATACTTAAAATCTGGCCTGTTAGTGGATCCTGAGGGCAGGAGTTGAGAACCACTGATATAGGTAGTGCCCTGGAGAATTAAGAGAAGGTGTCTGTCTAATATAACTTGATGCAAAGTTTACCCTTTTCACACAAGAGAACTTACAGTGTCTCACAAAAGTGAGTATACTCCTCACATTTTTGTAAATATTTTAATATATATTTTCATGTGTCAAAACTGAAGAAATTACACTTTGCTACAATGTAAAGTAGTGAGTGTACAGCTTGTATACCAGTCTAAATTTGATGTCCCCTCAAAATAAATCAACACACAGCCATTAATGTCTAAACCGCTGGCAACAAAAGTGAGTACACCCCTAAGTGAAAATGTCCAAATTGGGCCCAAAGTGTCAATATTTTGTGTGGCCACCATTATTTTCTAGCACTGCCTTAACCCTCTTGGGCATGGAGTACACCGGAGCTTCACAGGTTGCCACTGGAGTCCTCTTCCACTCCTCCATGATGGCATCATGAAGCTGGTAGATGTTAGAGACCTTGAGCGTCTCAACCTTCTGTTTGAGGATGCCCCACAGATGCTCAATAGGGTTTAGGTCTAGAGACATGCTTGGCCAGTCCATCACCTTTACTCTCAGCTTCTTTAGCAAGGCAGTAGTAATCTTGGAGGTTCATTTGTGGTCGTTATCATGTTTGAATACTGCCCTGTGGCCCAGTCTCCGAAGGGAGGGGATCATGCTCTGCTTCAGTATGTCACAGTACGATTTGGCATTCATGGTTCTCTCAATGAACTGTAGCTCCCCAGTGCCGGCAGCACTCATGCAGCCCCAGACCATGACACTCCCACCACCATGTTTGACTGTAGGCAAGACACACTTGTCTTTGTATGCTGCACCTGGTTGCGGCCAGACACGCTTGACACCATCTGAACTAAATAAGTTTATCTTGGTCTCATCAGACCAGAGGACATGGTTCCAGTAATCCATGTCCTTAGTCTGCTTGTCTTCAGCAAACTGCAGCCTTTTTTGTGCATTATCTTTAGAAGAGGCTTCCTTCCGGGATGACAGCCATGCAGACCAATTTGATGCAGTGTGTGGCGTATGGTCTGAGTACTGACAGGCTGACCCCCAACCCCTTCAATCTCTGCAGCAATGCTGGCAGCATTCATACATCTATTTCCAAAAGGCAACCTCTGGACATGACGCTGAGCATGTACACTCAACTTCTTTGGTCAACCATGGCGAGGTCTGTTCTAAGTGAAACCCATCCTGTTAAACCGCTGTATGGTCTTGGCCACCTTGCTGCAGCTCAGTTTCAGGGTCTTGGCAATCTTCTTATAGCCCAGGCCATCTTTATGTAGAGCAACAATTATTTTTTTCAGATCCTCACAGAGTTTTTGCCACAAGGTGCCATGTTGAACTTCCAGTGACCAGTATGAGAGAGCAATAACACCAAATTTAACACACCTGCTCCCCATTCACACCTGAGACCTTGTAACACTAATGAGTCACATGACACTGGGGAGGGAAAATGGCTAATTGGGCTAAATTTGGACATTTTCACTTAGGGGTGTACTCACTTTTGTTGCCAGCATTTTAGACATTAACGGCTGTGTGTTGAGTTATTTTAAGGGGACAGCAAATTTACAATGTTATTCAAGCTGTACACGTATTACTTTACATTGTAGAAAAGTGTATTTTCTTCAGTGCTGGACAACTTACAAAGCATAGCTGCATGACCTGAGAAGGAAAAGAGTCAGATGGTTATACAAGATATCAAGGTACTGTTATCTTGTACTTGACTTTGTGACAACGCTTATGAAATAATAGCCCCTAAAAAAACAGAGGAAACTTCTGCACTGCAAATGCCAGTCTGCTCACCTCTACTGCTGCCTATACCTTCCTCACCACTTTAGACATTTTTATTTTGTGTGGAGGGTACACTAGTTCTCAAAAGTAAAACAGTAGGGTATTCTGTTAAAACAGGCCTTGATGCTTCTTCACAATGCAGCTTTCTGTGCAGACTGTAAAATGATTGTCAACTATTTTAAACAGTTTGTTGGCAACAAAGGCCTATTGGTTTCATAAATGTAACTTTCTGGAGAATGACTGTGGATATAGATAGTCAGATCCTGGGATTTTAGCAGCTTTAAACAAATCCTCCTATATACTAGGGATGAGCCCGATGTACAAGTCAAACGTAAGTTCGACTCGAACATTTTGTGTGGTCGCCCCTTGGACAAATGCTAAACATTATGGGGCATTCGTGGAAAATCTGAGCGCGGTGGAATGCCCCATAATGCACTACAAGATCGCAGTACATTGGTATCTGATGATTGGCCAAAGCATTTGGAATTAAATTTAAGGGGAACCCCGCACCCAATTCTTTTTAAAAAATGGCGTGGATGTCCCCCAGGCACTATATACTCTGAACAGCAGTATATATAGTGTACGGTCTGACCTATATACTCTGCAGAAAATTGGCCATTAGGTGTTGGTGGTACCAGAACACTGTAAGCCCTCACAGTTACTCTTGGTGAGCGCAGGAATGGGCCCTGCTGTGAAATATTATATCAAGATTTGGAATTACATGCCTTTGGTGGTGGTGTCACAACACTGTAAGCCCTCGCAGTTACGCTTGTTGGGCGCAGGAACGGGCCATGCTATGAAATATTATATAAAGAATTGTAATTATATGCCTCTGTTAAACAGGTGCAGAAAAATTGGTCCTTGGGTGGTGGTGGTGGTGTCACAACACTATAACACCTCACAGATACTCTTATTGGGTGCAGGAATGGGCACTGCTATGAAATATTATATCAAGAATTGTGATTACATATTCCTGCTAAAAATTGAGCCTTGGGTGGTGGTGCCACAATATTGTAACCCCTCACAGATGTTCTTGTTGGGCACAGGAGCGGGCCCTGCATTGAAATATTATATCAAAAATTATAATTACATGCCCCTGTTGAACAGGGGCAGAAAAATTGGACTGCTAAAACAGGAATGCTATCTGGATAAAGGGGTCCTTGAAAGGTAAGGAAGTCGTCCTCTTCCTCCTGCTGTTCTGCCATAAGTGCCCTGCCCATTATTCCATGAAGCGCGTGCTCCAGCAGGAAGACTAGAGGGACAGTGTCACTGATGCATGCATTGTTGCTGCTCACCATCCTTGTAGCCTCCTCAAATGGTGACAGGACAGTGCATGCATCCTTAATCAATAGCCACTGGCGTGGTGAAAATCCTGGCTTAAGCCGCGGCTGTTTGAAATATTTTCATTGCTTTTGGATGACAGTGTTTTTTAAGCTCGTCATAAAACGAAGATACTGCGCTATGAAGCTTTTTCTTCTTTTACCTGGTAAATATATGCCAAAGTGGAAGACCATACAGAAGGATTTGCCAGTGCTGTTGTAAAGAATATTACATGAGAACAACAGTTCCCTGTATCGGGAGGTATACCGGCTCTGGAGGAGCCCTAGGAGGATTATTCACAGGCTGAATGTCCCATTGCTGAGCGAGTTTGATCTCTATAATTTGAGATCCATCTTATGCGGTAAGTGGCCACCCTTATTACAAACACCGAACAGACGTTCAAGCCACATCCTGAGTGTTTTACATCATGAATTTTTATTGAAGCACCATATGGACTTGAACACATACACAGTCTAATTTGTATTATTTGTATTGTATTTGGTTGCGCAGTTTGATTCCTTCCCACAAATTCATGAGCTGAATATTCAGGTTTTAAGTTGCAGCACCTCAATATACAGCTATATATAATTTTCCCTTTTTTATGCACGTCAAGTATTATTTATTCATTCACAATTTTCACATATTAATCAACTTCAAGATTTGAGACAGCGCAGATTTTCCATTTTACACTTGTTTCACAGAATAGTGGGTTTTCTAAATTGAAAACTCAGCAGAAGATGTTTGCCTCTAGTCTCTCTTTGATTGAAACTCCATATGACCTGTCTGAGCAGAGCAGGAAGGACTAGAAAGGACAGGAATGAAGTACTCTGTATAAATTCGTTTTAACAGAAGAGCTTAAAAAGGCAGATAACTGTGAAAAGGTGCCTAAAATTCTACTTGCTTGTTGTCTGTTAGTCTTTGTAGTAGGCCTTGTACTGATTAGCTTTATTTTACCAATACAAAGAAAATGTGTACACTCATAATAAGCCATCATATATTAAAAAGCAAAAATAAATAGGTAAATACATAAACTATTAGCCTTATGAGTAAGCACTTGGCGAAACCTGCTAAGGTGGTCAGTCATGTCTGAGTCTAAGTACTAGCTGCTTATTTAAATAAACCTATCACTCCTTTGCAAGCACCTTTGTAGACCCATTTGTGTGATGAACATAATCTATTGGAACCAGGCAAGGTCTGCAAGCCATAGTGCACTTTGGATACTGTTTGTTGTGGTCAATCTCCTTAGCAGCAGAAGGCATCTAATTATGACGTTGAAATAAAACCAATAGTCTTATATATTAAAACATAGAGGAGTTTATGGAAAATGCCAAAATCACATCACATTCAGACCTTTTGGGACTTTATGACAGTTACCAAATACAAGGTAGATAACTCCAAATAATTTAAACAATACATTTCAATCAGAGATATTTAATAATGGCCATCTGTTATATGCAGATTTAAACTGCATTGACAATGCAATAAAAATGCAACATATACAAGTATAGATAAGAGGGCTCATCAGAATGATATTATGTATTGTGTGTTATCATTAATTTGTAAGTTAACATCAGCCTACATACATATTCCAGTCACATTACTGTCATCAAATGGATTAAAGTTAGTATACTGCAAGAGGAAGCTATGTTCTACAAGAAGCAAATACATCATTAAAAGGGTGATCTGTCATTTTCCCCATTCATTTTTGAGTATAAAAGGTAAAACTGGCATCAGTCGACAGTTAGAAGACAACCCATGTATTGAACTTAATTTATCTTTGAGAAACTATACAACAAATATATATTTTATATACACATCTAACACAACAGAATTAAACATAAGTTATTTGTTAAAGTTTTTTTCTTAAATAGTATGTATCTGTATTGCAGCTTTATAATAGCATCAATAAAAAAAAGATGGTTGTTTTATTTGAATTCTTCTTAGTGGCATATTCATTTAGACCAGAAAAAAAATGTAAATTTTGACTTCTATTATACTGTATGCCTTTTCTCTTCCATTGTGCATGTTTCTAGGTAGAGGAAATGATTTGTGCACACTTCCCAGGTATAGAAGGTAAGCAGCATTAGTGATGAATCAGTAAGTGCATTTAGGAGTATCTTTTTTGTTCATCTTGGCTCCAAGATAGATATAAATGAGTCTTAAAAGGAAGAATTCAACACAAAGTTCCTTAATTCCTTCTTAAATTAAGTCAGTTATCCTTATTTTATTTTTTTTATTATTCTTTTTAACATATCCACAAAACCTTGAGCTGGTCAAAAATTGTTCATAACTCCATAATACATTTTAATATAAATAAATACAAAATAAATACCAACAATATTAATAATAATAAATACATGATAACCAGGGAGTGACTTCATGAATTTTGACCCACTAGCTCTACATGGTATAAATTAAGTAAGGGGTACTTTCATTACAGTTATAGTCATTTTATACCTTGTAAACATACGTTAATGGTAGAGGTAATAAAAAGGATTACTAAACTCTATTAAATTTGTCATTAAAATAAAATGAGGGATCTGTGCAGAAGAATATTCATTGAGTCCATGGAACAAAGTTTTAATGTATAATCCTTGTCTAGTTCGTATAGGACAGTCATCACTAAATGGTCCAGATCTATTCGGACTGCCACGGCAGCCTGGGTGTCCTCCTTTGAGTTCCCCACCACCCCTCAGCAGCCACCTCTGTCATCCTCACAGCATGGCACAAGACAGGAGGCCCAGCGGGTTTTGATGGAGTGTAGCAGCTGCCCAACTTTTCAAATTAACTAGCAGATGATTGGTTGTTAGAACACAAGGACATCCTACCAATCAATTACCCACTTGTTAACATGAAAAGTTGGGCAGCTCCCGACCCTGTTCAGATCTGCTGCACCTCCTGCCCTCTGCCTAGCAGTGTAAGGTAGGTCTGTGAAAGAAGGGAGACCTGTGATGGAAAGTGGGGCTGTGATATAAAGGGGGGACTGAGGACACTGATCTAAGGGGAGGGTGTGATGTAAAGGGAAAAAATTAGGACACTAATGTAAAGGGGAGCTCAGATGTGAAGTGGCCAATAGGGAACCTAATGTAAAAGGGGAATTGTGATGTAAAGGGGGGCTGTGATGGAAAGGGGGGACTATGATGTGAAGAGAGGGCTGAGGACACTGATGTTGAGGCTGGGCTGTGATGTAAAGGGGGACTGTGATGAGACGGTGGGACTGAAGACACTGATGTTAAAGGGGGGCTGTGTTGTAAAGGTGGAGAGCTGTAATGTAAAAGGTGGGCTGTGATGCAAAGTGTAGGGTTGTAATGCGAATGGAGGACTGAGGACAATGTTTTAAAGGAGGGCCTGTGATGTAAAAGATCATCACACAAACATGTGATTCACAATAAAATCTTACTGACTAGACCTCCATGAATTTTAATTCCATAACCCTTGTAAAAGGAGTTATTTGCATAGATATACAGCATTTGCTTGCAATTTTTATTGTTGGTTCTACAGTTTACAAAGTAACCCTCTACTGGTAAATTATTTGTAATGAATACTCTCTGGTGCAGTTTCTGTTCAGTAAAATGGTAATCTAGGTCAAATTACTTTGTGACAATCTTTGATAATGTAATTTTCTGGATCAATCAAAACCTTAAAGCTAGCCAAAAACAGCCAAATCCTGTGTTCACTTTAAAGATCTAAACTGTAGTCACTTAAGTACAGCAGGAATTTGAGTTGCATGGGCATGCCAATCCTATTTCCCATGGCTCACTATTTGTCAATGAGCCTGTCCAACATATCAATGGACTAGTAGTGAATTATGAGGGGGGAGGAGGGAGCAGAGTCAAGCATAAGTTGCTATTTGCAAATTCAATTTTTGAGAGCTTGATGTTTTCTGGAGGGCTCCATAAGAGGTACAACTATACATATAGGCACTTTTATGTGCCTGCTGTTCAGAAACTATGAAGAGAAAACAGGTTTGCTTTAAAGAAGAACTCAAGAAAAAAAAAAGAATATTAGGCTCTCACAATAATTGTTTCTTCTGTCTGTGTTTTGTTTCACTGAGAATGTAATGTTCTACTTCTGATTTTGGACTACTATATGCCCAAAGGCCTGTTTGCAACTCAATGTTTGTGTGTGTGTTCAGGATAATGCAAGGTATTGCTTATCTGGGCAAATAATGCAATACTCTGTGTAGCACATATGATTTGGAAGTTCTGGAGTTTGATAGAAACAAGAATGAATTAAGTCTCCTTAGAGTTTGTTGTCAGTATTGCAAGACTGCAAAAGAGCTTTTGCAGTAAAGGTAAGATACATAGTTACATAGTAGGCGAGGTTGAAAAAACACACAAGTCCATCAAGTCCAACCCACGTGTGTGATTATAACAAGATCGATGTATGGCACACACATTCATTATATGTACATGCACTGCATAAAGGGCAATTATCAATGCTGAAATTAATGTATTCTTGTTGAAAATAACTGGTTTGTGGGCCTGATTGCATGTTACTATAAAAGGCAGCAGGTTTTAAGTCCAACTAAACAGAATATTTAGCCAAATATCAGAACTCAGCCACATTGACACATCACACCTACCAATCTATTAATTTGATTAAAATAGGGTGGTAATCAAGGGACTAAGGTGAGTTTCTACAAATGTAGGTGTATTTAGGTTGCTGTGAAAAATGAAGCTGAGAGTTGTGATGTATTAACATACTAAATACATTTTTACATAAAACCTGCCAGCATCCTGGTTGATAAAGGATGATCTAGCCCTTTCCTCTCCAGGCTGACTGTCCCTAGCTTGCCCCTTTGATTCATTGGAGGCTCAGTATCTCATGTGGGTGTTACCATGCATTCTTCCTAGAATGCCAACTCCTTCAGATCAACACCCAGCCATGAAGGCATTTTAATATTTGCATAACTCCTTCCAAGAGCATAACTCCTTCTGGGTTTTCCAGGTGTGCTTTGGCAAAATTTAAAAAATTGTCAGCAAGTCAGCAGGCAGATTAAGCCTGCCTTTTTTTGCTATACAAAGGCACAGATTTTTATTGTGCAGCATTACAACCGTAGGCATTGTACATGCTACCCACCGGCTTTCTATCAACTGATGTCCTCATAGGGTGATTAGGAGGATGTTGGGCACATTAGGGCATCCTTGTTTGCCCATCTTCATCAGCACTGGGTCACACTAGCTGAATGAGGGAGAGAAACTGAGGGAGAAGAGAAATACTGGAATACTAATCAGTACCAATGTTTAAAGGTACATTGCTTTGTTAAAACAACCTTGAATGTTAGGTGTCCTATATGTGTAGATGCTGCTGCATTATGTAAACCTATTACTTTAGTTTACATTTTAAAATGGGGTGTCTCAGATTATGCATATTTTTAAAGGGTACCTAGATTAAAAAAAGGTTAAGAATCATTTGTCTAGATGATTCTGAATGTCTCCCAGCTTAGATATGGGCTTGACTATATCTGACTAGTTAGAGCTTCTGATGTGAGAAACTCAGTGTTTAGTGACATCGGAGTAGGCAATTTCAGTGCAAGAGAACTGTGAACAACTGTGCGCCAGACAGAAAGATAAAACTAGAGATCCTCTTTAAATATAAAATAAAGACTGAGTGTAGTGCCACGTTAACCTTTACTTTATCCTTAGAATATTCCATATTTGCAAGAGAATACTGTAGACCAAATGAGACCTTATTACAATCCATAATTATCTACTACTAGCATGAGCTAGTCTATAAGCTATGAAGAGAAATAAAATGTGTAATAACTTTTGGAGTGATAACCTCAGTCAGATGGAAAACAGTTGGTTGTTCAGCAATAATGAGCCAAGACATGTTCTCTTGGTAAAATGAGATACAATGTACACACACATGCCTCCGCCTTCATTGCTCACCAACTCTCTTCACATGCGGGCTATAAACTCCTTTTTTCACAGACATCACCAACATTTTATGCCAGGTCTCTGCATTGAGTTTTTTTGCAGAGTAAGCCAGAGAAAAATCACCTGACCAAGGGCTTTGTACCCTTAAATAAAATGTACAGAAGACAATATGCATCACTAAAATTAGTCTGAATGGATGGTAATGCAGAACGGTTTCAGAAAAACCCAGATGCTGCAGGTCAGATAAATTAAAATCCATTACACTATTTTAAAATTGGCAACACTGCTTATTGTGATGGACAGCTAATATTTCGCTGGACATTGTCAAAGATACAATTTAATTAATCATAGCAATGCCATAAATAAACATCTATAGTGATTTGAATGCTGAGGTGCAGTTGGCATTAGAAACTGCACTGTTGCAGCTCTACACATTATTCAAATTCAATCCTTTGACAAAAATTATCCAAAGATTAAATCAGAAACATACTGAAATTTTGTAGCACCAAGGAGAAATAGTCCAAGACACATTACACAAAATGTTTTTTTTTTTAATGTGCTGTTTAGAGTTTCAATGTAGAAGAACTACGGCAAAGCTCTAAATCAGTCCACACAAGTTACAATCTAAGTGTACAATCGTTATACATCCCTTTAGATCTATCAACAATTATACAGTGAGAGGGCCTATCTAAACAATTCATTTTATGCCCAGTCAGGTGAGTTCTTGGACTCCATATTTGTTGGTAGATTTTAAGGAGAATGTATACTCAGATTGTAATGTATGTGACCAACTCTGGACAAATGAAATAACTATGTGCCTAGCAGACAGCATAAGTTATATGTATTGTCGTTTACATGATTGCAAGCCTTTTAACAATTTTGAGTATACTTACCTCAACAATATTTAAAACCATGACTTCTGCCCACAATGCATTCTTATCTCAATAAGTAACACATTTACTTCAGGATAATATAGGAGGACATCGGTCTCAGTCAAAACAACACAGCTAAACTGTTTAGTCTGTTTGGCTTCAGAAGAACAGCTAATTATGTCTTGTTAAAAAATGCTCTACGCTATTGACCAAATTCATGTTAAAATCTATCCATGTAGAGAATAAAGGCTGCAGGCATACAGGATATCTTTTGCTATGGAGATATTTTGTCATGCCATGCGAGACAACCATATTTTAGCAAAGGTGGGAAATCTAAGTGAAGAGTGCATTACAATACTGAGTTACAGATATCTAGAATCATTTGTATTATATCAAGGTTTGCCACTTGTATCTGTGCTATTGTTTGACTAGGAGTGAAAAACAAAACTGGCATTTAAAGTTCACACAGCTCACATTAATGCATGGGACCGGTCACTGCTAATAACACAATAAGGTTTGCATACTGGTACCGCTTCCAACTAAGTACAGTAATAGGGGTCAAGTGCAATGGCAATCTGAGGTTTTATTAACAGTGCCAGCTGAGAAGCCAAATAAATTTTGTATTATGCCCTTGTAGGGAAAAGCAACACAGTCAAATCAATTTCAGCCCCTGGAAGTGTTTGTACCTTTCTTCCCTTTGCTGATATGTTTGCTTGGGGAATCAAGAGATATAGAGGATGCGAATCAGTCTTTTTCCTCCAAAGTGACAGCACTGGTTCTTGGTGTTGGCCACTTAGGTACCCTGCACTATCATATGGTGGTGGACAGAGATCCTCTCTCCTAAGTAAGTTCTATTGTGTGATTTTGGGCTTACACAGGGCTTCTTCTCTTTGCTACTGGGGCAAACATAAAGGCATAAAAGAAAAGGGTAGTTATGTATAAGCAGCTGTAGAGGCTAGAATTATAGTGTACCTGTTGCTTTATACTGCATAGGCAGAACATGTTCTTTTTAAAACATCCTATATGCTGTAGATACCACAACTCTGGGTTATTTACTTTAGAAGTCCAGATTTGATCTATATCATTTACACTGTTTGGTCACAAATATCTTTACACCAACATTTAAGTAATAACAAATTTCAAATGAAATGATACAAAGTAAACTTGAAATGTTTATGTTATCCCAACGATTCTGCTTACCCAGCCTTTTGGTATCGTATATCCTTGCCAGGTACCTATCTTCTAGATACACAATAAATTAATTATAACAATAGCATAAAGAAACCAAGAGAGGGGTGTAAATGTCATAGGGCATGGCTACATTGTTAGTATTCAATATGTAGCTTTACAAAGGTCTTTTATGCATTCATCAGATTTATTTACCCACTCCTTGCAAGACAGTCAAAGCTCATGGCTTCTGTGCTTAGAGGCATTGCATTTGGACTAAAACTACAATCAGCACAGTCTTCATGTTATAGTTGTAATGCTTTGACTACTTTTGAGACTGCCTAGTTTAGTGTGATTTATTTCAAACCATTGTTCATTTTTCAGAAAGATGTCTGTGTGATATCATGAATGCTATAGATAGTGTATCTTCTTTATATTTATTTATATATGTACATACATTGATCTATATCACATTCCAACCCACTGGATTTTCTTGAACTACCACTCTACTTTATGTAGTAGGTGTGATTAATAGCAGGGTTCATTTGATACGCAAGGCTTAAAATCCAGCACTCTCAGAACTGCTTCTGTAGCTGGGGCTACGACTGTGGCTGGGAGAACGACTCCGAGTCCGGCTACGGCTATAGCTGCTGTAACTGTCATAGCTCCTGCTTCGACTACGGCTGTGGGAGTAGCTGCTCAGGGAGCTGGAAGATGGGCTAGGTCTATAGTAAGGAATTGGGCGCTTCCGGGCACTGAAAATGAAAGATAACAAGTAATAATTACATTGTTGTGCTTATTATATGTTGCCACAAGAAAAACAGAGCAGTAAGAAAGCAATCTTGTTATTGGTTAATAATTCAAAGCATTAACAGACATATGTTAGATCTAAGCATTTAACCATAGATGTTACTTTTTTTAGACTGTAAAAGTAAAGGGTGGTAATGGGTGCAAATCTTACCCCATAATGGTATGTGCAGACAGATGGAGCAGTACAGGTACCAAGTAGAAGCATTCATTGTGATGCAACCACACTGTGCAAGACAATCAGTTGATCTCTACAGTGACCACACATGTATTGAAAGCTGAGATGACTATAAACTAATATTTCAGGTTTCTGTGAAAATTGGGTTAACAAAGATTTGTGCTTTTCATACACTTAATATAACAAACTGATTCATGCAATCCTGGATCTGGATCTGACCCAATAAACCTTGATTTGCTTCGCTTCCATGGTGCAACATGGTATTTGATCACCTCTGCAGTTTTTATTTTTTGCTCTATTAACAAAAGAAGAGCGACAATTTAGAAAAAAAAAAACACAATATCTTTTACTTATTGCTATAATATCCCAATAAAAAAAAACAATACATTTTCCTCAATTTAGGCTGATATGTTTTCATCTACATCTTTCTGGTAAAAAAAATCGCAATAAGCGTATATATTGAATGGTTTGCGCAAAAGTTATAGCGTCTACAAAATAGGGGATAGATTTATGGAATTTTTATTAGAATTTTTTTTTTTTTACTAGCAATGGTGGCGATCTGGGATTTTTATTGGGACTGAGATATTGCGGCGGACAAATTGGACACTTTTGACACATTTTTGGGACCATTGTCAATTATACAGCAATCAGTGCTATGAAAAGGCACTTACTGTATAAATGTCACTGGCAGGGAAGGGGTTAACACTAGGGGGTGATCAAGGTGTTAACTTTGTTCCCTAAGTGTGTTCCAACTGTGGAGGGGATGGGATTGGCTAGAGGAGGAGACAGATAGGTGTTTATACTTTTTATGAACACGCTATCTGGCTCCTCTCCCCTGTGGGGACCGGATTTGTGTTTACACACACAGATCCGGTTCTTGCTCTGTCACAAGCAATCGCAGGTGCCCAATGTTCATCACGCATGGCAAGCACTCGCATTGGCTCTGGACACAAGCAGCGGGCGTGCACGCCTCCTACAGTGTCTTAAAGGGCCGACGTACAGCTACGACGGCTCGCCCAAGGGAGCCGCGGCCGGTTCGGGAACCAGTTAACATTGGATGTTGGCATCATATGCAAATTTCTTATAAAACCCTTTGCAGAGAACATACGTTGCAATGATCACAATACATATGTCACTTGCCACTCAAAGTGAAAAAATAGGGACAGGAATGGTCACTGTAAATGAGTGACATGATCAGTTTGCTGCTTTGCTCAGTGTGTGGTATGACCCTGTAAGGTGGTTGTAGGGGGTCTTTAAGAGATTTGACCTTACGACTCACTGTAATAGGGTAACAGAGAGTCTGTTTCCAATTGAGGGAATACTGTTCTTCAATCATAGGAAAGAGCTTTAGTTGCTGAGGTATGAGGATCAAACAGTGGTGGCAGCTGAGTAGGACCTCATTCTGCAATAGAAAAAGTGAAAAAAAGGCCAGCTTTGTGAATTTGGTGTTATGGTGCTGTTCTGGGGTGTTAAAAGTAAAGGACTATGCTTCCTTATAAGCAAATGAATTATTTTATTGCTGTTTAAGTGAGTGCCTGGTCTGTGGATTTAAGCCTCGTACACACGGTACGATTGTTAGACAACCAAGCGTATGATTTTTGTCTTAAGGGAGTGTGCCAGGACCTTCTCTTACTAACATTACACAATTGTTGTGCCACAAACACAAATGTAGTGGTGTACTACATGGAACTTCAGCTCTTGAGCGCCACCCATTGGGCCCCTTCTGCTAATTTCGTGTTTGGTGAGCATTTATTCTGAGCATGCGTGTTTGTACTTTTGACTTTTGTGTGACCGATTTGTGTACTGACCATACAAAAATCTGACATGAAACCGGTGTCCGCCAAAAATGTATTAGCCTATCATCCAACATTTGTTGGCGAAAGTTGGACAACAATTGTCAAAAGGAGCGTACTAACGGTAAGATTTTGGGACAACATTCTGTCAACAATCCCCTGTCAACAATCATAGCATGTGTACAAGGCTTAAGATGTTGTTTTTGTTTGGTAATTGTTTCTAAGCATGTAACTGAGTGAGTTTCCATTGTTTGCAATAGCGCTAATAAAAAATCAGTGACATGAGAAGAGAAATAGGTGTGGGTTAAAGAGAATAAAATATTGGGAAATGGGTGCAGTGTGAAGAGGCAGCATGGGTTTAGCCACATCAGAAGAGGGAAAGATGTCTCTATGGTTCCAGGGGTGAAGGTTGGTTCATGTCTGCAGAGGGATGGGGTGGCAAGATGACATATATGTATATGTATATATATTTATATCTTTCCATTGCATTCTTCATCATCATCAGCTACTCCAATACCACAACAATAAAATAAGATTAAAATAAACTCCCTGCAAGTCAACTCTTCAATACTCAAAAAAAGAAGAAGAAAAGAATACACAACATTTAGACAAAAAAAATTATCATGTAACAGGTCCCTATAAAAAAACAACTTCCCCTCAAGTACTTTTCATCTTTGTGTTCTAGTGAAATATGGGGGGAGAAATGTGTGGGAATGGAATTGATAATGTTTTCAATTTTTTTCTTCATGAAGTACTTCATTTTAAGCCTTTAAAAGCCCTTAGTGAAATAATTCTCTGGACCAAAGGGGTGATTGAGGGTGATCACATTGGCAAAGACGATGCTATTAAATATTTTATCTACTTCCTTCCAATCAGAGTTACTATAAAGGTTAAAGTAATGTGGTTCACAGTGGGCTTACATTTGTTGAGCATAACCAAAAGGCAACTATACTGCTACATCTGTATGTATAATTCCAAAATAATCGTGTATTTTATTATGCACGTTTCTGTTAGCATAAAAAAAATGGTGTTTTATAAATCACAGCTCACAACATAAAAGACGAAGGAGTTGTAATTCAAAAACAATATAAGACTGTTGGAATCATAGATGGTTAATTAACTGAATGACCTTCCTGCTTTGTTTGCTCCACATTATCCACACCTCAGACAGACGCTGAAATTGTTGAGACAAATAGTTAGTAGGTAACTGAACCAACCGTTAAATACGAATAAGTTAGTGTCAAACAAAAAGGAACTGCAATCCATTTCAATACAGCTATTGATCAGCTTGAATACCTTTAGAAATGCTAAATGTTTTGTAGCCCATTTGGGGATTTAAAGAGCATCAAAAACTGCTATTTTCTTTCCCAAGTATGTTACATTGTATACACATTGCAACTGTAAACACTAAATCTGTTTGCACATCTCTTACAACTGCTTATATGACAGGGCCTAGCCAACCATACATGATAAGATGGCAGGAGAAAGCACTCTTTACTTACTTCAGCACCTTTTTGACTTTATGAATACTGACACCATTTTTTTTTCTATATACTGAGTAATTGTGACATAGGCTGTATGCTGAAATACTTAAAAACAAACTTTCAAGACTACATATTTCTGTCTAGTTTCAAAACATAGAGAACCATAAAATGGTTATAACAGAATTGAAATTGCAGTACCCTTTTGCACGAAAACATGTTTAAGCTGTGCAACATATATAAGGCAGAGAGAAATAGATGGTAAGAGGTCAAAGCCAGAAAACCAAGATCCCAGATGTGCAACAGACTGTAAGAAAACACATATTTTGTGAGTGATTAGTGTATATGGGAGAGGGTTGCATTTTTTCAGTAAACACCTGATAGTGATTAGGTTACCACAGTAACCAAGAAGACTTGCTGTAACGTACATCATTGGCAGCTGATCTTCAAAAGGAACCTTGTGGGATGGAACAGCATAAAATGACGTGACATACAAATAAACAATTATACATTAAAGTATACATGTCTTTAATTCAAAGAAACATGTCTCATTTGCAGAAAGTTATTAGGTCGTTTGACTTACCATTGAAATCTGTTTCCTAGAGTAAAGTACAGGACTCAGGCTTCTTTAAATACTGTAAATACGACTATATGGAACTACCTACAGGTGATTGGGAGGCTGCAGGGACATCCTATCCTATATAACCCCTCCCACTCCCATCTAGCCTCAGATTTGTAGGGTCTTGTTTAGGTGAAAAATGTCTGGATCCACCAAAGGAAGTGACTATATCCTAAGGAAACTTTGCACAATAGGATACTGTTGAATGAAATGTTTAGGAGGAGAAAAATCTTCTCCTCCTACACATGTCCTACAGGACAACCAGCATGTGAACCTGGAAGCTGGTTTTGGGAATTTTAAATACCCCATGCTGGATACCTTCATGTAAACAGATTCTGTCTGCTTTACTGCTAAACAAAAGTGTACAGCTTTAAGAAGTGTTGCAATAATTTATTTTAGCTTGGGATTAATGCCTGTAGCAGACATATCATCCTGTTCCTATGTCTCAAAAGGCAAGGAGTCCTTCTCAGCTGATACTTTTTTTTGTACTGTGCCTGTATTAAGGGCAAAGTCAAAGACCAAATCAGGAGGTAGGTTGAAGAGGAAACATCTGTGACCTGTTCTTTCTATGACCCTAATAAAGCCAGACATTCTGGCCATGATCTCTGACAATGTGGCAGAAAATTCCTCTTTAGAAAGGAAGGTGGAGGCTGGTATGGCCGATAAACTGGTTAGATGATCAGAGGAAGGCAGAGAGTTACAATGGGGTCAACTATCAGAGGAAAGAGTGTTAGGTCCCTGAACAGATGTACTGCCATCCCTCAAAGGGAGCTAAAGGCTAAGCATGAGACAACAAGCCCATATCTGGCATGCCTGTGAAAAATGTCCCTAGACAATATAGTTGAGCAGAAGGGGAGATACCTTGGTGCAAGCAATTGAAGGCAAAAATAAGCCACTAATAACAGGGTGCTCAAGCACAGAAAGCATTTTGGCTGTGCAGGTGCAGTAGCGCTTGTTTGCACAGACACACTAAGGTGCGACTCATGAGATGTGCACAGATGCAACAGCACCATACAAAACATACTCCAAAGCCTAAAATGGCTCCAAAGTAAAATTTTTACTTTGGCTATTCTGGGTCCTACTGCATCAGAAAAGGAGGCAGTGGTTCCAAAACATCCACAGGGGAAAAGCTGCACTGGGCTAGCAATGAGCTGAACATGTATAGGGCTTCTGCCTTGTACTACCCACAACAATAGCTGCAATAAACATGAGATTAACCCCATGCTGACGTTGCTTTCCATGATGGGCACACCCTCATATAGTGGTCTGGCTCAGCACCAGACAGATCACAAGATCACAGCTTTTTGTGGCTAACTCCACATGTGGCACTATATGCCAAGGGAAGCACCCACAGGGTATATCAAGTACAAGCTATTATGGTGCATATGATCCAGTGAGAAAGAAAACTTCCTGGGAAAAAGAGGCTTATCACCTAGGACCAAAAAAAAAAAATGAGGTTAGCTAAGCGTGGGAGGGTGATGTCCCTTCAGCTTTACATTTTTCCCTGTGTTCAATAACCTAAAGGTAGCTGCATATAACCCAGTTTTAATGATTTAAAAAAAAAGTCTGTGTCTTGTACTGTGCATTCAGGAAATCTAGTTTGTTATAAATTAAACATGTTAGATTTTCCAACTATCAAATCACTTGTTTTTAACGCCAAGAACTTGCTACGTGTCAACAAAAAGTATGTGAACCCCTTAGAACCAACTGGTTTTCTGCAGTAATTTACCATAAAATGTGATCCGATCCTTATCTAAGTCACCATAGACCAGTGATGGCGAACCTTGGCACCCCAGATGTTTTGGAACTACATTTCCCATGATGATCGTCATACTCTGCAGAGTGCACGAGCATCATGGCAAATGTAGTTCCAAAACATTTGGGGTGCCAAGGTTCGCCATCACTGCCATAGACACACACAATGTCCTAAGCTGATAACACGCAAACAATTCTAATTTGTCATGTCTTTATTGAACACACTATTAATATTCACAGTGTTGGAGGAAAAAGTAAATTAATCCATAGACTAATTACAAAAGATAATTATAAAAAGCAGTTTGCACACCTGGAGTCCAATTTATTAAATTAACTTGGATTTGTGGTTTAGAGCTACTTTGATAAAAAAAAACACACTCAAACATTTTAGGACTGTTGTTCAATAGAAGCATCAGCTGATGAGAACAATGCTTCACAAAAAAGAGCTCTCTAAAGACATATGATCAAGATAAGTTGATCTGCATAATGCTGGAAAGGGATACAAAGCAATCGCAAAGTATGTAGGCATCCATCAGTCGACAGACAATTTGTCTATACATGGAGACAGTCTAGTACTGTGACTACCCTTCCTAGTAGTAGGTGTCAAGCTTAGATGACTCCTAAGGTACAACCCACTACCCAATAAGGTAAAGATTAATCCATAAGTAACAGTAAAAAGCCTGAAAACATCACTGGAACTGACACACATCACTGTATATGAGTCTACCATATGTACATCTTTAAACCAGTAGGGGTTCCATGGCAGAACACCATGGAGGAAGCTATTAAAAAAAAAAACATAGCAGTGTGCTTGAAGTTTGCCAAAGAGCACCTTGGCATACCACAGTGCTACTGGGCAGATGTTTTGTGGACTGATAAAACAAAAGTTGAATTGTTCAGGAAGCATACTCAGCACTATATGTGGAGCAAAAAGAGCACAGCTTACCAACATCAAAACATCATCCCAACAATGAAGTATAGTGGAGGGAACACCATGATTTGGGCTCGCTTGCCTCATGGCCTGGACCACTTGTCATCCAGGAGTGAATTAATTTCCAAGTTTACCAAAATATCCTACAGGATAATGTCAGCAAAGCTGACTGCCAACTGAAGCTTAGTAGAAAATTGGGTCATGCAGCAGGACAGTGATCTAAGCATTAAAGTAAATTCACAGCTGACTGGCTTCGGAAAAGAAAATGTGCCTTTTGTACTGGTCCAGTCAGAGCCCAGACCAAAAACTCCTCCTGAAAGTGGTGTAGGTCTGAACCAGAGCTACTGAAAGTGCATGCTTGAAGTCATTGCTGTTAAAAGAGGGTTCAGGCTGCTATTAACTCAAAGGCTTCACTAACTTTTTCCTCCAGCACTGTGAATATTTCATGATTGTATTCAATAAATACATGAAAAATTGGAAGTGTCTGTGTGTTATCAGCTTAATCACATTGTACAATATTTGTCAGTATTATTGTGACTTTTATAAGAATCAGATCACATTGTATGACAAACTACTGCAGAAAAACAGTTAATCCCAAGGTGACTTCCTGTCTTCTCTGCAATGTAATGTGTGGATGTCCCCTTACCTTACCGCTGTAAGGTAACAGCATGTGGGTGTATCTTTCTATTTCACCAATGTATCCCCTGGCAATCTCCCAGTCTGGCGTCTCTGGCTCTGCTGGTGTGTATCTCTTATCTGGAATCAGAATCCCCTTTTTGTCCATGGTGTATCTGCATCAAATAGGCCTCTCAGTAGGGTATGGGGAAATGTAAGGAACAGGAGGGATGCTTGATAGTGTAGTAGTTTAGAATATTTATTTGATAACAGCAAAAATAAAGCACGGTACTCACAATAAAAAGTATCAAACAGGCATGTAAACACGAGCAGCGAGCTCGCCCACGTCACTTCTGGGGCCTAGTGTTTCCGGCTCGTGTTCGTCACAGTCAAGTGACTTCACCAGGGAAGAACTAGAGGCATTAGGAAGTGTCTTTTATATGCATATTGGTTAGTATATGAAGCGGCCATTTTCCTGTAGCCCCGGTCGCCAGAAATAGAGCGGCGGCCACTTTCTAATAGCTCCGGTCACCGGAAATAGAGCAGCGGCCATTTTCTAGTGGATGTTCAACAATAACAAAATATTGCTCGCAGCCATAATAAATATATATACCTAGCGGTCGAAATGACCAACAGAATAAAAAAATTATAATAATTTTGGGGGGTTTCTATTGAATTGGCCTGTGGTTACTGCAGTCGGTCCAACAGAAGCCCTCCATTCATCCAGCTTCTGTAGAAGGGGCATGTCCAAAAAAGTACTGCCGAACAGCAGGGGTGATTGCTGTACTAACATCAGATAGTTAATACAGCAGCTCTTCCTGAGCTGTCAGTTTCTTTTTTTTTTTTTTTACGAAAAAAAACTCCTAGTATGTTTCTAGGCTTTGTCTGATTTCAAACATATGTTCTTTTGGGATGTGGGTGCCCTTAATTTCCAGGTTAGTGGTATATTTCATGCAATTATATTTATACTTTATTACTTATAGTTATAGGTAATGTATACTAATTTTGGGGTCCTGCTATGTAAACTGCAGTGCTTTTTACAAAGATGTTCTAATGATTGCATAATAAAGATACATAATAGAGATGCATAATAAAGATACATACAAACATACATAATAAATAGACTGGGTGAGTTTATTATTTTACCTTGTAATTCTTCGTGGCTCCATAAAGCTAGGGGAATCCCTTCTTCTCTTTCTTATAGGTGAATAACTTCTTGAGCGTCGACGGGGTCTTGCTGCTTCTGTATCATTAAGTCGTGTTCGGTTCTCACCATCCTTCACCCTAATATAGACAAAGCACATAAGTAATTTCTAAACACTTTTAATGAAAGAGGTAAGCATTGCCTAATTACCAACCAGGATAAAATGAAAGGACTACAAAACAGAGATGATGTAATTTTCATTGAATGGATTTTGGGGAAAAAAAAAAAAAATATTAACAAATGTAAGAATGGCGCTTTGCTCATTTAAAAGAACCTTGCATTCTAAAATCAGGCTGGTCATCAATAAACATTCTGCTTGGTGGCCAGACTTTGACCAGACTTTGAGATTGCCTGCCTCTTGAAAAAGAAAGCAATAGAATGCAGACAGGCAATCTGTAATAGGTGCAAGCTCTATAACTAAAATACATTAGCATAAGTTACTGGTCATCCAGTAACTTTGCTTGACCAAATTTGACTGGGTCATTTTTGTAAGGTGGTATAATACAATCAAGGTACAACCCATAAATCTGTCTTCTCCTTTTGTTTACTTATTAGCAAACACAAAATAAAAAGTTGTATACAAAATATTTGCAAAGGTAAAATAGCTTATTTGCAGAGGGTTATATGTTTAATATAATAATACTTAATAGTTGTGATTGTAAGCAGATCTTTTATAAAACATACATTTTAAAGTGTTAGCAACCCTGCACTATAAAGATGTTTAACTCTTCAATGTTGCTAGTGACTATTAAAGCAAAACAGTTAACCATCCATATGGCCAGGATGGACTATGTGGTAATGCAATTACCTTGTTTAAGCATGGATGTGGCCACTATACCATATATTACACCATTTTCCCCTTATACTTTGGAAGCTCAGCTAAGGCACCAAATGTGTATGGCTATGAGTCATATATCGAGGGATCTGAATAACGACCCAATGTTTGAGGTGTATGTATAACATTTTCTTTAATCCTGTCAAGTTTTTATTGCTCTCTCAAAGAGTTGAATAGAATCCATTTGTCCTGGTGACCAGTATCACTGTGACAAAAAGTGATGAGGACATTCACACTTTTACAGTTGTCACCAGAAGAAGAGGTGAGGGTCAACATTCCAATGGGGACTGTTGTCTATGAGAGCAATTTCCCTTGCTCAATGAGAGATATCCTTTAATTTTATGTTGCATCTTCAAAACAGGAAATCTCCTCAACCGAGTACAGATAGCATATAATAAATGGGGTTATAATCCCTTCTCCTTTATAGTCAAAACTAATAAAAAATTGTTTATCTATACATAAACCTTAGGTACATGGATGCAAAAAGGATGAATGGTTAAAGGGATTACATTACCTTCAACAAATTTTGAACGTCAAAAAGTTCAGCCACAAAACTAAAAACACACTAACGTTATACAGCCTTTACCTGTTTAAAGCTTTCTTTTGAGAGGCAGATCGAGATCTGCTTCTGGCCATCCTCTTGTCACGTGACCTGGAGCGGGATGGAGATCGGCTGGAACTCCAGGAGCTGCCTCTGTGGCCAGTGCTGCGCACTGGACTCTTTTTTCTGTCAGAGTTCTGTCTAATATGCTTCACTGAAGACTCAGAGCAGCTATTCTGTCTACCACGGTGATGCTTTATTTTTAGCCTGTGACATACAAACCATAATTATTTCTATCCATTATCTCATTAGAACATTATTTCTCTTACAGTTATTGACATAAACCCAACCTAATAATTTACTTTTATTCACAATGGTTTAAGTGAAACTGTGTTTTAAGTCCAAAAATTCCTATATGCTATTTAAATATGACCTTACTTTTTGGCAGCGACACCATGGTTCTTTTCCATTCCAGTGGTATGTGACAATATTGACCCTTCAGAATCGCTGCTGTAGCTTGTATGGCTTCCTGAGTTTACAGAAGACTCCTTATGTATCCTGGTTCTGCCCCTGGACCTCCCATGGTGTCTGACTGATGATGGCGACCTAGAGTTTCGTCGATGCTTATCATTTGATGAACAACGACCACCTTTGCTTGATGAAACAGATCTTGGGCTCCTTACATCATTGCGATTGTTGCCCTTGTGATGGCTAGGTGATGTTTCCAACTTTGCATGTGTCCGTGATGATGGAGATATTGAATTTGGCCGCTGTAGAGGAAAATAAATAGAAATTGGGGAAAAAGAAAAGATAGGGAGATGCTTTAGCACTACTTCATCAGCAAGGAACTGAAATGTTAACTCACAGTTGCATACAGCACGTTAACACAGAGATTCTACACTGAGACTATTTTTTCTGCTTAGCCTTCTGACCCCAACAATGCAGCTCATGCAATTTTGCATGCAAAACGCAACAAAAAAAATAGAAAACAAGAAATTATTTCAAAGAGCGGGTAGGGGAAAAGAGAAATCTAAAATTAAGGTCTCACATAAAAAAAAGAAAGAAAATTAATTGTAGATTACAAAAGTATGGGTTAAATATTATTTGGATAAAAAAAAAAAAAAAGAGAAAAGTAAAATCAAATTAATAAAAAGTGAGGAGTGAGGTAGACATCTGGACAAAACAGCACAAAAACTGGTAGAGAGATTGAGGAGGGAAGAGGGGAAAGTATAAAAATAAAATAATAAAATAAAATCCACAAATGTTACTAAGAAATAAATTGTCTTTTCTTTAAAATTCATTTTAGTTTTTCTGAACTCCTTTATTTTGCCGGTAGAGTACTGTTGAGCTTTCATCAGCACCCCATGTTCTCAGTTTTGTCACACTGTGTTTTTTTTTTTTTTTTTGATTTAAGTCCCTCTTGGTTAACATCCACTTACCAAGAAAGTGGCATTTCCTCCTTTAGTAGGTAAGGTATGAAGAGAAGGGAAAAGTGGGGCAACATAAGTGCATCATTAGATTCACAAAAATGCAAGAGAGATAGAGAGAGAGAAAAAAAATAATAATAAAGAAAAAAACACACAAACCCACTTTCCTGGCCTTGTATTTTGAAAATGCTTGAAGAGGCCAATCACGAGGTTTGAGTGACCTTGGCTAATTACGTAAGGAACCTTTGCTCAGGCTTTACTTTAAGTCCAGCTAGTGTATGCTTTCTAAATTTGAATTAATTTGAAGAACGTATTGGATCATACATTAGTATTCAAAATTTGAACTGAACAATGGTGGCTTTAAAATGCAAGGAATAGTAAGTCAGGTTCTGCTTTACATATCATGAACAAAAATATAAAAAAGAAAACATAAATAAAAAATAGTGTCCATTTTTTGAATTTTTTAGACTTCTAAAAATGTATGCATGTCCAATACGGTGTTCATTTTCAATAAATCATGTCAGTACTAGCTTACTTGTAAAGCGCATGTTGACACATATCTAAGACATAGGTATAGTAAACCTAACTAGGTTTAGAACTGTTTAAAACAGTAAAAGTATTGATATATGGCTAAGCACACCCATGATGAATATTCTGGGTATGTCTTTGTCAATGTAGTAAGAAAAGGGAGCTGTTCCTTGCCTCATTTTGGTCCAATTTGGATGTTAACCAAATATCATCAAACTGATGTAACCATATTTATGAAGTTATACCTCAGGATATTCAATATCACTAGCCAATATATGCTTTCTTCCTAGCTGTAAAAAGAAAAGATGGCACACATTTCCTATCATATCAATATTAATCATATTTGTAAGCTTGGAGATCCAAGTTACAATAGCTATTTACACATCCAAACAATAAATACCTCTTTAATGAACATACAGGAAGAATGATAAATGCTAAGGTGTTTCTGCTATTGGCAATGGACAAATAAGTTGTTAGAGACAAGCATTTCTTTCTTCTGATGTACAATTCTGTTACATGCCTGAATATTCTGCTCTCTTTTGAGTCATTTTACAACATCAAGTTTGAAACATCTCCCCTTTATCTTCAATAACAGTCATATTTGTAACATAAAATATATTCTTACAAACTGCACACAAAAACAAGGAAAATAAGCATTACAAAAGGAATATAGAGTTTACAAAGTTAAATAAAGACCCTTCTGTGACAAGCAAATTATGATTTTCTGGGAAGTAATATATTACTACAGAAAATCCCATGTAAGTTTAAAAAAATTAATCTGAAATCTGAATCTGAAAAAGTTAATTCTGAAAAAAATATGTCACTCTTCCACTCATGATTTACTAAAAGAGTTCAGAATCTTCACTTCAATTATCTAATCATGTGAAAACCAAATTCCTGTTTACTTATTTCATCTGCACATGATTGGTTAATTGAAGTAAATATCCATACATGAATGAAGATTCCTAACTGCTTTAGTAAATTGTCCTATCTATCCTATCTGTCCCCAATTGATCGTAGAAACAATGACAACAACGCGTCAACATGTCAAAGTCCATGAGTAGAATATGACAAACTAACAGTGTGATGATTCTGTACATCCACTCTGTTATGCTGGCCATATATAGAAACTTTAAGCTGGAAAAATTAAAATGATCACAAATCTATGACTCTACTGTTCTTTTGGAATGGGGGGGGGGGGTGTTAATTAGGCTAGTTTGAGAACAATGCACACCCATTACTCTGTACCCCATTCCCAACCATTAAAAAAAGTTATAATAAGTTTTTGCCCTTCCTCTATTCTCTTTCCCTTCAGAAGGATAAATGTGTCCATTTGGCCACACTTGATTAAAGAAAGGGCAGCTGGCACTAATGTCCACAGGTGGCTGGATCCTGCCTGTGCCTTTGATCACCATTTGAGAGATTTTTTTAGCTGTCAGACAATATAATTTGTGATTCAGCAGAACCAGGTGGTGAACATGTAAGAGGTTGTCACAATAGCATAAGGTGTACAAAGACCAGAAATGTTCCCAGAAGTTTTGCAGAGGGCATTATCACAACTCCATTTTTAATGAGGAGTTCATAAACACAAGCCAACACAGCAACAGGAATTTTGGAAAAAGCAAAATGGGACAACTTTTTACTCTCCAACATTAAACAGAAAATAAAATATATACATTTTGGGTAAAACAAGTCTATGGGTAACCATACAGAGTCTATTACAAGCTAGTGATTGCTTGCTTGGGGTTGCATCTAGTGTGCAACCTCAACCATAGATATTACTATTCGTATGCAATATTTGATATTTACCTGAGTAGAAATAAACGTTTTTAAAACATATTTGTTTTTTAGGCCAAAACACAATAAAAAAATATATACATGAAACACTATACATTCCTTTTGTAAAGATTTGGAAATGTAATGCCAAGGGAATGTTTAACTCAACTGCTACAGTGAGGTATACCAATGGATATTTTATTGAACTTACTGATGTTTTCAATTTTATGAATCCAAAATCACATAAAAATGAAATATAGTCAAAGCCATACAGTAAGTTAGTTAATTAATGAGCTATAAGTTTGATAATCAAATCTTAAATTTTTACTTTAGGATACAGATAATCTGTATTAGGAAGCCTCTACTGCCAGCTGGTGCCTACTCTTGCAATCAACTAGTTTTGCACAGGTTCTAGTGTCTGCAGTCTTACACAAGGCTATAGGAAATAGGGTAGTGTTTTTTAAAAAAAGTCCATGGGGCTGATTTATTAAAAGAAAAAAGGCTTTACAAGGGTATTTTCCTCAGAGCTAAGTAAATGTGGTGACATTCCTGTCTGCAAAAAATATGCAATGATGTGCAAGGAAAATAAGAAAACAGTATTTTGGCTTGCACTTGATTGGATTATGGAAGTCAGCAGAGCTTCATCTCATTCACTAAGCTCTGGGCATAATTCCCACACAAAGTGCAACTTCTTTTGCAAATTGAGCAGTCTATTTGACTGTAGTAAATCAACCCCTATGTATTAAACATTACATAGATAAAACAGGTGAGGTTAATAACCAAATAAACATGATTAACATGCCATAATCCATTAGTGATACTTTATGAACATACAATATGAACATGACCTTTTTATGTAGCATAATACTGATTGGAATTATAAGGTATACAAAACATGTGTTAGGTATTATGCTACATAATATGCATATTTAACATTCCAGAAATTGTCTTGATTAACTGTTTCAGTTCCAACTCAACTATTACTTTAGCAACACTATGCTTTCTAGAGTTTGGCTTCTAAGACATTACATATTCGCCAGTGAAAATTTTACCGAAATCCTGTACTAAGCAATTGTAATTCACATCATCTCATGGTTTGAAAATGGGCTACTTCATTTTTTACATAGGAGCATACTTTAGCTGCAATATCAAGTAGCAAGACATGCCAACATGCCATACTATTGTTAAGTTATCATAGAGAAAATGTAGCAAATGCTTCAGCCTCCAAAATAATCAAATATGACAAGCTTTTTATTTCCCCTAAATAATATTCTCTACATTGGCTGAAACATTAAAGCTAGCAAAGTATACATGTAAATATACAAAGATACAGATTGTGATACAGAGTAATATAGCTAAACTAAAGATCCATTACATGCAGCCTATTCCAATACTGTTGAAGGTAAAACAAGTCTCTATGGAGGCATAACTTCCTGGTGTTGTATACAACATGATGATAATTAATTCTAATACAGAAGGAAATATGGGATTGGTAACTTTTAAAAGGCAAGATGAAAAAATGTCACAAAAGTTGCTAAAGCACTAACACTTATTGGAAACCTTCCTCCTTAAATAATAATTTCAACATGAATCAGGGCTGTATATCTAATACATTTGCAGAAACGTGGCATCAAATCAGAGATTTAAAAATGAAAAGGTCACATCAAAGTACTAACTACCAGCCTGGAAACATTTAATGTAAACAAACAGCAGGTGCTGTAAACTGTTCAGAATTCAATGCAATCCCATTTCAGAATCTCTGCTGTGACATCTGAGGCTGAATTTCCCCACAGTGCCTGCAGCTACTGAGGGAGATGTCATTAGGAGTTTGTTTTAAAGCTCATTTACTGCTTGTAGAGAATATAAATAGTTTAATATTCCACAATTAGAAAATGCTGATTAAAAGAAAAGAAGCAGGGCCCTACTGCTGTATTTTCAAAGGCTTTTTAAGGATGTCAGGACAGAAATCTGGTACTGTAGTGCAACCATATTAATATCATAACTAGGTTTCAGTTTGCACTTCAAACAAAAACAGTGGGAGTCTCAATGTTGTTTGTTAGAAAGTCATAGGAGTAGACAAGACCTACATCCTACTATACATAAAGACCACAATAAAAAATGGATTTATGTTTTTCTATGAAATACCCTTTATATGCAACATTGCTATTTGTAAATCATTTCTACGCATATTATAGCTGGCTTTTATACACAATGTAAATTAGGAGCGCTAAGGCTTAGTGCCCTTATTAACACATTAACAAAATTATCATCACATATCAATCTAATACAAGGTCTGTAGTGAAAAAGTCAATAAGCACTGCCAGCATGTATTTTTAACACTATCCTTTATCATCTTTAATGTAAAATAAAAACAGCCATCACGTTTTATTTTCCACTGATTGGTTAAAGATATTAATCAATAAATTAAAAAAAGAAAGCTGGTGACCTTTTTAGAAGTTTTTTTGTGTGGGGAAATCTTGGGGAATTGGCTGATCTAATAACAGGTGAGCTCTTTGACCTTTTGTTCTGTACATTGAGGTTCACCTGCATTTATCATGGGTGCAGCTGGCACACACAAAACAATCAGGTCTGTACTGTATTATAATGTGTATATACACACAACATATATATATACATACATACATACATACACACACACACACACACACACACACACACACACACACACACACACACACACACACACACACACACACACACACACACACACACACACACACACACACACACACACACACACACACACACACACACACACACGTTGTGGTTGTCAAGCTTCCATTTTGTTTACCTTTGAGTGATCACCATCTGGACATATCACAACCATAGCAACTCTTTTTTCTCTTTAATTATTGCTTAATATTAGTTGCTGGTACTAAAATCCGAAGATTTTTAGTACCGGTCCCCAAGGGTGCAACAGGACTGCTTTATAATACAAAATTTCAAGTGTTTTCTGCAAACACTACAATGAAGCACTGTGGAAAGGCACAATAATAGTATTATTAAGATTAACAACTTGTTAAACAGTTCCATGAACTTCTTTCATGAAAAATGCTAGTAGCATGTGGCCCCCTTGTTCTGATCTACAATGGTCCAGACCTCCATGAGAATACCTAGCATTTTCATCCTGTGACTGCTGCAATATGGCTATACAGCTTTTTAAATAATTGTTTAAATTAAGTAAAAAAAATTATATTTAAAGGGAAAATACAGGCATACCCCACTTTTAAGTACACAGTGGGGTTTATTTACTAAAGCTGGAAAGTGCAAAGTCAGGGTCACTTCTGCATAGAAACCAATGAGCTTCTAACTCCAGCTTGTTAAATTAAGCTTTGGTAATAAAACCTGGAAGCTCATTGGTTTCTATGCAGGAGTGAGCCTGATTTTTCACTTTCCAGTTTTAGTAAATAAACCCCATTGTGTACTTAAAAGTGGGGTATGCCTGTACAAAGGTTTTGAGTGAATTTTGTTTATTTCCTTAATAAATATGTTTTTAATCCGACAAAGGATTTCCAGACTACTATGGTTTTATTCAAAGAAACAGCACAACAGTAGTTGCCTGCTGTAAGCTGACTTTATTGCACTAAAACCTCAGACAGCTTGAGCTACTTAGCTTTGTAAAGAATGTAATTCTTACAGCAGGTGATTAGGAAAACATGAATATAAGCTGAAAGGATCAAATATAAATTTGATAGAACATTACATAATATTCCTATGCAATATGAGATATGCAGTATTTCTAAAATTGGTCATTTTGCTAACCATAATAAAAAGGAGCATTTAGTCACTCAGAAAATGATATTAAGGTCATAATAATAAAAAAGTTAAAGATTCAAAGAAATCTAAAATGATAATGCACCGGCTTCAATAAAAGTTTTCTTGCAGGGAAATAAGACAGTTATCAAAGTGTAAATGCTACTCAGATTTGGCCAGAAGCACTTAAACACCTTTTCCATTAACATTTAGATTACTAAAGCCATGGATGTCCTCTGTTTGCATCTAAAACCTATTTAGGTGAAAGTTAAATAAGTAAACAGTTAAAAAGGAAATTATTCTCAGCTTGAAATTAATAAAGGCTTAGTATATAACCTTTAAAATCAAAATGGCCTGTCTTGTACAGTATATATTAAGTGTGTAACAACACAACTCTAATTCTCTAATTCTACTAATCACCATTAAAAAGAAAGACAACATAGTTTATTTTAGGTTGCCTCTAAGCAAAAAACAATTGACCTTCAAATTAAATTCTATCTTATACACAAACTGCTGTAAAAATATACATTCATATTCATATTTATACATGCAGAAAAGCTTATTTTTATTTCCCTTTTCTGTTTTACGTAATCATGTTACTATTGGGAAGATTGGAAAGCTAAATGAAACAAAAATTTACAGTAGTAAATAATTTGCTTTAATAAATGTAAATATTTTGTAGCAAAACAAATGAAAGTTTTTAAAATTTGGTCTTTGTCATTTTAATATCTTTTTATTATGTCTTCTAAGTATGCTATCTACAGTATACTTACATATATGTTAGTATACAGCTATACATACAGCATGATCAAATATATGGTGTATTGGCATAATACAGCTACAGTTTTCTAAATGTACTTGAGAGGAAGGACCATAGAAGCTGCAGCCACAAATGAATCCTTGTTCCTTGGAAGGTATTGATGCCCCAATGCTGCATTTCCACAGTGCCGTCTTGCTCTTTAATTGCTAACAATTGTTTAAAATGCAACTCCAGATACAACAACATTACAACATCTTTATTTTAGTTTGGATTAGGGAAGATTAAAACCTCAGGCAATTTTATTGCTATCTAGATCCCTAAGGCACTTCACCTCACTGGCTGTCCAGGAAGGAAGGGGAAATCTCCTCAACTGTATAATAATGAAACCTGACATCTGCTCACTTTAATAGGAAATATAGTGATCTACCCCTACTTCTTGCTTTGGTGAAAGAGTTGGGACAAGGAATGATGAAAATGATCCTTGGCAGTAATAAGAATGTTGCAGATGTTCTAATCCTCCTTCTTTCTTCAAAAACATTTTTGCCTTTAGTTTAACTTCTGATCAGAATGTTGAGCCAAATTCAGCAGTGTTTCAATATGATGCAATGTGACATCAAAGTAATAAAATGAGTATTAGCACCTAGAAACACAGCTCTGTATAAATAAAGCTACTGGTGATATAATCTAGTTAAAGGATAAACCCTTCTTTCTCTTTGTAACCTGTGGCCATACTGAGCGTATTTTAGATATAAGATGTATAAGATGGGAACAGAGTTTGATTCTCCAAGCTCCTATACCCAGGTATAGAATAATCCTGCAAAATTCAACATGTCAACCTCTGCATTTTGCTTAAGGCCCCTTTCACACTGCCATGACTTGAAAGTCACGCAATTTTGCTGCGATTTCAGGGAATCCTCTGTAAACTTGAGGTCTATGGACCTCAATTTGCATCAAAGTCAGACCAAAGTAGTACAGGGACTACTTTGAAGTTTTTGCGACTTGAAGATGCACAAAATGCACAAGTGTGAAAGGAGCCTAACACCCTTTCACACTACTGTGACTTTGAAATTGCCGCAATTTCAGGAAATGCCTGTGTAAACTTGTGTCAGCTCGCATCAAAATCAAACCAAAGTAGTACAGTACTTTGAAGTTGGTGCAACTTGAAGTCACATAAATATGAATGGTACTCATTGAAAATCATAGGGTACGACTTGTCATGCTAATTTGCAGTCTCAAGTCGCACAACTGTGAAATGGGCTTAAAGAGTATCTAAACCAAAGAAAGGTATATATTGCAACTTACTAGTAGAGATTTACAGTCTTTCTTCCTTTTTTTTCACCTAGTAACCCAAATGACACACCTTCTTGCTGAAAATGTTATTAATTGGAAAAAAAACATAACAAATGTAGCCACCACATCTAAGAAATGGTAAGCTGCAATATAATAGGATTTTTAACCTACCAGTAACATCTGTTTCTTGGAGTACAGGATGGGGCTTTTAAAACATTATGGCTGGGTTATATGCAGCCACCTTCAGGTGATTGAAGACTGGAAAAAAAAAAGGCTGCAGACATTCCCCTACATAAAAACAAGCTTGTTTGATATCTTCAGACATCCTCCATGAACGTTTTGCTTTTTTGCTTTTTTGCACAACGTGGATTCATTCATTTTATGTTTTTGGACTTTTTTTTATATTATTGCAATATCAGTGTTTATCACCATAATTGTATTTTCACTTTTACAGCGCTGTCACACCTATACTGTTTTTTACTGATTTCTGTGGGAGCACATTAGTGACACATGCAGTAAAAAGTTATCACTATTATATGTTTTTCTAAGTTTCACATTTCATACCATATTACTGCGCAACTACCTCAATTTTCATACCCCTTTTTAATCCTCCCATTCCCAACTAGCCCCAGTTTGTAGCAAGTAATAGGGAGATTATAAGAACGAGGGGAGGCAAAAATGTCCAGTACTGTACTCCAAGAAAAACAATTTACTGGAAAGTCAATAATTATATTATCTTTGTTATACCATACAGGACTTTGAACAGCAACTTGAACCCCTTATGCCTTAAACTGACATCAGAGGAAGCCTGAAGATCCACATGAAAGAACTCAACAAACATGTGAACAGGAGCCAAGGCAGCAGCAAATCTAAGTAACAGACGTCTTATGTGCATGAAGCACTAACTGAGCCTTTCTCAACCTTTTAAATACAGAGGAACCCTTGAAATAGTTCTTTGGTCTCGGGGGAACCCATGCTAAAAATTAGAAATCTTCAACTCATGATACATTAGTGTGATGGTCAGTGGGAAGAATGTTCCTTACACTTGTGGTCATTGGGAAGTATTACCTCCTTACAGATAGCTAAAAAGATCAATGGTGTGAGTGGGAACTTATCTGAGAGGCAGAAATTTCCCAATTCTGAAGGAACCCCTAGCAACTTCTGGAGGAACCCTAGGGTTCCACAGAACCCTGGTTGAGAATCACTGCACTAACTAATCAAGTAAAGCGTGTCTAAGCAGACATGGAAGGAACCCTTTCTTTCTGACTATAAGTCATAATAATAACTGTGATCCACCTAGAAATGGTTGAGTGGAAACCCTCTGGAAGTACAATGAGGGAATCTGATTGAGTAAAAAGGGCAGTAGCTGAGATGTGAACTCTCACAGTCTCCACAACATCCAGATAGAAGGGAGACATTTCCTTTAGATGTTTTGGAGCCAGATATAACAGAGGAAGGACAATGCCTTGTTAATGTGGAAAGCATCCTAAGCCCTAGGCTTGCAACACCAAGAATGGCTCCTTACATTATGGCTGGGTTATATGCAGCCATCTTCAGGTGATTGAACACTGGCCAAAAAAAAAGAAAGATTCCACCATGACAGTCTTCCACATCTATGGAGGAATGGACTTCCCTGATTCCAGCACTGGACTGGAAATCCACTAGGCTATGGAGAATCTGACCTTGGAGGTTAGATGTATGGGACAGTCTACTGACTAAGTCGGTTTATCCCATGCAGCCAGAATGTTACGTTGCAACAGTCTGGAGTTAAATTCGGTGCACAGCACAGCCAACGTGGAGGCAACCAATAGACTCAGGGCCCTCATGCAAGCACAAACTGAGGGCTTCCTGTGGGCCAGAAGGGACAGAAACGTGTCCTGAGGCAGGAAGAAGCTGAACAAGGCTCACATACTTTAATCTGTGAGATCTAGCAATGCTTTCCTCAGATTGAGGATCCAGCCAAAGCTCGCTGTCAGTTGAATGCTGACAATAAGAACTGGTCCTTTAACAGGGGATCATTCAGGTACCCCATAGGACCCCATATCCCATAAAGCATAGCCAGAACTAGGGCCAACACTTTGGTGAAAACCCAAGGGAATGAGGGGCCATGGACAGGCAAAAGGGAACAGCAAGAGACATAAAGCTGGGAATGTGTAAATAAGTATTCCAGAAAATCTGTTGAAAGGTGGGCAGGCTATGACTGACCTAGCAGTATACATGTGGAACATTTGAACCCATAGGAAAAAGTTGAGAGTTTACATTGTCAGAATGAGACGGTTTGGGAATGGTAACAAGCTTTGAGTGGAAACCTTAGGGGTAATGAGACTTGAGCTGCTGGGCAGCAGCAAAGAGATCTCACTGCTGTGATGGGAAAAAGACATGTGGAAAGCATGAAGCAGGGAGGATAAAAGTACAAAACTCCAGTTTGTAACCCCTGGAAATTTCACTCCGAACCCAAGCATCTGGGATTTTCTGGACCAGATTTTCCAGACCAGAAGGCTGACAGACATCACCCCTACTTTTAGATGTTGGGGTGCCTCATTCATGTAGGATGCTTTGGAACTAGTTTTGACTGGTTATGAAGGTATCTTCCAGCCTTGGACTCGAAGGAGACTGTGAGGAAGGAAAGGAACTGTTCCCAACCTCAGAAATCCTACTGGTAAAGGTGCCAGAGTTTCTCTTTGGAGGAGAACAATACTCATATCCTCTGTGTTCTTGTTAAACCTATCCATGGAAGGACCATGAAGGCGTTCACATGCAAAGGGTAACTAATCAAGATGTTTCTTGCATTAGAGCTCAGCTGACCAGCATTTAAGACGCAAGATCCTGCGCATGTGGATTGAGAGAAGATTCTTTCTGGACATTTGTTGAATTGTATCTACCAGTCCATTCAAGCAATAGAGTAAGGCCACAGGTTAAAGGTATAACTGACTGTGGACAGAGGCATCTGTAAGGATGGAACAAGGATGTTAGTTCATGTCCTTAGTTTAGATAGCAATTGTCTGGCAGATAGCCATAAGTTGCATGGCAAGGCCACCAAGAAAAAGAGATATTTAACCCCTTTACAATTGCAGAGCACATATAGGCAGTATCCAAGAAGTGGGTTTTAATCCTGGGCATCACATATACAGTAAGTGTTTTAGTGTTTGTGTTTGAAGCGCACTCAAATGCATGCTCCCAGCACTGAGACCAGGCTTTCCGTGACAGCCCTGGGTCCCTACTGATTGATTGAGACTGAAGGGATCACATGATCATTGCAATATCTGATTTGTTATCAAATTGATCACTTTGTAGCCCTTCCCTTGGTTGTCTCTCATCTGGGAAGAGGAGAAACAATCTCATAGCGAGGAGGAAATGATACATTTTATAAAGGAGAAGTCTGTACATAAAAATAAAAGTCTGCTGAAGGAAAAAAAACTCTCAATGCTTTATTTAGATTAGTGAGTGTAGGTGTCAGTGTTTGTGGCAGTGTAGGTGGCAGTGTGTCACTCAGTGGCGGTCTCAGTTAGTGGCTGTGCAGCTTTCTTGATGTGTTGTACTACTACTACTTCAAGGTAAGTGCCTACTGCAGGATTTAGTGCATGCCAGTAGCATTACAAGTCAGCCCTGCATCATCCAGCAGGATTTGAGTACGATCCCCCAAGGCTCTGCTAATGAGTCAATCAATCTAGAAGATGCATTAGGAACCACTGTGGCCATGGTGCAGGAGAAAAAGAATCTTTGTGAAAATCAGAGAGAGAGAGAGAGAGAGAGAGAGAGAGAGAGAGAGAGAGAGAGGAAGTGGGAGGGGTGATATAGGGGGTGTCCTGCAGATTTTTTATTTTTTTTGCCAGTGTCTAATCACCTACCAGTAGCTGTATATAAATCAGTAATAGTGATTAAAGCCTATGTCCTTCTTTTTAGGCAGAATTTCAGTTTTCATAATAAATAGAAGCCTTTTGTCTTTTCTGCCCAAGCCATCCCAATGTGCTTATCTCTCACTTACCTAGTCTATGGCAGCTATCAATCTTCACCTTCAGTTAAAAAAAAAATAAAAAAATGCCTTCTGAGATCTGACTTCCTAGGGCATCATGTGATTTTCCAGGAAACGTTATATACCATCATGCACTGCCTTATTGTATCACAGAATAGGGTGTGTTTTACCACTCTGGACCACACCTCCCTCATTAATATACCACCCCCCCGCTTTCCTACTGATTCCTTTAAGGTGGACATACACTATACAACCTTGAAGTACTAGGGCCTGCCCAATTCTATACAAATTGAATGGATTGTTCAGATGGGGCATCCTATTGCATAGTTTGGGTAAATCTAAAGGAAATTACACAGAGATTGTACAACCAGACTGCAAAATGTATGGTCACCTTTATACAAGTACATGGGAGGGGAGACATTTAGCTGTCAATGTTATTGTAATGCACGTGGTGGTAGGGTGTAAACACATCAACTTCACTTTCAGGCCACAATCACACAGCGTAGTGGGAGCGCATGTTTTGGGTGTGTTTTTCACATCATATTCATAGGACAGAACATTTATTTTGGTGGATTGCCCTATGCGTGACAAACACAAAGTTGCAGTTTGCAAAGAAAATTCTGGGTAATCGTTGCACATTTTTTCACTAAACAAAATGTGCACTTGCTTTCACGTTTGGGGTGCTGTTAACAAATAATGGCTCTGAAAGTGCAACTAGTTCATTTTAGGTGTATAATGGTGGCCATGCACTATACAATCTCCAGACAACGCATGGTCTGGATGAATTGAGCTGAGGCTGGTTTTACCTACTAACCACTTGGGTTGGGTGAGGTGTGCAGCGGCCGTGTTATCTCTTCCTATTCCTATTCTGACACAGATTTATCACTGAGTATAATTCGTTTAGAGTAAACATCTGTGTTACAAAGTGGTTAAGACTAGGTTTAATTCTGTTGCAATGGTGCAGCTGAGTGAGGAATTTATGACTTAAACTATAACCTTGTAGTAAATCTGTATAATAATCTGTCTTGTTGCTCCTGTTTAGCATTTATGGTGTGCAATAAAATCAAGAAATATCCCCCTACAAGTTTGAATATTGTGTTTAGATTTATTCTCAAAAGAAAACTAAAGAAATATAAAAGAAATATAAAGAAATATAATTTTCATACATGCATGTATTCAAATACACGTCATTGTCATTTTGTTTTTCTTCCATGTAGTGATGTAATATTTCTTCCACTGCTACATTTAAAAAGATTACATGTTTTGCACCACTCCTGGAAATTTTGAAGATTTAATATAGAAAGTGGTGACCTACTTAACTCCTGATTATCCACAGTTAGGGTGTTATATAGGATCTCCACCTATTTAAAACTTAAAGGAGTATCCTAAGATACTGCAAGGGGCACTGTATAAAAGATTACTGCTTACGTAAACATAATAGTATATCATTCTGAAAAAGTACAAATAGAAAAGAAAAATCACTTAGAAAGACAACAGCAAATCATTGAAATTCTATATTTATAGCTTGATACTGCAAAATGCTTGAAGTGAAACCTGAGCTACAACTTTAATTTTTGTCAGTCACAAGGCTTAATGATACATCAGAAAAAGAACTAAAATAATGTAAAATAAAAACTAAAAGAAATATAAAATTAACATGAAAAATAAGCTATTGTGCTTGAACAAGCTCATCTTCAGATGTGAACGTGCAAAGGTAGACAAATACCTACCTTCTTTAATTGTCAGAAACAGGAATGGAACAATAACAGAAAAGAAAAATCTCCACATTAGGAGTGCAGAATGGAGGAAAAAGACAATGACTCTTAGTAACGCGTTTCACATCCCTTCACTAGAATTAGTGTAGTTGTTCCAATTACATACATAATATCTAACGTTCTATACACCATCTTAAAGGTTTCTCTTTGATTAGGTTTAAGCCATTTTCAGGGAGGGAAGAGGAGGTGAAAAGAAACAGGTATGACACTTTTTTGGTTTCATTAAACATAATGTGCATGCAGTGTCACCAGCAAAACAAGTATGTTACGAGTCAAAGGCCTCCTAATAATATTGAGGCCCTCAGAAAGAATTCAATAGAGTGAAACAGAAAGTAGCAGAAGTGGAAGCCAACCAGAATGAAATGGAAACTTGAATCTCTATTTAAAAGGGAAGTCAACTAGTCCCTCATTCTGAAATGGTGCTCAGGAGACTTTTTTTTTCTCTAATTGAATAAATCTCATATTTCTTAATGTATATTGGTACATTGGGACTGGCTAGGCTGCATACAGATTTGGTGTAAACCACCTCTATTATGAGTATAATTAACATTAACAAAGTAACTATCTTGAATATTAACATATGTATTTATTACACTTACAAGGGATCCTTAAAATACTTTCTTAATAAAGTGATTATTTACAGTTTTTACATAGAAAAGTGGCACAAATGGGCTAAGCTATATAATTATCTACTATAGATAAACTGTAAGGATCAACATTGCAAGTAGATGATTGTTCATCATTACCTTGAAGAGGGAACTTGAGAAGCACAGGGGTACATTTCATCCTGAAGCCAACAATTAACTGTATATATGTTAATTTTAGCAAACTTGAAGTGTGTAATAATAGTAAATATGACAGCCAATTTTTTTACTACTATTTATTTTTTATACAAGAATACTATGAAAGCCAATTTAAAAACCCTTTTGAGACAAATGCATTATAATAAGGACTTACTGGCCACAGGGAATTAGTGAAACAATTTTACAGCCATCTGGAGAGCCACATGTTTTTCTAAAACATCAACTAGTTGGAAAATGTTGAAAAAATAAATGAGATCTTTTTTATAAAGAGAATCAATTTAAATTATTAAAGACTCCACTTATCCTCTAAAAAGTTACATCAATTTTCTTTATGTATTATATAGTTATATATATGTGGTTATCACAGTTTATACAATTTTAGTGAAAAAATAAATTGAATCATGTTTTGCTAAATACTGATTATAAAATTGAAAAAGAAAACTTGACATTAAATTAATTAGTTAATTCTCTAAACTTAAACTCTGTAATTAAATTTCTATCATTCATATTATCAGTTATCTTCCCTTTTAAATCAGCTACAAAAGTATAAATATGTATAGTTAAAAAAAATCTCCATTACTACTAAAAAGGCCCACAATGACAGACACACAAAAAAAGAAAAACAAAACTCTAGAACATCACAGAAAAAAGGAAAATTGCATTTCTGTTATGAGAAAGAAAATGAAGAAATGAGTGAAAATACACTAATGAGACCACTTCTCCCTAAAATAAAGTCAAAGTTTTACCGATTTTCAAATGAGAGGCTAAAGAAAAACACAGATGAGATTAAAAATATAAATAAATTGATCTAAGTTATATTTGTCTAAATATACTAAGCATGCATGCACTTTATCATAGTACAACCCATACGGGGCTTTATTAAGTCTTAGTTTCTTAGAAGTTTGAATTGCTGTCTGTGGAATCTAGCAAATTATTGTTCAGTGTAATTTAGGCACCACTTTTGGACAACTAAGAATAGTATAAACGAGAAAGTGGGCAGGTAGAAAAGAGAGAGAAGTCTAAGTATGACACAGTAAAGATACACAGCTTTTTCTAAACCCAAAAAGAGAGCATGATTCATACAAAAGTAACAAAAATTTTGAGAAACAAACAAAAAAAAGAGCTGTGTTATAAATAAACAATGACTGAGAAATAGATAAGGGCTTTTACATTGTAAAATGTCCTCCAAGTTATATTTTTGTTGCAAGCTTCCTAGTAACATACAATAGCTATATATCTAAGATTAACATTATAAAACATTTTTGAATAAACCCCACAATAAATGTTTAGAAAAGAAGCATTCTGCTCATCCGTATACCGGTACAAATTTTATCTGTGTATATATACAGTATCTCACAAAAGTGAGTACACCCTTCACATTTTTGTAAATATTTTATTATATTTTGTCAAGTGACAACACTGAAGAATTTACACGTTGCTACAATGTAAAGTAGTGAGTGTACAGCTTGCATAACAGTGTAAATTAGCTGTCCCCTCAAAATAACTCAACACACAGTCATTAATGTTTAAACCACTGACAACAAAAGTGAGTACACCCCGAAGTGAAAATGTCCAAAATGAGCCCAATTAGTAATTTTCCCTCCCTGGTGTCATGTGACTCATTCGTTTTACAAGGCCTCATGTGTGAATGGGGAGCAGGTGTGTTATATTTGGTGTTATCGCTCTCACACTTTCATACTGGTCACTGGAAGTTCAACATGGCACCTCATGGCAAAGAACTCTCTGAGGATCTGTAAAAAAGAATGGTTGCTCTGCATGAAGATGGCCTAGGCTATAAGAAGATTGCCAAGACCCTGAAACTGAGCTGCAGCATGGTGGCCAAAACCATACAGCGGTTTAACAGGACAGGTTCCAGTCAGAACAGGCCTCGCCATGGTCGACCAAAGAAATTGAGTGCACATGCTCAGCATCATATCCAGAGGCTGTCTTTGGGAAAAAGACTTATGAGTGATGCCAGCATTGCTGCAGAGGTAGAAGGGGTGTGGGGGGGGGGGGGTCAGCCTGTCAGTGCTCAGACCATACACTGCACACTGAATCAACTTGGTCTGTATGGCTGTCCTCCTAGAAGGAAGCCTCTTCTAAAGATAATGCACAAGGAAGCCTGCAATTTGCTGAAGACAAGCAGACTAAAGACATGGCGTACAGGAACCATGTCCTGTGGTCTGATGAGACCAAGATAAACGCATTTGGTTCAGATGGTTTCAAGCGTGTGTGGCGGCTACCAGGTGAGGAGTACAAAGATAAGTGTGTCTTGCCTACAGTCAAGCATGGTGGTGAAAGTGTCATGGTCTGGGGCTGCATAAGTGCTGCCAGCACTGGGGAGTTCATTGAGGGAACCATGAATGCCAACATGTACTGTGACACACTGAAGCAGAGCATGATCCCCTCTCTTTGGAGACTGGGCCACAGGGCAGTATTCCAACATGATAATGACCCCAAACACACCTCCAAGATGATCACTGCCACAGCTAAAGAAGCTGAGGGTAAAGGTGATGGACTGGCCAAACATGTCCCCAGACCTAAACCCTATTGAGCATTTGTGAGGCATCCTCAAACAGAAGGTGGAGGAATGAAAGGTCTCTAAAATCCACCAGCTCCATGATGTCATCATGGAAGAGTGGAAGAGGACTCCAGTGGCAACCCGTGAAGCTCTTGTGAACTACATGCCCAAGAGGGTTAAGGTAGTTCTGTAAAATAATGGTGGCCACACAAAATGATGACACTTTGGGCCCAAAATTCGGGACATTTTCACTTAGGGGTGTACTCACGTTTGTTGCCAGCGGTTTAGACAATGGCTGAATGTTGAGCTATTTTGAGGGGACAGGAAATTTACACTCTAATACAAGCAGCTGTACACTCACTACTTTACATTGTAGCAAAGTGTCATTCTTCTTCAGTGTTGTCACATAAAAAAAAAAGATGTGAGGTGTGTACTCACTTTTGTGAGATACTGTATATATATATATATATATATATATATATATATATATATATATATATATGTTCTGGAAATACAACTTCACAGTTTAAGCTACCCCTTTTTGGTTTGCAAAACTCGGTTTCTACGATGGAAAGAAGAAAGCAGGGGATTTTACACCCTGTAATACTCTTGTTTACATCAAAAGAGGATGTTTATCTACGGTGGATCCTAAACTGAAAGCAACTGGGAAACATAGAGTGCATCTGGAAAGTATTTACAGTGTTTCACTCTTTCCACATTTTGTTATGTTACAGCCTTATTCCAAAATAAATTCAATTCCATATTTTCCTTAAAACTCTACAAACAATACCCCATAATCACAATGTGAATTTTTTTTATTTTAAATCTTTGCAAATTTATTAAAATAAAAAAATGAGAAAAGTCACATGTACATAAGAATTTCAGCCTTTACCATGACACTCAAAATTGAGCTCAGGTGCACCCTGTTGCCACTGATCATCCTTGAGATGTTTCTACAGCCTGATTGGAGTCCGCCTGTGGAGAGAGGAAAACCTTCCAGAAGAACAACCATCTGCCTGGAGTTTGCCAAATGGCACCCGAAGAACTCTCTCAGACCATGAGAAACAAAATGCTTTGGACTGATGAAAACAAAGATTAAACTCTTTGGCCTGAGGCATCTGAAGGAGACCAGGCACCACCCATCACTTGGCCAATACCATCCCTACAGTGAAGCATGGTGGTGGCAGCATCATGCTGTGGGGATGTTTTTCAGTGGCAAGAACTGGGAGACTAGTCAGGATTGAAGGAAAGATGAATGCAACAATCTACAGACATGATCCTTGATGAAAACCTACTTCAGAGTGCTCTGGACCTCAGACTGGGAAGAAGGTTCATCTTCCAACAGGACAACCACCCTAAGCACACAGCCAAGAAAACAAAGGAATGGCTGTGCAACGACGCTCCACGTCAAACCTAATGACGCGATGCTTGAGAGGTCCTGCAAAGAAGAATGGGAGAAACTGCCCAAAAATAGGTGTGCCAAGCTTGTAGCATCATACTCAAAAAGACTTGAGGCTGTAATTTGTGCCAAAGGTGCTTCAAAAGTATTGAGCAAAGGCTGTGGATACTTATGAACGTGGGATTTAACAAAAACATTTTTTTATAAATTTGCAAAGATTTCAAAACAAACGTCTTTGACGTTGTCATTATGGGGTATTGTTTGTAGAATTTTAAGGAAAATAATGAATTTAATCTATTTTGGAATAAGGCTGTAATATAACAAAATGTGGACAAAAGTGAAACGCTGTGAATACTTTCTGGATGCACTGTAATGGCTGAGATAAATTTACAGATTTTTTTGTTCAATCCCTGTGTGCACATGTCATGCCCTTTAAAATAATATTTGTTTACTGTCATGAATGCAAGGTTTCAGGGAGGAAAACATAGTCAGTATCTGCATTGCTGAATTTTAATCTACCAACGTTTATGACAAAGTGCAAATAAAGAATAATAAAGGTCCATGTTCATTTTTACAAACCGCCAAGATTGTTCAATAAAGCATAGCTAGTTTTCTATATTTAAAACAGTTCTGTCACATATGAAACATTCAAGTATAACTTCACTCTTAGAACAAAAATTACCAATATATATATATATATATATTATATGGTATATTTAATGATATGACTTTTTTTTAAGAGGAATTTTGACTTACCTGTATTTTCATATATTGGATTACAGTACAGGACACAGATTGAGTATACATAGACCCTGGGTTATAGGCCAATACCGTCAGGTGATTGGACACTGGGAAACTTTTAAGAACACCTGTCCCCTGTTGTCCCCCCTATAACAACACCCCATTCAGTGTGTCCTCAGTTTTGTAACAAGCATTGCATAGTTAACCAGGAAAAGAAAGAGAATGGCCTGTGTTCTGTACTGTACTTAAAGCCTGTGTCCTGTACTGTACTCCAAGTATGGAATTTATAGGTAAGTAATAATTCCTCTTGTCTTAATCATACAGTACAGGACACAGGCTGAGTATTCATAGACTCTGGAAAATCCATAAGCAATTAATGAGAAGGGTAGGCAATAAAGAGGCAAACAGAACTGGGCCAGCAGGCCCAAAAACAAGGATCTACCCAACTTCAGAGTAAGAACCTTGTGCCCAAAAGCTACATCTGTAGAAGTTTGGATGTGTCCCTGGAAAAACTTTGCAAGGCTGCCACCTGGTCCTCTGTTCATACCTTTTCAAAGCTGGGCAACAGATGCCTGGTGCCAGAATGCCCATAAAACCCAAATGTCCTGGTAAAGTGAGCATGTAAAAGCCCAGGGGGAGTTTTGCCTCTTAAAGTGTAAACTCTGGTGAAAAGTTGTCTTATCCACCTAGTAATGGTGGTCTTTTAAGCAAGATGTTCCTTGCCAAGTCCTAAGGTTAGGACAAATAGGGAGTGTGTCCTCCTGATAGAAACCTTTGCTTTAAGGTAGACACCTATGGCTCTATGTTCAGGCTGTAAAGAGCAATTTCCTAAGGTTGCTTTGGAGCAGAGCACCTAGATGGCCCGACTATGTTCATATCGAGGTAAAAGATTAAGGTAAGGATAAGAAAAGGTGTACGACTACTGTGGAATTACTTCCAAGAAGAAAGAGCCGCTAACTCAACTAGCTGAAAGACTTTATAGCAACCAAGAAGGTCACATTTGCAAGATAGATCATCCAAGCGCATTTCCCTGGTGCGTCCAAAGGATGGTTTCTGCAGGGCAAAGAGACACAGATTGAGGTCCCCGGGAAGCTCAGGGGCTGATCCAAGATACACCTTGAAAAATGGTTTTGATAAGGGAGAGAGAGGCATGAGGCTTTTGAAAAAGAATGGACAAGGCCTCTTCCAGTGGGCAAGTTCTGATCAATATAAGGAGAGGGTTTGGGATTTTATATGAAGCATGCGACTGAATTGGCAACATGAACAAGGAGTGTCTGGTGAATGTATAATAAAAGGTATCTTATGCACATTATATCATATCATACATGTTATATAACATAGACAAAGTACATATAAATATCATTTATTTCATATATATCACATAGTAACATAATAGCATAATGCCATGCTGATGCATGATATTGATATTGTAAAAATACCAGACTCTAGGATCCATGTTCACACAATATATCGTATAACAAAGCCATACTTAATTTGGTAAAGGCCAGTAAAACATAATCAATAAAATATTGGTGATACTCTTGAGATGTATATTCATAATGATAGTATCGCTATATCTCGACGCGTTTCATAGATAACTTCTACTCTTTAAGTGTAGATGTGGAATGAGTGTCTATAAAAAATATTGTAAGATTACAATGGGTCAATCTACAAGAAAGGTGTGTGTTAACATCAGGTGTCTTCCATGAGGAATCTGTGGCACCAACTGCCAAGCAGTAAGGTCTGTTTGGGTGGTGGCACCCTCCCTCCAGTTAGCAGCCTGCGTGACGTTGGCAGTCACCCATTGGCTACATTGAAGTATAATATACTCCTTCTAGCTGGACCAGTTACTTCCTGTAGGGTGATATCTCAGTGGGCGTTGTGCACCATTCGGACCTTATGGGTTGACATGGGATGTCAACATAGTATTGTGGCAGGTTGTCTGGTATTTTACAGACTTTGGTTTGGTGTTCGGTCCTCTAATCTTTACACTACAAGCTCCCCTCAAAAGGCATACACTGCTTCACATTTTTACCTTACTTTTTTGCTTTATATCAAGTATAGGCTCACTATCATTATACCACCATATTTTTATCTATTTTGGTGATGGAACATTTCAGTATTTATTGGATTACCCTGTAACATTTTCAACTTATAATTGCACATACATTTCATGTTGTTATAGATAAATGGTGATGTGGTCTACATCACTTTATACATGGGGGACTACTCCCCAGGGATACCTGTCTCCTGTTGGGCTTCCAGCATTATTCCTTGGGGTTTACAACCTCAGCTCCCGGGACTGATGATACATCTTGCCCCAGCCAGCCTCCAGCCATCAGCGCCTTTCACCCAGACCCATAGGTTATCTGTAAGTATGAATGGGGGATATTATTCCATTTATCTTTATTTTTCCCCATTCTTACTTGTGGATAGACCCATTGTAATCTTACTATATTTTTATAGACACCCATCCTGCATCTTCTCCTGAAGAGTGGAAGTTATCCATGAAACGCATCGAGCTATATAGATGCTATCATTATGATTATACATCTCAAGAGTGTGACCAATATTTTATCGATTGTGTTTTACTGGCCTGGTGTCTGTTTTTTTAAAAATGTCAATATCATGTATCAACACACTCGCCAGACTCTCCTTGTTCATGAGAATCACACAGTGGAACGTCTCTTTGATCTTAAGTCCCAAGCGTGAGAAAGCAGTATTTTCTCTGCTAGGGAGACTTTTACTTGGGATGTCTCCATGATAAGACAGTATCCCATTTGAAGAAAAGTTTGAAGAGTATATTTTTGGATCTTTGGATCCAACCAAGGAATCTGAATTGTCCTGTGGACATTTCCAGATAGCTGGACATGAGAGTAGTCCTTCAAAATGAAGGTCATTGTGAGGGAAATGGCCAAAGTACTGACAATTCCGCCCAAGACAATCATGGCCGCCATGGTGCACAGTGTGACTAATGTGGGCAGTACTTCCTCCTTGTAACCTGAACAGATCACATGACTTACTTCCTGGTCTATTTAAGTCTGCTGCTGGAGCTGCTCATTGCTGGATTATCTTCAGCTTCTCCCTGACCCTGTGTTCCTGTGTATCCTGATTGAACTTCTGTTATTGACCTGGCTTGCTCTGACCTGTGATCCTGATCTCCTGATTTACCCTTGGCTTGTACTTCTGACTTCTCTCTGGCTTGTTCCATGTCTGACCTTGGCTTGGCTTATTGACTCTGCTACAGATCCATCTTCCTGTGTATGACCCCGGCTATCCAATCTCATCACCTGAACTGATCTTACCGTGCATGACCCCCGGCCTGGCTCACGTTTCTGTCTTTGGTTGCTACTCTGTCAAGCTTAACTGGTACTCCGCAAGCACACCAGCTTTACAGTTCATCCAGCCTGTTCCTGCTACATCACGGTGACCAGCTTATCTCATCTCAGTACCTGGCAAACTGTGCTTCTCTGGGCACTGCTCTCCCTGTACCACTTTCAGGGAAGTGCTGCACTTAGGCCCAAGGGGAGTCGTCTCAGCATCTCGGCCTCACACTCTGTATGTGACAGCATAATCCAGCCAACATGTCAAAGGCCGATGGTGGTGCTTCACCTCTGGAGGTTTTGGCCAACAGATCACTGCTCTTATTCAAGCAATAAAAAGATTTCTGGAAGGCTACTTCCAGCTGGAACGCTGTCTGCAGCATTTGCCTGGGCCACCTGCCCAGGAGGATCAAGCTCTACCCTCTACCAGTTCTGCAACTACTGCACCAGTGGTGGTCCCTTCACCTGAACCATGGGTACCAATTCCCAAACGATTCTCTGGGGACCGGAAAAAGTTTAGATCATTCAAGAATGCTTGCCTGTTGTACTTGGCCCTACAATCACAGAATTTCTCTCTTGAGACTATCAAAGTAGGGTTCATTGTCTCATTACTAACAGACGAACCCCAGGCTTGAGCTCACAGTTTATTGGAACAAAAGAACCCGGTCATCAAATCTGTGGACTTGTTTTTTGATTCAATGCCGCAATTATACGATGACCCAGAGTGGGTAGCCACCGCTGAAGCTGCCCTACATACTCTGCAACGAGGAAGGTGTCCCGTGGAGGACTATACAGTAGACTTCCATAAATGGTCCGCTGACACAGGATGGAAAGAGGCAGCTTTAAAATATCAATATCGCCAGGGACTGTCAGAATACCTCAAGGATGAATTGACTAGAGTAGAGTCTCCTGCCACCCTGTAAGACCATATTCAGCTTGCTGTTCAATTGCAGGAGCTATGTTCCAAAAGAGCCCAAGCCTTCAGACCCACTTGGATGTTACCCAAGGTTCCTTCAACTCCAGCAACCATGCCTCCCTTTGCATCCACTTCAGAAGTTGAACCTATGCAGATAGGCCTAGTCCACTCAGCTCTGACCCCTGAAGAGAAACTTTGTCGCTGGCAAGTAGGGATGAGCCTGATGTTCGAGTTGAAGATCGGGTGTTCGCCGAACAACGAACAATACGTGGTGTTCGCGGCAAATTAGAAAGCTGCCAGAACACCATTAAAGTCTATGGGACACTAACATGAAAAATCAAAAGTACAAAGTGTTTGGGGACCTGGGTCCTGCCCCAGGGGACATGTATCAATGGAATTTTTTTATTTTAAAACAGACGTTGTTTAGGGAGCAATGATTTTTTTTAATGCTTAAAGTGAAGCAATAAAGCTGAAATATTGCTTTAAATATCATGCCTGGGGGTGTCTATAGTATGCCTGTAAAGTGGCACATTTTCACCCGTGTTTAGAACAGTACCACAGCAAGATGACATTTCTAAAGGAAAAATTGTCATTTAAAATTGATCACGGCTGTAATGAATTATCGGGTCTCAGCAATATAGAGATAATTGAAAAAAAGAGCATGGGACCCCCCCCCCCATCCATTACCAGGCCCTTTGGGTCTGGTATGAATATTAAGGAAACCCTGAGTCAAATTTTTTTTTTAATTGTGTGGGGGTCCCCCTAAAATCCATACCAGGCCCTTGGGGTCTGATATGGAAATTAAGGGGAACCCTGCACCAAATTTTAAAATAAAAACCATAGGGAAGTCCTTGCCTTCAGTTATATAAGAGCTGTCACAGCGAAGACGCGTCAGATGGCAAGAGTCTCCCATAGAGGCGAGTCAGTTGCAACTTTTTTTTCTCTTTCGGTCCGTCAGGCGGCTTGAACTTACACCATGGGACAGTTTTATTTTTAATAAAGGACTTGTCCCAAGCTATCTCTTGTCTTTTTGACCATTTTGACACTTTTTTTGTGAAATGGTAGGAATGTACCCCATTACCAATTCACACAGGGAGGAGGCTGGGATCTAGGGGTCCCCGTGTTAAAGGGGGCTTCCAGATTCCAGTAAGCCCCCTGCCTGCAGACCTCCACAACCACCGGGCAAGGGTTGTGGGGCTGAGGCCCTTGTCCCCATCAACATGGGGACAAGGTGCTTTGGGGTGCTACCCCAAAGCACTCTCCCCATGTTGAGGGCATGTGGCCTGGTACGGTTCAGGAGGAGGGGCACCCTTTCATACCCCCTCTTTTCCTGCAGTCTGCCAGGATGCGTATGCCATTTTCTTTAAATTTTGGCACAGGGTTCCTCTTAAAATCCATACCAGATCTGGAGGGGCTGGTATGGATTTTGGGGGACCACTATGCCTTTTTTTAAATTTGGCGCAGGGTTCCCCTTAATTTCCATATCAGACCCAAAGGGCCTGGTATGGATTTTATGGGGACCCTCATGCAATTTAAAAAAAAAATTTGATTCGTGGTTCCTCGTAATGTTAATAAAAGACTCAAATGGCCTGGTAACAGAGGGGGGATCCCATGCTCTTTTTTTCAATTATCTGTATTAATATTGCTGAGACCCGACAATTCATTACAGCCGCGATCAATTTTAAATGACAATTTTTCCTTTAGAAATGTCATTTTGCTCTAGTACTGTTCTGAACACGGGAAAAATGCACCACTTTACAGGCATACTATAGACACCCCTCAGGCATGATATTTAAAGGAATATTAATCACTTAAGCCCTGGACCAATTTGCAGCCAAAGGACCAAGTCCCTTTTTGCGATTCGGCACTGCAACGCTTTAACTGACAATTGCGCAGTCGTGCACGTGGCTCTCAAACAAAATTGGCGTCCTTTTTTTCCCACAAGTAGAGCTCTCTTTTGGTGGTATTTGATCACCTCTGCGGTTTTTATTTTTTGCGCTATAAACAAAAATAGAGCGACAATTTTGAAAAAAATGCAATATTTTTTACTTTTTGCTATAATAAATATCCCCCAAAAATATATAAAAAAAACATATTTTTTCCTCAGTTTAGGCCGATATGTATTCTTCTACATATTTTTGGTAAAAAAAAAATCGCAATTAGCGATTATTGATTGGTTTGCGCAAAAGTTATAGCGTTTACAAAATAGGGGATAGTTTTATAGCATTTTTATTATTATTTTTTTTTGCTAGTAATGGCGGGGATCAGCCATTTTTATTGTGACTGCGATATTATGGCGGACACATCGGACATTTTTGGGACCATTGCCATTTATACAGCAATCAGTGCTATTTAAATGCGCTGATTCCTGTGTAAATAACACTGGCAGTGAAGGAGTTAACCACTAGGGGTCAGTGTAGGGGTTATGTGTGACCACTAGGGGTCAGTGTAGGGGTTATGTGTGTCACTTTTTCACTTTGCGCAAAAGTTATAGCGTTTACAAAATAGGGGATAGTTTTATAGCATTTTTATTAATATTTTTTTGCTAGTAATGGTGGGGATCAGCCATTTTTATTGTGACTGCGATATTATGGTGGACACATCGGACATTTTTGGGACCATTGCCATTTATACAGCAATCAGTGCTATTTAAATGCGCTGATTCCTGTGTAAATAACACTGGCAGTGAAGGAGTTAACCACTAGGGGTCGGCGATCGGGTCCACTGGTCCTGCGGCCATGAAGCTCAGGACCGGGTCGGGAGCACGCCGTTGCCGGCACGCTCCCGACCCAACAGCTGGGAACTTAAAGAGCCAAGTACAGGTACGTGATTGTGCCCAGGCGTGCCATTTTGCTGACGCATATCGGCGTGAGGCGGTCCTTAAGCAGTTACATTTTTATTGTTTCACTTTTTCATTTTGCGCAAAAGTTATAGCGTTTACAAAATAGGGGATAGTTTTATAGCATTTTTATTAATATTTTTTTTTGCTAGTAATGGCGGGATCAGCCATTTTTATTGTGACTGTGATATTATGGCGGACACATCGGACATTTTTGGGACCATTGCCATTTATACAGCAATCAGTGCTATTTAAATGCGCTGATTCCTGTGTAAATAACACTGGCAGTGAAGGAGTTAACCACTAGGGGTCAGTGTAGGGGTTATGTGTGACATTATGTTTTTATTGTAGGGGCGTGGCCTGGCATGTGACGTCACTGATCATCTTTCCCTATAACAGGAAACAGACGATCGGTGACAGCCACAGTAGGAAGCACGGAGAGAGGTTTGTTTACACAGACCTCTCCTCGTTCTTCAGCTCTGTGACACGATGGCGGGACACCAGCGGCGATCGGGTCCGCTGGTCCTGCGGCCATGGAGCTCAGGACCGATTCGGGAGCATGCCGTTGCTGGCACGCTCCCGACCCAACGGCTGGGAACTTAAAGAGTCAAGTACAGGTACGTGATTGTGCCCAGCCGTGCCATTTTGCTGACGTATATCGGCGTGAGGCGGTCCTTAAGCAGTTAAATTTTTATTGTTTCACTTTAAGCATTAAAAAAAATCACTGCTCCCGAAAAAGCGGACGTTTTTAAAAAAAAAAGTTTGCATTGATACATGTCCCCTGGGGCAGGACTCGGGTCCCCAAACACTTATTATGACAATAACTTGCATATAAGCCTTTAAAATGAGCACTTTTGATTATTCATGTTCATGTCCCATAGACTTTAACGTCTTTATGCGTTTTGCCAAATTTTTTTGTCGGTCCGCATGTTCTGCTCCAAACCAAACAGGAGGGTGTTCGGCTCATCCTTACCTGCAAGCTAATCTTTGCCTTTACTGTGACAGAACTGGACATTTCTTACGCAACTGCCCCATAAGACCCTGTAAGTCTCTACCACGTATGCCTGTATATTCCCAAATGGTAGGATCTTCCTCCTCTCATCTTGTCCTTCATGTCTCCCTGCAGGTAGTGGAAGAGAAGGTTTAGCTTCTGGCAAGGTTTAGTTTTCTGGACTTGACTTTGCAATGAAACTTGGTATTCCCCTATACAGGAAAAAACAACTGACAGTTCATCTAGCTGATGGCTCTCTGCCCAGTTCTGGGCTTGTTGACCAAGAGACTGCATCTCGTTTCACCTTGACTGAATCCAGTCACCAAGAATTTCTGTGCTTTGATGTTCTGAGCTCACCTATGTTCCCAGTCATTCATGGCTACAGGCGCACAATCTGCAGATCGACTGGTCTAAAGGAGAATTTATATTTCCCTCATCATATTGTCATCAGCACTGTCTCACTCCCATGCATAATAAGTCTGCTAACTGCTTGACTGTCCAACCAATGTGTGGCACCCATAAGGATATAGCATCAGTCTATCAAGGATTCTCAGATGTCTTCGACAAGAATAATGCCGATATCCTTCCACCTCATCGGCCATATGATTGCCCAATAGAGCTCCTTCCAGGTTCTGAAATACCCTTTGGCCGCATATTTCCTCTCTCTGAAAAGGAGATTGAGACACTATGGGAGTACCTTGATGAGAACTTGGAAAAGGGATTCATCCGGCCATCTTCCTCTCCTGCCAGGGCCGGCATATTTTTCATGGAAAAAAAATAAGACCCTCAGACCATGTGTAACAAAATCGATATTAAAAACCGTTACCCGCACCCTCTTATTCCAGAGCTTTTGCAGAGGTTCCATAATGTCAGAGTCTTCACGAAGTTAGATCTGTGAGGTGCCTACAACATGATCCGCATTTGTGAAGGTGACAAATGGAAGACAGCATTCAGAACACGTTTTGGGCACTTTGAATACCTTATAATGCTATTCGGACTGTGTAATGCACCAACCACATTCCAGCATCTGGTGAATGACATCTTTTGGGAGTTCCTGCATTATTTTGTCATTGTCTACCTTGATGACATTCTCATTTTTTCAGTTACCCTAGAGCTTCATAGGTCACATGTGGAGAAAGGGTTAAGGAAACATGGACTATATGTAAAAGCCAAAAAGTGTGACTTTGAAAAGTTGTAAATCAGTTCTTGGGGCTTATCATTTCTACAGAGGGAGTCACCATGGAGCCACAAAAAGCCAAAGCTATTCTGGAATGGCCCGCTCCTGTAGATAAAAAGGGAGTACACAGGTCTGTTGGATTCGCAAACTTCTACAGAAGATTCATAAAAAACTTTTCTGCCATCATCTCACCAGTCACCCAAGTCACCCGCCAGTATACTCGATTTCAGTGGTCACCTGAAGCCCAAGCAGCCTTTGAAAAACAAAAATCCCTGTTTACTTCTGCTCCAGTTCTCCAGCACCCTGATCCTGCTTTACCCTATGTTTTGGAGGTTGATGCTTCAGAAGTAGCCACAGGGGCAGTTCTGTCACAACGTTAGGGTTCTAAAGTGTTACTCCACCCTGTTGCCTTTTCTTCACGCAAAATGAGTCAGCCGGAAAGGAACTATGACGTTGGGGACCTAGAAATCCTGGCTATAAAGACAGCCCTGGAGGTATCTTTTGGAAGGAGCCGCACACCCTATTATGATTTTCATTGACCATAAAAATCTGGAATATCTTAGCCAAATGTCTAAGACCCCGACAGGCTCATTGGGCATTGTTTTTCTCCAGATTCAATTTCCGCATTACCTATTGGCCAGGGTCAAAGAATAGAAAAGCCGATACTCTATCACAGATGTTTTCCGACATCCCAAAGGTAACAACACCTGACACAATTCTGCCAAGCCAGAATTTTTTGTTACTTCAATATGATTTAAGAGCATCAATTAAACAAGCCTCAGTACATTGCACAAAATCAGAGGCTTCCTCTCTAAAGCCCCATACACACTACCAGATTTTCTGCTGATTTTTTCCTTCAGATTTACCAAAACCATATAATATGAGGTCAAACCTTAGGCATTTCAATTTGTATGCAATCAGGCAGGCCCTTCTACTACATGGTTTTGGTAAATCTGAAGGAAAAAATCAACAGAAAATCTGATAGTGTGTATGGGGCTTTAGAAGTCAAGAAGGGTTATTATGGCATCAGGATAAGATCTTTGTCTTTAAAAAAAACAGGTTACAGGTTTTGAAGACCCTCCACAATCATCAACTTGCTCAGCATTTCGGGGTTAGAAAGACAACAGAACTCAGTAAGCGATCCTTTTAGTGGCCCACCTTGAAATTGGATGGTAGGAGCTATGTGAAGTCCTGTGCCATCTGTCAGTGAAAAAAGGGGTCCAACGCCAAGGCTTGGGGTTTGTTGAGGCCATTACCTGTCCTAGAGCAGCCATGGAAGAAAATTTCAATAGACTTTATAGTGGATTAACCCCCATCAGAAGGGTACACAACTATTTTTGTAGTAGTGGATCGCCTGGCTAAGATGGCTTACGTCCTGCCTATGATAGGCACACCTTCAGCTATGGATACAGTGAATATCTTGATTAAAGAGGTACTCCGACTACATGGCCTTCCTGATAGCACTATTTTGGATAGAGGGGTCCAGGTTACCTCAAGATTTTGGAAAAGTCTTTGCAGAAGTTTGGCAATAGATGTTTGCTTATCATCCACAAAGTAATGGGCAAACCGAGAGAAACAACCAAACTCTAGAACAGTATTTAAGGTGCTTTTATTCTTTTCCTCAAGATGATTGTCTTTCCTTACTTTGTGTGCTGAATTTGCGTACAATAATTCTGTTAACTCTGTGCATGCAGCAACCAGTCACCCTTTTGGGTGAACTATGGATTTCATCCTTAATTCCTGCCAAACAGCATACCCAAAGCCTCAGTACCAGCAGTTCAGGAACGCATAACATTTATCCAGACTAACTGACAGACTCTCCGAGAAACTATGCAGAAAGCTCAAGAGGACTTCCATATACAATCTGATAGAAGGAGAAGAATCAGTCCTAGCTTCCAGGTCGGGGACAAGGTATGGCTCTCTTCTGTTAACCTCAAATTGTCTTGTTCTTCCAGGAATATGGGGCCAAAGTTTGTCGGGCCATTTGAGGTCAAGAGAGAAGTTAATCCTGTGGCATTTGAACTGGCACTGCCAACATCGTATCGGCTTCATCCAATGTTTTATGTCTCACTGCTTAAACATCAAGCCCTTCTCCTGGGGGGATGAAGTGCCACCTCCTCCAGTCTCTGTGGATGATGAACCAGAATTTGAGGTAAAAGCTATCCTGGACTGTCGGAAGAGAAGTAGGCAAAACCAATTTCTTATCAAATTGAAAAGGTATTCAGCAGAGGACAACAATTGGGAACCAGCGGGTTAAATACATGCCTCTAGACTACTACAGGAGTTCTGGGACATACATCCTGAAAAATGGGCTTGTTTAGGCATCCGGAGGCTGCCCCTCGGGGGGGGGGGCACTTTCAGGGAAATGGCCAAAGAAAGACTGGCAATTCGATCCAACACAATCATGGCCGCCATGGTGCACAGTGTGACTAATGTGGGCGGTACTTCCTCCTTTTAACCTGGAGAGATCACATGACTTACTTCCTGGTCTATTTAAGCCCGCTGCTGGAGCTGCTCATTGCTGGATTATCTTCAGCTTCTCCTTCATCCTGTGTTCCTGTGTATCCTAACTGAACTTCTGTTATTGACCTGGCTTGCTGTGACCTGTGATCCTGATCTCCTGATTTACCCTTGGCTTGTATTTCTGACTTCTCTCTGGCTTGCTCCACCGTGCCTGACCTTGGCTTTGCTTATCGACTCTCCTTTGCTTATCTACAGATACATCTTCCTATGTATGACCCCGGCTATCCAATCTCATCATATGAACTGATCTTACCATGTATGACCCCCTGGCCTGGCTCTCGTTTCTGCCTCCCGTTGCTACTCTGTCAAGCTTACCTGGTACACTGCAAGCACACCAGCTTTACAGTTCATCCAGCCTGTTCCTGCTACATCACAGTGACCAGCTCATCTCATCTCAGTACCTGGCAAGCTGTGCTTCTCTGGGCACTGCTCTCTCTGTACCACTTTCAGGGAAGTGCTGCACTTAGCCGCAAGGACAGCCCTCTCAGCATCTCAGCCTCACACCTGGTACGTGACAGTCATCTAGATATTCTTTGACCTGGATGTCCTGAGTTTTTAAAAGGGCAAGGAACGATGTAGGGACCTTTGTGAATAATCTGAAGGCAGAAGATAGTTAGTCCAAAAGGCAGCACAACAAACTATAAGTAACTGGAAAGTTCAGAAAGCTGATAAGGAGGATAAATAGGAATATGAAGATAGGCTTTTTGAATGTCTATGGCTGACAAGTATTCACCTTGTTTCAGAGAGGCAATAACTGACCTTGCAGATTCCATGCAAGATGTTGGCGTTTGAAGGTAAATGTTTAGGGATTTTAGGTCCAGGATAGGACGAATGCCCCCATTTGGCTTTTGCACACTTCAGTGGAAAGAGGGATTTGGGGAATACTTGATGGGCTTTGTGTCCCAAGAATTAAGCTAAAAGAATGGGCTGAGCTTAGGTTTTGAAGTCGAAGCCTCAATAGAGTTTTGAGGTGGTCTGTGTCTTAAGGAGTTAAAGGCCCTTGAGAAAGTAGATTTTTGAATGCTTTGGTGGAAAAATCTTTCCGCCGGTGAAATATTTAATGAATTTTTCAAGTGCCTTGCCAAAGGCACTTCCAGCTTCAAAGGGCATATGTGTTAGGCATCTTTTACGGCAGGTTCAGCTGACTAGGCTTTGAGCCACAAGATTCTGTGCATGCGAATGGGATTTAGAGCTGTTCTGGAAATATGTGTAATTACATTTTAGGGAATCCACAAAAAAGAGCAGAGCAGAGCAGAAGGTAATTGCTGTAATTACTCACTTAATGTATGGTCCTGGAATACAGGATCATGCTGGTTGTTCATTGCAGTTTATTCAATTAGCTGTGGTTTGACAAACAGAACTTGCAGAAATTACTGGTTGAAGAGCTGGGCCTGCAAGTGTACAGATAGCCCTTATAAGCACCTTACAATCCTATATGCAGACTCCTTGAATGGAGGAACATCTTCAATTGGTACAGATGTTTGTTTAAGACTGAGTTGGAAGAATCTTATACGAGAACAGACCACTTTTTAGTGACATCTTTTTCCACTGGATAGAGCTCAGCAATAATTTTCAGGGGGTTGAAAATATTTTCTGGAAGACCCAATTATTATAAAACACCCATCCTATTTATTAATAAATTAAATGTCTGTTTATATTTAGCAGATCTCTTTTTACCCAAGCATGGTGGGACAGGGAAAATTCAAATGCAACCAAGTGAGCATATTGTGTAAAGCCATAACATCAGATGTATAGGTGAATGAGGGGGGGGGGGGTGATCTTCTGCAGCCTCCTCTAACATCACCTCCTGGTTCAATTCATTCCCTATATGTCTGCCTTTTTAAGGACAGGCATAAGCCAGGCATATAAGGATCCATTGCAAGTAGAGATGGTGGAGCTGGAGAAGGAGCCTAGTGTTTTTGAGCCCTGGACAGTGATGGTTGTATTAAAGCCATTAGTTGTCCAATGAATTGTGACATAGTAGCAGAAAGGTCTGCCTTAGTCAGGTAGGCTGCTTGTTGCATGCCTGAGATAGAGCTACAATCGGATGCAAGATTGGTGTTAAAATTTTGACTTGCTCTGGTGCAAGAGAAGCATTTTCCCTCTGAGGTTGAGTGTGTGTGGGCCTTTGGTAATGTTTGCCTGAGCTTTTGCCATGGCTCCCTTTCACCCAGTTTCTGTAATAACCATGGGTGAGGGTATTCTCCTTTGGAGTATTCAGGGAGTAGGGTGCAGGGTAAGTGTGTCCATGAAGATGTTACAGCAACCAAAGTGCAGTCTGTCCTGTAGCAAGGTCCTCATTGCAAAATGATGGGAGGAAGTGCCAGTGGAAGTGGTGTTAAAGTGTATGCTGTGATGATCACCTGATCATCCACTTCAAGCTAAGCTCTGAGTGGCTGAGTTTTAGCATCATGTTTGAAAAGTTTACACTGTGAAGTGAATGCATTCCAAACACAATCTGGATTTGACAGTACTGTTCAGAGATGCAGGGTGGCCCTGTCTTACCTGTGGTTGTCACTGGTCTCTATATAAGGTCCAGGTTTCACCTTTCACAGTGGGCACACCCCTGTATTCAGGGTCAGGGTTCCATAGGGATAGACCCTAGCCATGGACCTGTATAGCACCCTGCGAATTACTACATTTGTTGCAAAGTTCCAGTGCCTGAAGCTACATTACAGGCATTCTGATACACTGTAAACAATAAAGAAGTGTGCCAGATCAGTATATATAAAACATAAACCGCGATTTATTCTGAAAACACTTAGATCTAAAAACACTGTATAATACACACAGGGCTGGTAGAATGAAGCAGTAGTCTCAATGGACTAGAGTGTAGCTGCGGCCATCAAAACCAGTGCTCCATTCTACCAGCCCGGTGTGCAGTATACAGAGTTTTTAGATGTAAGTGTATTCAGAATAAATTGTGGTTTATGGTTGACATTTACTGATCTGATGCACTCCTTTATTGTTTATATGTCATGAGGGGACCCCATAACTATCGAGGATCTGCCGATGACTGCATAAGTCTCTTCTCCTATCAAGCTTTCCACCCTCCTGTCCTCTATGGATTTTGAATGACTATTTGTCTGCCAGTGGAGCACTGACTCACCTTGTTCAGATACACTGCCTCTATTGCTGTATTAGAAGATAGTGAAGTTGATTGAAGAGTTGATTAAAGACTCCAAAGAGAAATAAAACAGTTAAGATAAGAGTGATTTCTCCATAAACAAAACAGGGTTAATCACCTTAGGACACTTGCAAAAACCTGAGACTAGCAAGAAACTGAGGTTACATTATATAGAGTGGATGTCCAGGGGGCATGTCCCTAAAAGATTGTCATTGTCCAATCACCTGAAGGTAGCAGCTTATAAGCCAAGGTCTATGAATACTCAGCCTGGGTCCTGTACTGTAAGAATAAGATATCATTTTACATTTACTTTATTCATCTACAACCCTTGACTGTCTGTTTGTGCACCAGCGTTCATTTGAATAAAATACATTTGTGGGCCAGGATTTTTAAGTGTCTAAATTTCTAAATCACCTACTACCATTGACTTACTGTTTTTGCACCAGAAGCATAGATGCATAGGTGTTTGTTTGACAACAGTGGCTTTGGAAGGATTGTAGGAATACTTTTTCATTTATTTTTTTTATAAAGTAAATAAAGAAAATATTAGCAATCATGAAATGTAAAATTTGTTTTTATAATCAATGATAATTAAATGAGTGCTAGGGAGTATAGAACTCCTGAACAAGTTCTGACCCAAACAGCAAACTCTATTAAAGTCCATGTGACCCAAACTTGAAAAATCAAAAGTCCTAATTTTGAAGGCTTATATGCAAGTAATTGGACAAAAAAAGGTTATGGGGTCTGGGTACTGCCCAGGGAGACATGATCAATGCAAAATATTTTTAAAAGATCATTTTTACAGGAGAAGTGATTTTGATGATGCATAAAGTGCAACAATAAAAATGAAAAGTTCCTTTAAATATAAGGCCTGAGGGGCCCCCTAGTCTGCCTGTAAAGTGGCACATTTCTAGCATGTATAGAACATGCTGCAGCAGACATGACATTTCTAAAGAAAAAAATACATGAAATGACATTTAAATTACCGGAAATACAATACCATTAATAGGAAACCGGCAATAGGAAAATGTAAAAATAAATAAAATGACGTGGGGTTCCCCCCAAAGTTTATATCAGACCCTTATCCAAGCATGCAGCCTGGCAGGCCAGGAAAGAGTGGGATGAGTGAGAGCCCCCACCCCTCCTGAACCATACAAGGCCATATGCCCTCAACATGGGGGGTGGGTGCTTTGGGGCCTGGGCTGTAGTTGCGGGGGTCTGCGAGCAGAGGGCTTATCAGAATCTGGAAGCCCCCTTAAGAAAAGGGCCCCCAAATCCCACTTCCCCCCTATGTGAATAAGTATGGGGTACATAGTACCTTTACTCATTCACCAAAAAAAGTGTCAAAAGATAATAAATATACAGAGACAGTTTTTGACAACACCTTTATTAAAAGATAAAAAAAACTGTGTCCCCCAAAGTAAATCCATCATCAATCACGATTCCACCCACACTGCCGGACCCCAAAAAGTAAAAATCGATCCACCATACAGTTAGGTAAAACACCGAATGCTTACCTTGTCGTTTGACAGTTCTTACATAGGTAAGGGCAAGGGGCCACCTGGTGACATCACCTGGTGGCACCACCCCCTTGTAGCATCCCCAACCAGCATCCATGGCCAGTGAAATGACACGGGGGCGGTGCCACCAGGTAATGTTACCAGGTGGCTCTGTCCCTTACCTATATAAGAACTGTCAAAAAGCAAACCAGGCATTCAGCGATTTGCCTTAGTTGACAGTGGAATTTTTCTCTTTTTCGGGTCCAGCGGTGGCGTCACGATTGATGATGGATCTACATCGATTGACATTGTTTTTTTTTTTATTTTTAATAAAGGAATTGTCAAAAACTGTCTCTGTGTTTTTATTACTTTTCAACACTTTTTTCGTGAATGGGTAGGGGTACCTCCTACTCATTCACATGGGGGGGGTGGGATCTGGGGGCTTTCCTGATTCTGATAAGCCCCATTGCCTACAGACTCCCACAACCACAACCCAGGGTTGTGGGGATGAGGCCCTTGTTCCCATTAACATGGGGACAAGGTGCTTTGGGATGGGGGGCAGAGCCTCCCCTTCCCCAAAGCACCCACACCCCCATGTTGAGGGCATGTGGCCTGGTATGGTTTAGGAGGAGGGGGGCATTCGCTCAAATGCTGCATGCTTGAATAAGGGTCTGGTATGGATTTTGGGGGGACCCCATGCTGTTTTTGTTTTACTTTTTAAATGTCGGCAATGTTATTTTGTATTCTACTGTCAGCAGGGAAGCTCATTGACAGCCGATGACTCATCGGTTGTTAAGGACGTCACAGCTGGCTTCCTGGCCCGCACTGTGCAGTGCATTGCAGGGCATTCGGCCCTGCAAATTCCGGTGTTCGCCAAGCGGGTGAAAGGGGATGCTCAGGCTGAATGTTTGCTCGACCCGAACCGTTCGCCCAACTCTACTAGGGAGTAGTTGTCTTTCATAGGGGGTGTAAGCAGAGTTAAGGCAATAGGTATATCCTCCTTACTCGCTAAGCAATAACAAGCTGAATGTGCTGACATTCTGTGCATTTGTGCATCAACTTCTACAAGTCAGTGGGGACAAGGGTGCGCAATTCAATAGGTCAGCTTGGGTAAATGTTATCAACATCACAAATAAAGTTAAAAGAGAACCTGTACCTATTAGTACAAATGGGTTGAAATAAGGGAAAGCACAGGGAACATTGTGAAATAATAGCTAAAATGGAACAAGTGCAAGAAAACAGAATACAGTACCTATTAGTTTTAAAAATAAAAGTTTAAGCCACAGGCATGCACATATCTTATTCAGGTTGAAATTTCTCCTCAAAGTGCTCTGAAAGTCCAAAAAGTGCTATAGTTTTTGACTTTCTGCAAAGCTGAAGTCTATGCATGCCTGCATCCTTCCTCACTGCAATGTAGCTGCCAATGAGAGGCATTAGCATTGCACTGGAGATATGTCTAAGCTCTGCCATGCTGTAAACCTGAAAGCTGAGTTCTGGAGGGTCTTAGGGCGCAACAAGGAAGAATGTTGACCTAGCATAGATATTGTACATGATATTTCGTTCACAACTGCAGCCATTTTTTTCCATATGTGACAGTTTTGCTTTAAAGTTTACCTTGCTACATTGGCATGGTATATTGTATAAATAGGCAAATCTATAGCATGATTTATACCCATGACATCCTTGACTACCCTAAAATCATCATCACAAACATCAATAATTCCAGAAGTGATGGACATTTCCTGAAGTAAGCAACCATATAGTCAGTATTTTAAATGTTATGATTGCGCAATATTATTTAAGCAATAACTACTCATTCATACAAACTGACTGCAGTGAGGAGTGTCTTCTTTTTACAATAAGCTACTTAATTTATATAAATATATTTAGGGCTTGTTAATTGAACACAGGTTTTATTTTTTTACAAATAAACTATACAATTTTCTGCCAAATTCAAATTGCTAAAGAGCAGAAATTGCTATTAGAAAACAATTCTAAAAAGATTAATATACTGTGATTCTGAATACCTATTTTAAGGACAAATGCTACAACATCCACTAAAAGAACATCCTGTTGACCCATTGGAGCACAATTCTGTACTTGAAACTATTTAAACAATAGCTACAGAAATGTGCAAAAGCTTTAATAAAAAGAGCTTTGATTGAACTTTGTCATTTATACCTGAAGTAAGAAACAAAATTCTATACTCTTGAACAAATGGATGTAATTGAAGAACTGTTTGATATAAATATGAAATGCACAATGTTGGTTACAAAACCACTATTTTCCATTTCTACTACATTTGGTTCATACATAAAATAAAGACCGAAGTGCAATAACAAACAATAACGAATCAGCAAATCTTTTACTGATCCTATTAATGGTAAAAATAATTAGACAAATTACTGGACTTTGTAAATCATCACTGATCTTTGGAATGCAGTATTAGATATGCCTATGTATATATGTCTTATCAACAAGTAAATATACATGTTTGCAGAGAAGAACATTTGTCCAATAACACTGCAAAGAATAGCAATCAGAATATCCCATCTACACAACTAAAAATAACCTGTCACAATCCTGGGAATATCTAACAGAGAATATGGTGATAAAATGCATAAGCAGAGGTTCATTCCAGGGAATACCACTTTACAAGAAAAGTTGATTCATCCTAAATCCCCCTTTCTTGATCTACTCGTCAATATGACACATTGGGGTTTACTTACGAAAGGCAAATCCACTTTGCACTACAAGTGCACTGAAAGTGCACTTGGAAGTGCAGTCACTGTAGATCTGAAATGAGGGGAAGCTCTGCTGATTTTGGCATCCAATCATGTGCAAGATAAAATTCAGTTTTTTTATTTTACTTGCATGTCCCCCTCAGATCAACAGCGACTGCACTTCCAAGTACACTTTGGATTTGCTTTTAGTAAATAACCCCCACGGTTTCCCAAAAAGGGGGCAATGCTCAATTTGCACTGCTCATAGCTCATATTTGTGCTTAGTTTAACAATATTTTTTTATGACTCCTACAGCGTCTTAAAGGGCCGATGTACAGGTACGATGGCCAGGGGAGCCATCCTGCCGCAGTATAACTGTGGTAGCTGGTCAGGAACCCGTTAAAAAGTATATGAAAACTGACATATGTCTTAGCCCTTGTACACACGGTCCGACAGAAAATGTCCGATCGGACCGTGTTGTCAGATAATCCGACCGTGTGTGGGCTCCATTGGACTGTTTTCGGCGGAATATCCAACCGACAAAGTTTTAGAGGTGGGCTATAAAATTTTCTGACAACATGATCCGATGGGACTTTGTCCTATCGTTTGTAGAGAATTCCGATCGGACAAAGTACCACGCATGCTCAAATCAAATTCCTAGACCAAAGCTATTGGCTACTAGCCTGAACGTAGTCCCGTCGTAACGAAATAACGTCACCACATTCTGAACGATCGGATTTTCCGACAACTTTGTCAGACCGTGTGTATGCAACACAAGTTTCGGACAAAATCCGATGGATTTTGTTGTCGGAATGTCCGACCGTGTGTACAAGGGCTACACATATATATAATAAATGTATTATTCATTTTTGTTATGTGTCAATTTTATTGGCATTTTAGTTACAATATTTTATAACATTTAGATGCCAGCTGAAACCAAGTTAATACCCTCTCTTTGATGTTTAACCTAAAATGTCAAGAGTTCCTATCATCCCATCTAACCCCCAGGAGATTAAAGAACATCTGTCAATTGCTAAAATATAGCAACTTATTACTACTAAATTGGTAAAATATATTAAAATGAATAAATTAATAAATTTCAGGCACCCATGTCTTTTACAGGTATTTACAATTATCAAGGGGGTCCTGAAATGTAAGGATTGCCTTTCCTGGGAGGTCCTGGGAAGTTAAGAGGCACACTTGCACTATGCAATCAAATCAGTAATGTACTGTAATACTGAATGACATTTTAGAATTGATGTTATTCACTGTGAAAACTACTGTTTTAGATTTCATTTGAATGCCTATCTAAACAATTGACTTGTGCAAAAGTATCTTAAGACATAATACCTAACAGGAGATTATAATAAAGCATATGAAACTAATGGAGAAAAACTAAATGCAATTTAATGAAACCGAGTCACTGATGTATATCCAGTAGTGCAATACTATTAAATGTCTTCCAGTACAGAAATAAATGATTAATTATTAAGTATTTCCTGAAATTCATGTAATAACATTCCTGCTTTTTTCTGAATGTACTTTACAATATTTAGTAAACTCTAGAAATATCCTCCTTTAATCATTAATGCTTGGAACGAATTTCACACTTGGGTTCATATTATTCAACTGTCAGTCACTTTTCCATGGCATGAATAAAAACATATCTTAAACTATGACCTCAGAGGAGTTTTCCTTTCCAAGACAGGTTACAAGTGCTTCTTGCATGTCAATGATATTTTCAGTTTTCCCTTATACTATACAGGCTGCACGGCATACTACTGAGAGAAAATATTGAAGTGTCTGATCAAATCATCTTTTTATGACAACCGCAACAGGGGCATAATAAAGAATGTTTGTGACACCCCTTAAATATCCAAACCTTTTCTACATATTTTGCACAATTGGTTTGCCCTTTTTAACTTGATTGCAAAACGAGAAAACAAAACAGGTTGCTAGAGGGAGACAACAAATTAAGTATACATAATCCACACCTAACTGCTTTAAATGCATTTAAAGCACAGACTACAGATATTCTTTTATCCATGAACAGGTAATTTCCCCAAGAATATTCTGCTTGAAGCACCTCAGCTTAATGATGGATGTATTAAGCACTAAAGGGGGTGCAGGGGATCGGCCAACATCCAAACAGCAGCCTTGGCCATCCAGGTTGTTTTTTTACACTTTATTTTTTACACATATTGTCCCAGTAACTTTGGAAGGCTTTTTAAAGTGTCATTCCCATTTAAACCTCAGTGGAGGAATATAGATCACATACTAATAGGACCAGACAAGGTAGTACTGGAAGGAGTACAGGATGAGAGTGGTAAAAGAGTACTTGACACAAATAGTCATTCAAAAATGTAAACTTACATCCAAATGTTTCTCTACAGTGGAGCCATGCCCTTGACTGTGGTGACCATTATGACTGCCACTCTTGTGCCCATTCTGGTGTGGTGTGGCAGATCGGCTGTGACCAGTGCGAGAAGAAGACAGGCTACGACTGGATCTGTGGCTAGAAGCTTTATGGTCATCTTGGCTACGCTTGGGACTTTGTCTACAAGTTTTAAGAAAGACAGGTAATTACCTCTACAAGATCAGGTATTTACAGGAATTCAGAAAAAAAAACAGGTTAGCATTTTAGCCATAACAAGCAATAAACATAGAGAGGAGGCAGTCAAAAAAAGCTATTATGTGAGTGCAAAATATGATGGTAGATTGACAACAGATTGCTACATAAATATGCAAAGTAAACCCACTTCTATTACCACACACAAGATCCAGAAGTCTGACTTACCATAAATCGTACCACTATTGCCTAAAAATACTGCAGCTACAAATACTGTAGCTGCTCACTTTTAATATAAGGACACTTACTCGTCCAGGCACCCTGTGAAGTTGGCACCCCAAGCCAATCTGTCCATTGGCTCCAGGTGCAGGCGCTGGCACCTTCACTACAGGAAACAGAAAGTTAAGCCTTGCTGCTTCACAAGCCTGTTTCCTACTGCACATGCGTGAGAAACGCTGCACTCTCTGAATGGTGTCACTGTCTTCTGGGACCTTTGTGTTTCCCAGAAGGCGGGGGGGGGGGGGGAAGGAGGAGGAAGCGATTGTAGCGATCTTTCCCAGAAGTGGGAGCGGATGCCTGGGTTTGACAGGTATCTACTCCCCCCCAAAGGTGCAAAATGTGGCCGCGGAGGGGGGGGGGATGGAAGCAAACAGGCAGAGCTTCCCCTTTTGGGTGGAACTCAGGTTTAAGAGGTGTGACTTGATCTTGGCATGTATAATTAGCCTTAATATTACAGATTTATAGAGGAATGCAAAGAAATACCCTGATAGAAAAAGTATTCTATACAGATTCTATTTAAGCAAAAAACAACCTTTTTTACTCAAATTGAATGTGTCACTAACTTGGGCAATTTAACCTGAAAATATGCCTAAGGCCAGCCATACACGGTTTCGAGTCTCGATCGGAAACAGAAACAGGCTGACATTTGAACTGTTAATGGGCAGGCTAAATGTACCAAATTGAGCGATCGATCAACTTGGGTGCAACCAGTCTGCCAGATTCTCTTGCGATAATCACTGTCTTCTCCCAGCGGGGACAGCTTCCCCCACCCTCCTCAGCTGCCCCACTGGGAGAAGACAATGGTCTGGGTGCAGAGATTCTTGCATGAACAATGTTGCAGGAAAGAAATTTGCTCCGTGTATGGCAGGCCTAAATCTCAACTGACATCACAGAACTAGATATATGCAGTGAGATAGACCTTGTGCTAATGACTTTTCTAGTTCTACCTCCACTTTTCTGTTACAACTATGCTCTGCAATACAAGTCTGTGTGAGAATGGTTGTATTGAGAGTGGTGTGGTTGTTACTCATCTATGCCAGCATATAACACTGCATTGTGAAAGCTAGAAGCAGCAATTTCACTGAAAGAAAAAGGTAATTTAAGGCATTTTCTAGCTTTGAAATGTAGAGCTTGGCACAGCCACTTTTCC